>NC_058521.1:319818091-320129455 GCF_904849725.1 Hordeum vulgare subsp. vulgare
ACCTTCCTTGTCCAGTATCAAGTTGAAGCAACTCTACATAGCAAAGTTTGTCCAAATGGCTTGAAACTTTGCAGGAGTACTCAACACCCCAAATGAGGAGACCCTGCCAAAAATTGGATTTGTGGGCATTAATTGACCCGCATTCCCTTTTATACGGAAAGAACTACCCATTCGGGGGTGATTTCAACTTTGCACTCTCATACTTGTTCAATGGAGCGCAAATTTGGTGGAGATTCCTACTTTCGCATCAAACCAATCCTGTTAACTTTCAGCATCAGTGGTGAAGATTAACTACCCCAAACACCTGTCGAACACCTTCTGCCAGCATGGTCAAATGGCACTTAATCAACTCTACACCCACTCCCTTAACATTAAACTCTTAGAGCAAGCTGCCATCACCACTCCTCAACTGCACATTACTGGCCCCTCTCTGGTTCCAAGCAAGTTAGCCAAAATATCAATTTTAGTTTCTGAATCAAGGCTGACAGCTCCTCTCCAAGCTCTTCCTTTGACCAGCAGTGAGACCCTCGGCTCCCAAATGGCTAAGGGCATCGAAGACAACCCCCGACACGCCGTGGCATGCCAAACCGCCCAGAGAGCGCTAACATGCCGTGGCATGCCAAATCTATGCTCTGGGCGCGCTACAGGGCGCACTCGAGGCAAAGGAGGCCAGCCTTGGCCAGTTCTCATCTCCCCTCGGTGTCTCTCCGCATTTCCAACAAACCTCCTGAATAAAGGCAGCCTCATGTCCCCTTCTCCCCCTCTCTACTGACCAGGGAGACGCGTGCCCCCGCGCGCCAGGTTCCTCCAGAGGAGCGTGGCCTCGGAGCACGCGCGCACTGATCCTCCTCTCTCTCTCTCTCTCTCTCTCTCGTTACGTCTCTCTGGTCTCAAACCACGTCCGCGAAACCGTGGTATCGACCCCGAGCCATCTATAACCCTCCAACAGCCATGGTGAAACCACCGGCACTCCCCCACTCGGTGCACAAATGCTAGCCTATAAATAGGCCCTCCCCCTTCACTCCAACACCTCACACCAGTCCTCCCGACCCTCAGTCGAGGCCCTAGCCACCCCATTCGAGCACATAAAGCTTCGCTGCTCGAGATCGACCGAGGCCGCTACGCTTCAGAGCTCCATCGATCTCGGGCTACAAGCCAACTCTCGCGCTCCTCTCACCTCCTCCGTGACTATAGTGAGCTCGGGAATCTTCTCCACCTCTTCCCCAAGTGTTTCCTTGCCCGTAGCACCCAACTCCACCGCCACCCGAAGCATTTCCATCGCCGCCACCTTCTCGCCAGTGACCCAGAGCCTCGCCGTCATTCTTTCGACCACCAGCAGGTAGGCGACAATGCCACGGTGTCGTTGCTGCCGTCACCTGACCTTCAGGGCGTCGGTATCCCCGCCAGCGTGCCTCCCCTCCCCTCTGTCCAGAGGAGGAAGACGACCCCGACACGCATGCCCCACCTGTCGGTGGCCAGTCTTTCCCCCTCTCTCCTCTCTCTTTCCCGCTTATCGGAGGGGCCCACACGTCAGGTTTAAACCTGAAGGTGCACACGCACCTGGGTGGCTGGCTGGGTAGCTGGCCGGTTGGCCAGTTAGGCCGGCGCAGCCACTCGCCGAGCCAGGCCAGGGTTGAGCCCCTCTTTCTTCTCTTTTTGTTTCTGATTCTAAATTATTTTTGTAGAATTAATTATTTAATCAAATTTAAATATTTTTCCACCACTATTCTTATAAAAATATGTAGAATTTATTAGTACTCTTGCGGCAACAATTTTTGTAAAACCTTTTATTCATGGCTTTGATTAAAATGCCTAGTTTAAATATTTTAGCCAGTGTTATTTAGGTTTAAAAAATATATTTTTACATAAAAACCATAGACAAATATTTTCAAAACTATAATATAGATTTATCAGAATTGGATAATATTTTTAAAGTGAGTTTGAGCTCTGTTTTTGAATAAGCTTCTTATTTTATTACTATTATTACAATGATAGATTCCGCGTTCGACGAAGGAGTTGTCTCGAAGACCCCGAAGACCCCGGATACCTGGCTGATCAAGGCAAGTAGCCCTTTGACCATGTCTAAGAAAACATTTGCATTCATGCCAAGTTGAATACTTTATTCCAATGCGTATGGTTAAGGTTATTTGGTGCACCCCAGCATGGTTTTACCGATGGCTCCTTTGAAGCATTTGCATTGAGGAGCATCCTATCATCTACGCGGGTCATGCTGATAATATATTGACAACTAAACAGTAGTTCTACACATAGAAAGAGCATGTGCATGATGATGGTAACACAAAGTTGAAATCAAAGGTTTTACGAAAACACCGTCGGGTGCCATTAATGCCCGAGGGTGATGATGTTGAGTTAGGTGACCACTTGTGAAGAAGTGGTGCATCGGGAATGTTTTGTGTGAGTGGTTTTGGAGATGGGGTTAGATTTATGATGTGTCGACCGTCCCAACCTTACATGTACGACCACGATAACCCTTTATGGGACGGGGCTTTGTTGACTACTTTGGTCGGTGCTAGCGAAGAGGCCACATCACTAGTGGCGGAGGTGATATCTGGTCACTCTCGTGACGGGGTCATAGCAGGTAGGTCAACTACGCCGTTTTTACGTTTTCTGGGCACACCGTTGGTCTCTATATGGATGAAACGGTCCAGAGTTGGTGCTCGTACGACGTACATCATGTGGGTTGGGTACCAATCGAGTGGACTCTTTGTCTAGTGTTGTCAGGGGAAAGGCAATGATCGGGTACTTACCTCGGGTATGATATATACCGCGAGTCATGGATGACATGGAAGTTTCCCGGGTCTCATGGGTAGAGCGTACAATCTCTGTAGGGTGTAAAACTATTCGAATAGTCGTGTCCATGGTCATGGACGGTTGGGTGGTGCTCCTTAAACTACGCCCAGTTGTTTCTGCATAAACCAAGTGTGTGTGTGTGTGTGTGTGAACATAATGCGTTATGAAGAAGTTGATATGGTCAAGTTTGGTGACTTGACATATCGGGTGAACCCGAAGTGTTCAGCACCCATCAGATATGTTGATATATGTAACATGTTCCTATGATTACCATCTAGCTTATGATGCATATCCATACAAGTAGTTGACCACGTATATACTTGAGTAAAACTTGCTTTCCCACAAATGCTGCATATTACTTTATGTTGGGAAAACCAACACCTATGGAAACTCGAGAAGTCCCTTGATAGTTTGGCGGCAAGAGAGAGGTATGCACCGAGAGCGGAACTAGCGATCAACACCAGCAAGGTTCTTTTTACCCAGGTTTGGGCCGGTTGGCGCGTAAAACCCCACTCGTGCTTAGTTTGTATTGCGTGCTTACTATAGGATGGTTTGGCTACAGTAACTTAGTAGATGATTAGGGAGTCTCTAATCCCCAAAATGTCCAACCCCTAAGAATGAGCTTTGGGCCTCCTTTTATAGGAAAAGGGGTCACCAACAGTGTGCTCACGGGATGTACACTGAACAGTGTTCACCGCTCTACTTCTTCGTTGTTGTTAGGGGCAGTAAATGTCTTGTGTGGCCCCTTCGTTGTTGTTAGGGGTGTGCTGGAGTGGTCGGATTGTGGTAGAAACTGGTGGGGACACCTGGTGAGCGAACAGGGGCTTGTTGGCCTGGAGCCTCCTCGGGGTGACTTGGTCACCTCCTCGGCAAGGATGGCTTGGTGGGGGCGTTGAACACTTTCCCGGCAAGGAGGGCTTGCCGGGGGCCTCGCCAGTCTCTGCGAATCTTGCCGGCAAGGGAAGCTTGCCGGGTTCTTGCTAATCTTCAGGTAGTCTTCCTGGCGAAGCGGTCTTGCCTGGGCCTTGGGAATCTTCCCGGCAAGGAGGGCTTGTTGGGGCGTTGCGTCTGGAGCTCTTGTATGACACGCCCAACTTCGTGAGGGAAGGGCGTGGCCTTGGTGGGTCTTGGATTGCCTCAATGATGTTCTTCCCGATACACTATTGTCAGGGGAGTTGCCGATGCCCGTGCACAAGTCTGGGGCACAAGGAACCCTAGTCTTTAGTGCGCCGGCAGGAGCCCCGGAGCCTGGGCCAAGCACGCGCGCGGGGGCGTTGCTGGGCTAGGTCCAAATTAGTGCACGGGCTGCCTTAGTAGGAAATCTGTAGCTTTGGAGCCATTGCAGGCGGCCCTTCCCCACGTCGTGCATTGATCGCTCGAAGTGGGGAGGCATGCGTGCAGTGGCCAAAGTGGCCACGCGCGCACTGAGCCGTTGGTTGGGAACGCAAAGGTCGGCCGGTGCACCCACCTTTCTTCTCATAAGAAAAGGAAACGCAGCCGCACAAGCCCTTCGTTCCTTCCCAGTTCTTTTCAATCTCGAAAATGCCACCGCCACCCTCTTCCAGCTGAAATTCTCCCCCACATAAAACCTTGCCCTCGAGGCCACGCTCTAGATGGCCGTAGCTTCCTTCGTTTCCATGGTGACCATGGGAACAAAAGGCAAGAAGGGGAAAACTGTCGTCGTGGAGAAGGAGCTGGTGAAGATGCGAAGGAGCTCGCCTATTTTCCCCCAGGGCCCGACGCGTTCTTACTGAACGAGCGCTATCAGCAGATGTTGGCGGCCAAGACGAAAGCGCATTCGGCCACCCAAGTGACCGCGGGAGACGCTTGCAGTGCTCCAGACAAGTATCCCTTCTTTGTTGATTACTTCTATTGCGGGCTCTGTCCGCCCTTCTCTGAGTTCTTCATCGACATCATGTATACCTACGGCTTCCACCTTCTGGATTTCACACCGAATGCAGTGACGTTCATGTCCATACTCGCGCATCTCTGCGAGAATTTCGTTGGGATCACCCCCAACACTGCCCTCTTCCGCCATTATATCATCCCCTGCATCGAGGGAGGGGATGCTCTTTCGGGCTCCATCACTTGGATTCCGAGGACTAGATGCAAGGAGATGTATCTGGATGGGGTCCTTCGGGAGAAGTGGGAGGAATGGCATGGGAGGTGGTGTTGGATCCACGAGGAGAAGTATCTGCCCTTCTGTAAGCCCAGGACCGCCAAGATCTACAAGCATTGGATTGACCTCGACCCTGATGATAAGAAGTTGACTGTTTTCGTCACAAGGATCCTACGTCTCTGGGCCGCTGGGCTGAGAATAGAGATGGTGGATGTCGATTTTATCCACAGGCGCATCCCCTCCCTCCAATATAGGGGAGGAAGGCCGACCTCGACCTATTTGAACGCCGCGGACATCATGCATCTGTGCACCGGCCTCAACAAAAACCTGACGGTGATGGGGCATGCCTTCATCTGCCAGAAGTTGTTCAAGTCGGACCCGAGGGCTCGGCTTCCGCATGGCATCGTACCCTTATGCAACAATTCCGCCCTGAGTTCGCTCGTGTTAATGATTCCAGAGTGTAATGCTTACGGCGTGCTTGCGACTTGGATCGATGCTAAGGAGGAGGATGTCTTTTCCTTCATCGACTGCTTGTTGGAGAAGCCCATCACAGAGGAGACTGGCCTCGTCCGCGAGACAACCGACAATGAAGTGGTGTATATCGCCAGCCGGGCCGAGGAGCGGGCCCTTGCCTAGGCAGCGGGGAGCATTGTCTTCTACGACGATGAGGAGGAGCTTGCTGGAGGGCCCAGTAGCTCGGCGACCTGGGGCCCTTCAAAGGGACGGGCGCCCGACACCGAGGAGGATGAGGAAGAAGAGGAGGAGCCTCCAGCTCGCCAGAGGCTCAGGCAAGTTCTTCGAAACGCCGGCTCCAACACGCCCGAACGGCAAACTCCGCCTGCCACGCCCGCCAAACGTCCCAGATCCGCGTCTCCCCTGGTGGATACCGAGAAGGACGTGGATTTCGATTTTTCTGCCTTCAGCTCGGTGGAGGAGGAGGAGTAAGTATTTGAATTTTACCCCTTCAAACCCCTCGCCTTGTGCTGTACTCATCAGGTGCCGGTTCTTCTTCTCACGGACACGGAGACGTTGGCCCAGAGGATGGCGAAAAGGGCCAAGGTGTCGGTAGGCGGCGATCCTTCGATTTGCTCCTCAGGGGTGCCACCGACTGCTTCCACCGCTCCGGTGTACAGCCCCCGGAAGAGCCCCCAGCGGGAGTCACTAAGGCATGTGGCACCCGAGGACGAGCCCCCGGCAACCGATGTTGTCGGAGAGGGGACAGCTGCCCCTCACCAGCTTGACGAAGTTGAGTGTCCTGGCAAAGGACGCCTGAAAGTATCTCCACCTGTGTTCTCAGATTTTTGCCTTGTTCTAATCATCTTCTTCTCTATCTTATACCACAGGATTCTCCTTAGCGGAAGAGATGAATGTCAACTCCGTCATCAAGGAGACCGTGCGGGACGCGGCCGCTGAGGCCGATGAGGTTGCCACGACCGAGTCTGCTGCGAAGGCGCGGGATCGGGCCACCAGGGAACCAATAGAGGAGTTCACTAAGGGTCCCAGGGCACGCACCGGTGATCCTTCTGCTGTTGAAGGTTTGGGGGCAGCGCTGGATGAAGATCCCCCCTTGCCGGTGGCGATCAGCCTCCTGCACGAGGGCCTCCGCCAGTCAGTGAGGGTGCTGATGGCGACCAACCTCGTGCGCCCGGGTCTCCGCCAGCCAGCGAGTATGTTCGCGCCGTCGACGGTCGGTACATCAGTCCGCCCGGGGTGTGCCGTACCAGGATAGACGTGGAGGGGGAGAGCTTCGACTCCGAAGTATCCACTAGAGCAGGGCTCGAGATCATGGACGGATGAGGGGCCCGTGGCGGGAACCTCAGTGACGAGCAACTGTTCCAGTCCATGAGGGACAACATGAGTCAGCTCCCGGCCCTTAACCAGGCCCGAAAGGAGAAACTGGATTCTCGGATGGCGTTCTTCGGGGCAGTGGGCCCACTTCACCGAGGCTCACCAGGAGCTGAAGATGGATGGCGAAAAGCTGAGGGCCGAGCGGGACGAGCTCCTCCTCAAGTCGGCTGACATGCGGAAGGAGGAGGAAGAGGCTCGTCGCCGTATCTCCGATGAAGACGCTCGCCTCAACGCGTTTCGGATCAGCCTCGAGTCCTATGAGGAGGAACTTGCCGATCGTGAGAAGGCGCTTGATGGCACGCTTCGTGCCAAGGACGAAGAAGTGGAGAGGCTCATGGCGAGGCACACTCAAGAGCTCTCAGACCAGCATAAGAACGCCCTTGCCGCTCAGGCCTTGAAGCATGCCAGCGAGTTGCAGGAGGTTGCCGGCAAGGCTGCCAGCACCGAGGCCGCAAGAGAGGAGCTTGCCTAGAAACTAAAGAAACTGGAAGAGGATCTTGAAGGCCTCGATAAGAAGATCTCCGCCCTCACAATAGAGAGAGAAAAGGCCCTCTCTGACTTGGTGGAGCCCAAGCTGCCGTTTCCAAGAAGAGTGCTCAGCTCAGCCCCGCCAACGCCTCCCTTGTCGCCTTGCAGGATAATCTGGCTCCTCTGGAGCAGGCAATTGAATAAAACAAGGACCACGAGGAGGTCTTGTCTCAAAAGCTCCTTCACGTGACGAAGCAGCTCGAGGCCGCCTCCGACGCCTACGACGGTTATACGCGAGGCGTGGAGCTGTGGACCGAGCGTCTTTTCAATGCCGCGGAAGGGATCGTCGTGCAGCTGTCTTCTATGGATCTTCAAGGTTTCGGTTATTACCCGGAGTTGGAGGTGTCTTCAGTGCCAAGATGACCTTGTTCTTCGAAAGCGTGATAGACGCTTTGAGGCAGATTCAGGCTAGTGAAGCGGCGGCCTGGCGATTGTTTCCCGGAGGTTGTGCCGGGGCACCCTCGTGAAGATCCTCACCAAGTTGGCATAGAAGAACCCCGACATTGACCTCTCCCTGGGGCATCTGCCAAAAGATGCAAACCTCAAGGAACTCAAGAATCTCGTCATGCCTATCATAAACAAGGTGGACCATGTCAAGAGGGTGTAGGGCCCGCGCCGGGATTAGTTCTTTAGCTCCTGCGAACTTCAATCAAAGCTGTTGTACCTTGTTTAATACTGTTAGTATTGTAATATAATTTTTTAATGAGTGCTACTTTCCTCCCTTATTACTATTTTTGCATGGTTCGTTCTTGCGTTCCGCTGAGGGCTCGTTAACTTAATTGGCTTTGCCGCAAGCGCCCCGAGGGGTGGCTTTTGCCGGAGTCGTCACCGCCGGCAAGGTGCCTTGCTTCCCTCTATAGTTAACCATAGGTTGTCGCGCACGCTCCCTAAGCGAAAGGGGCACGCCAGGTGGGCCGCTTAAGCTATCGGGTGCGCTTCAAGACAACGTTTAGGAGGCTTGCCGCAGAGTTCCCTCGCGCACAAGTTTTCCGTACAAAAATGTGTTACTTACTTGAAGTTTTCACAACTTATGTTTAGGTCGCAGTTCTCTTTTTGTCTTGGGTACACCGTCCTTGTTATTTTTGTTGCCGTGGGCATCCCCACTATCTCCCCCCGGCAAATTTGTGTGTGGGGCTACATCTGTCTTCTAAGAAAAGGAAAGAGGAGAAAATATGTGTCGGGACCTCAGCAGTCCATTAGTTCAGGCGTTACACAAAATCTTAGATTATGCATGCATATGGTCTACCATGAAAATCAAAACGATGCTGTGGGACACTAAGTTTTATTCAACTTTGCACACGGTCTTCGTCTGGCTTTGTATAAAGGATCACATGCAACTTCGTCAAGACTTGTACAAAAGGTGGTCGCCGGGAGGCCCGACAACCTCTCCCTACGGGTAGAAATTTCTAAGATGTTCAATGTTCCAGGAGTTGCTCACCGATGTGCCATCTTCAGTCTCCAGGCCGACAGCTTCGAGCCTGGTGACTCGTACTACCCGATATGGGCCTTCCCACTTTGGCGTCAACTTGTTTGAATTCTTGGACGACTGAACATGCCGAAGAACAAGGTCGCCTTCCTCAAGACTTCTGGCTCGGACCTTGCGGCTATGATAGAGACGCAAGGCTTGCTGATAGCGAGTAGCTCGCACAACCGCCTGAATCCGGGTTTCTTCGAGGAGCAATGCGTCGTCTTGGAGCAATTGCTCTTGCTCAAGCTCATCATAAGCGAGCACTACGTTGTCTTGGAGCAATTGCTCTTGCTCAAGCTCATCATAAGCGAGCAGTCGGGGTGATCCAAAGATGAGTTCTGTGGGAAGAAAAGCCTCCACCCCGTAGACCAGGGAGAAGGGTGTCTATCCGGTGGCTCGATTTGGTGTCATTCTGATTGACCAAAGAACCACCGGCGATTCATCTATCCAGTGCTTTCCGTGCCTCTTCAGCTTGTCGAAAGTTCTTGTCTTGAGCCCTTGGAGTACCTCGGCATTTGCTCTTTTAGCTTGGCCATTTCTCCATGGATGGGCAAGAGAAGCGAAGCATATCTTGTTGACGAGGTGTTGGGCATAGTTCACAAAGGAGTGGCTCGTGAACTGGGTGCCACTGTCCGTGATGATCTTGTTTGGGACTCCGAAACAGCACACAATTCCTTTGCAGAACTTGACTGCTGACTGAGCGGTCACCTTTCTCACCGGCTCTACCTCTGGCCACTTTTTGAACTTGTCGATTGCAACATACAAGTACTCAAAGCCCCGGCAGCGTGGGGAAAGAGGCCTAGAATATCGAGCCCACACTGAGAATGCCCAGGAGAGAGCGATCATCTAGAGAGCTTGGGCTGGTTGATGAATCTTCCTTGAATGAAACTGGCACACTTCACACTTGGTTACTAGTGCAGTTGCATCCTGGAGGGCTGTGAGCCACAAGAAGCCTAGCCTGAATGCCTTGCCGATAAGGGCCCTTGACCCTGTGTGGGAGACAAAAGCTCCATCCCTTCCTCTTGGGGAATGCACTTCAGTTTCATACCATTCAGTCGTCTTCTCTATAGGGCATCATCCACGAATTGGTACATGCTGGACTGACGGGCTGCTCTTTCTGCTTCTTCTTGTCCTTCGGGCAGGTCTCTAGTCTGGAGGTACTGGACTATGTGTTGCACCCATGCTAGAGCTGAGGTTCGACGGAAAGGACTAAAGGCATCTCTTCTGCCGGGATGGTGTCCTCCCCGGCAGGCTCTGTATCTCCCCCAGCTGCTTCCTTTCCGGCAAGGTCCTTGCCGGAGTCCCTTGGCAGGTTTGCCGGAAAGTACTTGCCAGAGTTTAGCCTTCTCCACTTTTTTGGCTTGATGGAGCGTGATACAGAAGGTTGAGTTAGTCGTAGCATGAAAGTTCCTGGTTCGACAGGTAACTTAAGAGCCACGCGTTTTGACAGGTCGTCGGCGATGGTGTTATCGGCACGGGGAACGTGCTATGCGTGTAGACCATCGAAGCGCTCTTCCAACTTCTTCGCTTCCTCGATGTAGGCTTCCATCAACGGGCTCTCGTAGTCCTTGTTGACTTGCCGGACTACCAGCTAAGAGTCTCCCCTGGCGATGAGCTTCCTGATTCCCAGATATGCTGTGATCCTGAGGCCTGCAAGCAGCCCTTCATACTCAGCGGTGTTGTTCATGGACTTCTCATGGGGAAAGTACATCTGGATTTCGTACTTGAGGTGTTTTCCAGTAGGTGCAACTATAGCATGCCGGCTCCAGCACCTTAGAGGGAGAATGCTCCATCAAAGTACATGATCCATTCTTTGTTGGATTCCTTGCCCAGGAGGGTTGATTCTGGTATTTCCTCGTCTATCGTCGGGGTCCATTCGGCAAGGACATCTGTCAAAGCCCTGCTTTGGATGGTTGACGTGCTTTCGAATTTGAGGCTGAAACTGGACAACTCCAAAGCCCACTCCACAATACTGCCAGTTGCATCGGGGCTCCGCAAAACCCTTTGAAGTGGAAAGCGAGTGGCGACGGTGATCTCGTTTGCTTGGAAGTAGTGGCGCAACTTCCTTGAGGCCATGAGAAGGCCAAAAAGCAGTTTTTGCACCTAAGAGTATCTCGATCTGGCCCCTGCAGGAGGGAACTGACGAAATAGATCGGGCGCTGCACCATCTTCTTCCTCTGCACTAGCTCGCCCGTCGGCGGGGGTTCCTCCTGATTACTCATGGATTCTGCCGGGGCTCCTTGATTGCCGGTGTGCGTTTCCTCATCTGGAGGCATCGCCTTGGCTAGAGTACCTTTGTAGTCTTCCCTTTGCACCACCAGGGCGGCGCTGACCACCTGGTTGGCCGCCGCTAAGTACAGGAGCAACGGTTCTTGTGGTTTGGGCGCTACCAGGACTGGCACGGAGGAGAGGTATCTCTTCAGGTCTTGTAGTGTTGTTTCCACCTCGGCGGTCCACTCCATCGGTACCATCATGCAAGTGCTTCGAAGAAGCCTTCGGTACCATCATGCAAGTGCTTCGAAGAAGCCTTCGGTACCATCACACCAATGATGAACCGGAATTAAGATCACATGCAATGGAAAGTACTTGCTATTCTAGCATGCATCAATTTATATGCTCAAGTCATGGTCAAAAGGCTGCTTGCCTTGGTCAGCTTGGTAGCTAGGGTCTTCGAGGTCTTCCGCTCTGAATCCTTCGTCACTCGGTAATTCTATCATCGAGAATAGAATAAATAAGAAATAGCTCACACAAAAACAGATCACAAATCACTTTTAAAAATGTTGCAAAACTTGGTTAAATTCAGGTTGTTAATTTGAAAATTATCTTCTCTTAGTTTTTACTAGCCGAGCATTTTTAATAATTATTAAACAGGGGCAAACTATTGCCTTTAATGCCTTTAAATTATTATAAAACAGATTCTGTTTTTGAAAAATGCCAACAATGGCAGAATCAAATACTACTCATTTTTAGAAAAATATGAGTGGAAGAATTATATTTTGCCACTGGATAGTTATTTTTACAAAAATCATTTTAGTGTCTGTTTTAAAAATAAAAGAAAAAGGCCAAATCCTGCCCTGGGAAGCAAGCCGGCCTAGAGAGCCACCAGGCAAACCACGCGCGCGCGCGCGCCAGGTTCGAACCTGACGTGCGAGCCCGTGGGGTCAGCGGCTGTGGCTGCGCGCGGGGGCTGCTCCAGGACGCCGACAGGTGGAGCCCACCTGTCGGGTTATTCCCCTACCTCCGGCCAGGTAGGAGGAGATTAACTCCGGCGAGGCTACCGTCGTCCTTGGGCCTAGCTAAGGGTAGAAATGGGTTCAGCGTGCCTCCGCCTACCTGCAGGTGGTCGGGACAACGCCGGAGAGGCTTGGGGTCACCGGTGTCGAGGTGGCCGTGGCGGAGGGGTTTCGGGACGTGGTTGAACTAGTAGCTAGGGGCACGGAATAGCTCGGGGCTATTGTGGGAAAGGTTCCTGGTGTCGAGGGAAGTGCTCTGGTGGGCCGAGTGTCGCAGGAGCCGGCGTGTAGCCGGAGATCGACCGGAGCCCCGAGGCGGAGGGGCCTCGGTCGATCTCGAGCACCGGGGCTCTGCGAGCTCGATTGGATGGTTAGGCAGGAGCTAGTGGTCGTGCAGAGGCTACTGGAGGGGTGCTGAGGCGCCGGGGGGGCTATTTATAGGCTCGCGACGGTCAGCCAAATCGGTGGTGCCGGTGACTCACCGTGGCGCGCGTGCGTGCATAATGAGGAGCTGGCTGCGAAACCACGGTCTCCGGACGTAGTTTGGGATGCTCTGAAGCATCGGCCACAGAGGTAGAAGGCGTGGGGTCGAGCTGCAGCGTCTGTGCATGCTCGGCCGAGTCGGGTGCGCGCGGGCACGCTTCGCCCGAGCTCTAGCGCGGGAGAGGAGGGTCCCTGGTGGCTGCTTTACACAGAGGGGTTGTCGGGGGAGGTCTTGGACATTTCGGGGGAGGTTGAAACCGGCCGGGAGCGTCGTCCTCTTCTCGGTGGCTCCCTGTATCATGTCCAGAGCTCATTTTTGGCATGCCACGGCATGCTGGCGGGCTCTGGGGCACTTTAGACGTGTCCCTCATGTCCTGGGTGTTGCTGGGAGTGTATCTAGCCATTGTGTGCTAGTGAGAGCACTGGCTGGTCAAGGGGGACAGGTTTCACTAGTGCTGTCAACCCTGATCTGTGGCACAAATTGGGGTTCTTGTCACTTGTGCTTTGAACTAGGGAGGGGCCACTTGCCTGGGTGTTTAGGTTGGTTTGAGGCACTAATACAGTGGCTAGGTGGGTTTTTACCTTCCTGTCAGAAGGTGTTCGACAGTGGTTTGGGGTGCTTCCACTCCACCACTGGAACGGCAACTTAACAGGTTTGGTCTAGGGTTTAAAGTAGGGGTTTCCACCAATTTTGAGTTCCATTGAACAAGTTTAGCTTTGTAAACTTGAAAATGCATCAAAGTGGCCAGATCTGTCCTCTCCAAAGGGAGTGTGACTAAACAAAGTCTAGCAAATCTCATTTTTGGCGTGGAGTCCTCATTTGAGGTGCCAAACAGCCCTGCAAAGTTTTAGCCACATTGGACAAATTGTGCTATGTAGAGTTGTTCCAACTCTATTGTGGACACAGAGGGTTTTAGGCTCATTTGGTGTCCTTCCCTACCTTGGATCAAGGTGAGATTTTACGTGGGCACCAAATATGGCTTCGGATTTTATTGAGAGTATTTCCTTTGGAAATACCTAAAAAGGTTAAAATAGACAGGAATGGTTTTCAGGGTTTTATTATAATAATTATAATATTAAATAGGGTTGAAAATCTTATATATGGAAAATATATGTCCTTCTGAATTTTCATGATTTTACTCAGAATTTTCTAAGGCAAGGAAGCATTTTTCCTTGTGGGAATATCATTCCTGGCCTTAGAAACAGACATGTATTTAAAATAGAAAAATAATTTTTTAATACATTAAATAATGTTTTTGGTAAATAATAATAGTATTTGAGTTCAGAACACCAACTTTGGCTGCGAGTGCTACTAGGCATCATGAGCTAGTAGTGTAACCCAAGCAAGGTAGAGGTGATCTGGTGTTAAAGAAAAAGAGTTTTGGAAACTCACTTAAAAATAAATAAATTTATCATGAGTTTTTGATCATCAAGCAAACAAGCATACATTCATACAAGACATTCATAGCACTCACAACATCACTAGAAAAAGGTTTAACAAGCTCTAATTTTTGCAACTTAAAGCATTGGTGGTGAAAAACAGGGTGTGACAGACCTATCCCTCTTACAAGAATCTCGTCCCCGAGATTCCTAAGCTAGGCGTTAAATAGCTCTAGAAATTCTGATCGGAGATAGTCTTCACGTTCCCATGTTTCTTCTGCTTCGGTATGGTTGCTCCACTAAACCTTGAAATACTTGATGGTGCGGCTTCTGGTGCAACGCTCTGCTTCATCCAGAATGCGAATCGGATTCTCGCGATAGGTAAGGTCCGGTTGAATGTCAACAGCTTGGTGGTCAATGTCCTTGGAAGGATCGAAACGGTTCGGTACATGTAAGCACTTCCGGAGTTGTGACACGTGGAACACGTTGTGCACACCCGAAAGATCTGGCGGTAGCTCCAACTGATAAGCCACTTCCCGCGCCTTGCCGTGATCTTGAAGGGTCCAATAAACCTTGGGGCTAGCTTCCCCTTGACGTGGAAACGCTTGGTTCCCTTGAGAGGCGTAACGCGCAAGTACACCTGGTCTCCGGGAATGAACTCCACATCATTGCGGTGGGAGTCCGCATAGCTCTATTGTCGGGACTTAGCTGCCTTCAGGTTTTCTTGGACAAGCTGCACCTTATTTTCCGCTTCCTGCAGCGCTTCTAGCCCAAAAACTAGTCCTTCTCCGGTTTCGGACCAATTGAGTGGGGTGCGGCACTTTCGCCCATATAGCACCTCGAATGGGGCCATTTGAAGACTGGACTGGTAGCTGTTGTTGTATGAAAACACAACAAACGACAGACAGTCTTCCCATTTGGCACCATGAGGCAAGACACATGTGCGGAGCATGTCCTCGAGTATCTGGTTTACCCTCTCGGTCTGTCCGCCCGTCTGCGGGTGGAAAGCCGTGCTGAAAGAGAGCTTGGTTCCGAGAGCTTCTTGAAACTTCTTCCAGAATCTTGCGGTGAACTGCGTGCCGCGGTCGGACACGATCTCCTTAGGAACTCCATGGAGGCTAACGATGCGCTCAATGTAGAGGCTAGCAAACTTGTCGCCCCCGTAGGTGGTGTTGACCGGAATGAAATGAGACACCTTAGTTAAGTGGTCGACGATGACCCATATGGAGTCTTGACCCCTGCTCGGTCGGGGTAGTCCGGTGATGAAGTCCATGCTGACATTATCCCATTTCCATTCTAGCACTTGAAGCGGTTGTAGCAGCCCAGCAGGTCGCTGATGTTCAGCCTTGACTCACTGGCATACATCGCACTTAGCGACGTAGGAGCCTATCTTTCTCTTCATGCCATGCCACCAGAATCGTTCTCGGAGGTCTTGATACATCTTGGTACCACCGGGATGGATGGAGTATGGGGTGTCATGAGACTCTTGCAGGATCAAGTCCTTGAGTTCGGCCTTGTTTGGCACGCATAAGCATTTCCCGTACCACACCACTCCTTGATCATCAACCGAAAACCCTGGGGCCTTGCCTTCCTGTATCTTCCTCTTGAGGCCTTCAATACTCTTGTGTCCCTTCTGGGCTTCATGACACACATGCGTCATATTGATTGTAGCATTGTCACTTGCTGGTGTTTATTGGCTATTTATTTATTTTGGGTAGCATCGTGTGCTGAGAACGAGTTCGAGGATTCTTTTGAGTACATTCAGGAACATCAAGTGCAGTTCCAGTCTGAAGATCTCACAGGCGAGATGATCGTGACCCTAACACCGTTTCTAGCTTTGTTATGCCTAGTTGAATCATTTTAATCGTTACTTATTGCTGCCTACCACCTGATAATAAGCCTGCAAACATTGCCATGAAACCTCTAACCCTTCACCTCCAAGCAAATATTGTTTGTCTAAGTAAGTGCTTGCCCAACCTTGTTATAGAATTGCTAGTTGCAGGTGCAAGATGATCCATGTGATAACATGGGCAATTTGATTATGATCTTATATAAAATGATATTCAATTAATGCACCTATATATTTGGTAAAAGGTGGAAGGCATGGCCATTCGCTAGGTGATTTGTTCCGCTTTTTCCTACTTCGTTTCGGCTACTGGTGTTTTATTCCATAACTGAGTGCTCCGAACACGTTCGGGGTTGTTATGGGCACCCCTTGTTAAATCGTTTAGTGTTAAGGCTTGTGTGGCAAGACCCTAGTTTGGTCTTAAATTTGCTAATAACTTAAAAATAATTGCATAGGGAATAGTTACCCCGAGGAAACTTAATCAACGCCCGGGCCAGTGCTCCTCATGATTGTTGGTCCAAACTAGAGCACTGTGCATGGCCAACCCAGGGCAACTTGGGAGATCCCTATCACGCCCTATACACTAGCTTATCCGTCGTGTCTTGAGACTAAGATACGTGTCTCTTATCGGGTTTGTCGACACGTCGGGTGGTCTTACTGTACTTGTCTTACCTTAACGATATATCTTGTGCATCTGGATTCCGATGAGACTTTGGGTCTTCTCAGAGTTGAGGTTTTCCACTAAGGAATCCGACGAGGTCGCGAGTTTTGTGATCAAGGATTTCTATGCGGCTTGTGGTAATTTGTGATGGACTAGTTGGAGCACCCCTACAGGGTTATATCTTTCGAAAATTTGTGCCCGCGGTTATGTGGCCAACATGGAAACTTTGTTAAATTCCGGTTCTAGATAACTTAAAGTAACATAACTAAAACATGCCAACTGTGTGTGTAACCGTGATTGTTTCCTTCAGAGTTCATTCTCTCATCGAGAACACGATGGGGTTATGACTGACGTAAGTAGGTGTTCAGGATCACTTAGTGATTATGCTTAGTCACGACCGTCATGCGTAGACCACCATATCTGTAATTCTTGTTCAACGTAAGTTAGCCACCATAAATGGTTAGAGCTGCTGCAAACTCAAACACATACCCCATCCTTACCCGACAACTTAGTTAGATTCGATGCCATGGTCATGAGATTGTTGATTCCTCGTGGCTCACATATTACAACAACCACCCACCGGTATAGGTATCGCAGATGTAGATGCTTGCGAGGACACCCACCTAAAGAGGGAGTTGACGAGGACAGTGGCCGGATATATGTGACGTACCCCGATGACTAGAGATCCTTGGTCGTTATCTTGCTCCTAGTGAGTCGGGAACATTGCTTTTGTTGTTAACTTGTTCGTAGTCGGACCTTGCCTTATGAATGATTTGAGTAAATGTTGTGTGGATCTTGTAACTTATTTTGTGGCGAGTGTAAGCCAAATATTATTACTCATGCCTCTTGTATGTATTGTAATGTTTATCATTCTTGCGAAACACTTAGATGCGCCCCTTTCCCCTTTTGAGGCCGCACCCCCAAATAAGGAAAGAGACGCATCTTCGACGCTACAGGCACTCTATGGCCCTAAACAAGCCCCGCGTGCAAGGTATGAGCACCTTACCTAGATGTTACATGATCGTGGATTTGAAGTTGGGCAAATTGACCCTACTCTTTTTACTAAGAATGTCAAGGGGAACGTGTTCATATGCCTACTATATGTTGATGATATTATCTTTGGTTCGCCTAACAAAGCTTTTAATGAACAATTTGTTGCAATAATGACTAAGTAGTTTGAGTTGTCTATGATGGGAGAGTTGTAGTTTTTCCTTGTATTCGAAGTCAAGCAATGAAGTCAGGGAACCTTCGTCAATCAAGAAAATACACTCAAGACACGCTCAAAAGGTTCAAGATGGATGATCTCAAATCATCCAAGGCCAACACTCCTATGCCGCTCAATTGCCATCTTGACCTCCATCCCAATGGTAAAGTTTTGGATCAAAACGTATATCGCTCTATGATCGGCTCCCTGCTTTACCTTTATGCATCTAGACCAGATATTAAGTTGAGTGTGGGAATTTGTGCATGATTTCAATCCACACCTAAGGAAATCCATTATTTGGCGGTCAAGCGAATCTTTCGATATTTGGCTCACACCCAAAACTTTTGCTTATGGTACCCCAAAGGTTCTTCATTTGATCTCATAGGACATACGAACTCGGGCTAAACGGGAGATCGTGTGGACATGAAGTGAACTTCTAGAGGCTGCCAATTCCTTGGTCGCTCTCTCATAAGTAGGTCTTCAAAGAAACAAAATTGTGTTTATCTCTTATCCACCAAGTCCTAACATGTAGATGATGCAACTTGCTATGCTCAGTTGCTCTGGATGAGGCAAACTATAAAGGATTATGGTGTCACTTGTGACAAAGTGGCTCTTTACTGTGATAATATTAGTGCGATCTCAATCTCCAACAACCCGGTTCAACATTGCAGGACGAAGCCCATCAATATTTGTCACCACTTCATCCAGGAGCATATAAAGCATGGGGATATTGGCCTGATTTACCTCAACACTCATGAACAGCTTCCAGATTTCTTCACGAAGCCGTTGAATTAAGCAAGATTTCGCGAGTTAAGGCATGAGCTAAATATCATTGATTTGAGCAATGTGGATTGAAACTAGGCACACCCCACCATTCTCATCATTTTATCTTCTTTAGGTGTAGGCATGGATTTAGGGGGGGTGTTGTTCTCTCAGTGAACTCTCCCTCCCATATAATGCATAAAATGATCTCATCATACACTTTCGTCATCTTCGATGACACCTGTGCTTCAATGACGAGTTATAGTGTTGGTCCCAAGGTTAAAATCTTCGCGGTGCTATACCTAGTAACTCAAACATAGGTGGCTTCGCCCCCTCCCCCCTTCCTTATGGCATTTGTCTCACGGGGAATTTCTCACATTTGTCTCTTTCACTCCAAGTTGTTCTCTCAATTTTTCTTTCACAATTTGGAGTGAACTCACCTACTTGACATGACTTTCTATCCTTTTCTTCATAAAAGTTTGATTTTTCCTGGTTTCTGCACGTTTTTGGGGCCATCTGGAGCGGTATTACCACTGCCATAGCGGTACTACCGATGATAAGAGGTAGTACGGCCCGTAGCAGCGGTACTACCACCGGGCAGCGGTACTACCACTTAGAGTTTTCCACACGGGGGTTATGGGGCCGGGGAGGGGCAGTTTCTCTCCCCATACCCATTCATCCCCACTCCTCCTTGTGGGTGTCTCTCTCCAGGTGACCCCAAGGCTGTGGTTGCAATCTCTGATCTCTATTTTCGGCCACCCATTCGCGATTTCAACCGGAGGAATTTTTCATTGATCCGGTACTGTCCCCGTTCTTCATCTCCTTTGGTCTATTTTTCAGATCTAGGTTTTGGACAATATCTGATGTATCTATGTCTTTTTTGGTTCCGATTTACGGCATGTGAGGGGTGTGGATGATAGCTTGAGTGTACATATGTTGATATTTTAGAAATTTTGTGGTAAAGGCATCCCCGATAGTACCGGATGTGACCTATGGTGGTTTTCACCCGACGGTTCCATCCCTAGGCGCTACTACCTCTCATCGGAGCGGTTGTACCGCCCCTGTCAGCGGTACTACGGCCCTGGGCTGGCCTTTTCCCACTTTTTCTTCTTGTTCATCATTTATATCTCGACTATCATTGTGTCTTGCTGTTGTGTACTCATCTTTGTTCTCTCGTCCTTTCGTCTAGTTGTGTTTTTTATCTCGGGAGGTGACAGCTCGGCTCCTCAGGAGCGTAGGACTAATCCCAAGCATGGATGCACGAACAAGTACCGTTCTTCGGAGGCCGATAGTTCAAGTCAACCACAGGAGGTTGCTCCTACCGAGAAGGTTAGTCAATCCACTTCCAAACCCAAGAGGAAGCGCCTTGCTGTCCGGCCCTTGAAGTCCGAATACATGGCTACTCTGAAGGCTAAGGAATTCTCGATGTCCCACAACCTTAATCCCTATGTGGATCCTCAGGATCCCTCAATGACCAACAATCCCTTCTCACCCGGAAGCAACTTTCCATCTACAGTAACATTTTTAAGACAAGAGAGAACTTGTATGTTCCTCATGTAAAGTCTATTGATGTTGAACATATGCATTGCAATGAAAGGTATTTCTAGACTGCTCTCTCCCTCTATGAGAAGCTGGGAATCCTTGGTATTATGGAGTTCAACAAAGAGTTAGATGATGAGCTTATTGCGGTGTTCTTTGCCACGGTTCACCTAGGAATTGACAATGCCAGGACTCTTACATGGATGACCAATGGTAGGCTGCTTTCTACTCCCTGGAAATCCTTTATGGATCTTCTTCACATTGAGTCCAAGGGTCTTGAGACCCCTGTGGGATTCCGTCCACACCATGATTATGCTGCTACCCACAAGCAAGCGAGGTACAAGTTTAGCACTAAGAAGATCTCCTCTGTCGGTGTTCTGGGGTTGGGGGTACCCAGACCTCCTTGCGTGCGGCCCAGGGCGGGCACGCCTCACTAGAGCAAACCAACGGGCCCAGCACACCTTAAGGAAAGGCACTCGTGAGGGGCCAAGCCTCACGAGGAGGAGGGGCGTCAAGACCCGCACAGGGCCTCCTCAGGACCCCAAGAAAGGACAGGCGAGCAGCAGATGGCAAGACGGGGTAGTTTCCCCTCTCGTGCAAAGGAGACGGGAGCGTACAGGTTTCCCAAAGGCATTTTCCAAAGGTTTCCCTTCTGGTGCAACAAAGCCGCGACCTCCCACCAGTAGGGCAAACTTCATCCACGGACCCGTCTCTACGGCACAGACAGTTACTTTGCAGGCGAAGACAACCTTTGGGCACGGGAGCATGTTCCCTTGTTCCCCTTCAAAATTGGCCGCTGTGGGATCCCTTCCCGCCGAAGCTATGAGAGATTAGGACCCGGGCCTCCGCTATAAATAGAGAGGGTACGATACTTGAGAGGGGGAGCCCATTCAGACGGTAGAACAACACAGCTACTCGCTCGGCCTCCGGAGGCCCAAGAACATTGTACTAATTCATCCACCACCTCGATGAGAGGCAATCCACCAAAAGCAGGAGTAGGGTTTTACGCTTCGCAACGGCTCGGACCTGGGTAAATCGGTGTGTTCTGTGTTCCCCTCGCCATCATATTAGTCCTTCATCGTTTCCATCGAATAGTGGGTTAGGTGAGGTGAAGCAGGGAGATGCCTTCATACACGCCCCAGTGTTTGAATCCTTAGGGTTTTGTGGAGCCCGAAATCCGACATCTTCTACTACAGCACAAGTTCAAGAGTCAGGTACAGACTCTGGATATCTCTCATGTTATGTGGTGTGAGCTCCGTTTTGCGGTGTCTGAACGTAAGTGCCCCATGTCTGGACCCTTTCTGATGCATCTGATTGAGAACACATGGGAAGCAACCTTTCCTGATTACTTGTTTGAAGCTGGGGACTTGCTTTCTCATAAGATTGTGCATCTTAGGCAAAAGGACAAGTGGGATACTCAGAGTGCCCCTGAACAAGATGTGTCTGACGACATGAATGAAGATTCTGCTGATGACGAGGGTGATGAGGACTTTGTGGCTGACGAGGACACTGCTTCCCCTGCTGCGCCCTCCACTCGAGAACCTTCTTGGGCTCAGAAGCTCACGGAGAAGATGAAGAAGCTCTTTTGTATGTGTTGTATTGTTGGCTCCGCAAGACCCTAAGGATTCGAACTCAGGGGCGTGTATGAAGATCTCACACGGCCTAACCTCGACCAGCTATCTACTCGATGGGAATGTCGAAGAACTCACTCGATGGTGAGGGAAACACATAACACAACAGTTTACCCAGGTTCAGGTCGCGGCGAAGCGTAAAACCCTACTCCTGCTTAGATGGATTGCCTCTCGTGCAGGTTGCTGTATGAACCAGTACACTGCTTGGGCGCGTTCAGAGGCTGGATGACCTTGCGGTGTGCTAGTGGGTGATTAGGTGGTTCGGGAATCGGATCCCCTTCTACGAGGCAACCTATCCTCTATATATAGTGGTTTCCCCGGTCCTCTTCCCTTATCGTTTCAGCGGGAAGGAATCCCAGAGTGGCTAATTTTAAAGGGGAACAGGGGAACATGCTCCCCTGCCAAAAGATGGTCTTCGCCTGCAAAGTAGTTGTCAGTGCTGCAAGGGCCGGACTAGGGGAGACGTCCGTCCTACCGGCGGGCGGCTAGGGTCTTGTTGCGCGAGAATGGGAACCTTTCGAAGATGCCTTAGGAACCCAAATACGTCCTTGCCCCTTTGCACCAAAAGGGGAAACTGCACCGTCGTGCTGCCTGCTTCCCGCATGTCCTTCCTCTATGTCATCCTTCACTCTTGAGGCTGGGCCTCGCCTCGGAATAACCGCCGCTCCGGAGGGGTCCTGAGGAGGCCCCCTGTAGGTCTTGATGCCGTTCGTCCTCGTGAGGCTTGGCCCCTCACGAGGGCCTTGCCTTGATTGATGTCGGGCCCGTTAGCTTGCTTGATGAGATGGGCCAGCCCTGGGCCACAGGTAGGCACGTCTGGGTACCCCATTCCCAAAACGCCGACATTAGCCCCCGGGCCCAAGGCGCACCTGGGTTGGCTTCTCGGCGAAGCCTTTTGGGCGGCCCGAAGCGTCGCGGGCACTAGTAGCCGGCGGTCCAGGCGGCACACGTGTCCAGCAGATGTGTGGTGATGCTCCCACTCTTCAAGGCATCTGGGGTGCGCCAGGCAACGATGGCACGATCTCCAAGAATCATGCAGGCCATCATTGTCCACATTGAATGGCGTTTGCCACCCCGTAGCTCGACCTTCGGTGTGTCGTCGAGCCGGCACCTGCTGAGTCTTGTCTTCTTCTCTAGGACGAAGTGAGCCCACACGTGGGCATCCTGATGGAGTGGTACGTCTGGGTGCCCGTCTCCAGCAAGAAGGACGGCTCCGACGCCAAGCCTGCAGGCGCCATGTGCGGCGGCGGCGGCCTCTCCCCCTAAACACCCCCAGCTTCTGTTTACCTTCGTCGTTCTCATTTTTCCTTTTGCTCCTGAATGGATGGATTGCTCGTTAGTGGTCATTTCGGCTTGGCTTCGAGGTTTAGGGTCCTTCATTGCCCCGGTCACTGATTGGGAGTGACGGGGCCGGGGCCCTGAGGTGGTCTTGTCCTCCCGAGGCACCGCTCGTGCCGCCGCATGTACGGTCGATGGCCTTCTGCCTTGCCGCTGTTGAATCCTTAGGCTCTGCATCCGATGTTAGCATTCATGTTCCTAATTCATTCTTAGTTTGAAGTGGGACGAGAAGGTTCAAGTCCGGGCCTGGGGGGTACTTACCTCATGGGTTTGTGTTGGTCCGTTGCGTAGTCCCTCCTGTGTAGCTCCTGTTTTGTAGGTGGGACGGGGTGAAGACCCTTTCGGCACTCCATGTCCGCAGGTCCCGGTCCCACGCATTTCCCTAGCTCCGTAGGGCGCAACCCATTACCAAGGTTGCCCCCCACAGGGCAAGGCCCTGACCCGAAGGACATGTGGCCTTGTGACCGGTAAGGCTCCTCAGGCATGCTTCTCAGGAGCCCCCCTTGACACGCAAGCCGCTCTGCATCGTCAGGCCCCGGCCCCGCACATTTCCCCACCACCGTTAGGCTCGCGCTTCACAGGGTGGGTGTCATGGTTTTCCTACGGCATATGTCCTCGTGAAAGGCCTTAGTAAAGGAGCCATCACACCTTGGTGGCGACACAAAGGGGGTGAGCAAAAGCGAGACTCAGGTTTACCCAAGTTCGGTCCCTCGTGTGGAGGTAAAGGCCTACGTCCTGCTTTGTGTAGATTGATGATGGATTCGATTACAAAGAGGGCATAACTCGCCTGACCTAGCTCTGATGATTTCTAACCTGCCCTACCTGTCCTAGAGGCTCGCATTTATATACAGGTCAAGGCCCTAGGATTTACAAGAGTCCTAGCCACGCTACAGATCATGGTCTTCCATATCTCTAAGTCGCCGTGCTTTCCAAGACTGGAAACCTCCTTGGCAGCTTATCTCCTGCATCAATCCTGAACCGCCATCCGGTTCATGGGCCCTTGGGCTAAGGCTTGTATTAACAAAGTATGAGTCGCACCTTTCGTGACACGGCCTAGTTAGGGCGGGTTACACCATAGGTAATATTCCCAACATTAGGCCCCAGAATGACTTGAATTGATTGATGCCAATGAACTTCCACGCTCACTTTGGATGACTTGTATTACTTCCATCTTTTGACGAATGACAAACCGCTATCCCTCATAAATTTTCTGAGCCACCAAGTAGTTATTGATGACATCACCTTTTCCCTCATATTTCGGGATTTGTTTCACATAATTGCCCAACGGATCTTTTTCATCATCACTTTGTTATCCCGAAAATCCAAGCGCCATCATTGTGAATTTTCAATCTCTCGCCTCTATTCCCGCGTCTGCCGTTTCGTTTCCAGCACGCGACCTTTAAATAGCCACAGGGGGAGTGGGGGCGCCGTTACCTACCCCCATTTCGTCTTCCTCGTCAGCTCCCTCTTCCTCGCGCCCGAGCATCGGCCTTCTCGCCATTCCCGAAGCCCCATCGCCAGCCACCGCAGTCCGGGCGTCTCTAGGCCAATCGTAGGCGCGGTCTCCGCCGCAGATCTTCCACATCCATTTCCTGGTATCGTCCTCCTCTCTCAGGTAAACACCCTTCCTCCATTAGGGTTAGACCTCGAACCACATGTTCTTCTAGGTTAGCCTCGGATTTCGATGAACATCTCCCCTTTATCTTGGATCCGTCAATATGCTTACGGTATATCCTTCGCAGTAATAAACCACGGTAGTTTCACCGCATCTCCCAGCCATTTGATTTTTACTTCATAGATTCATATGGCATCCATGTCGCACTGTTCACGTTCATAGCTCTCGTAATTTCGACAGGCATTATCTTTTTAATTTGATCCACCCGTAGATCTGTAATTTATTGTTCACTTTTAGAAACATTTTTATCCTTCTTCTGGGAATATCCCTAAGGAAAAAATACTTTTAGAGTCGCTGCTCACCTTCTTTCATCATGGGGAGTTAGAACATCCCCATAGCTACGCCTTTGATTGCTGAATGGCAAGTCATAATGTCTCTATAGACATACTATAGACCACTCAACTCGCGAGTTAGAATATCCCCATATCCATGCCTTTTGTTACTGAACGGCGAGTCATAATGTACCTATAGACATACTGTAGATCACCCAACTGGCGAGTTACCACTTTATATGGTCTTTAATAATCCGCCTTGTTCCTTCATTTTGTACTCATGGGTAATATCTCGAAATACAATTGGTTACCAACCAAGATCACCGACGGCTATCTTGAGAAATATGTTTTGGCGGGTTATCTTGATCATAAAGAAGTTATTGGCTGGCGGACTGCCCCAGGAGAGGTGACTCCCAATCCTGCCTAGGGGGAGGTAGTCGTTTTTTTTTATCATCTTGAGCGAGGCTTCAAGCCTCCCGGGTAAAAGTTCTTCAGAGACGCCTTGCACTTCCTCAACGTTCACCCTCAAGACTTGGGGCCAAACTCCATCAGCAACCTCTGCCAATTCCAAGTGTTTTGCCAGGCCTATCTACACATTGAACCCACGGTGTTACTATTCTGGAACTTCTTCTATCTGAACCGCCAGACCGAATTCACCAGTGGGCCTAACTTGGAAGTTGGGGGGTCAACATCCAGCGATGTCACGAATGTCGGTTCCCATCTGTCATTCTGCCCAACCACCCTAAAGGCTGGGCCCAGTCATGGTTTTATTGTTGTGACACATCTCCTCCCGGTGAGAACCCACTTCCGGGTTACAGAGAAGATCGCCTACCCATGGATTTCCAGCTGCTAGAGAAGCTTATTGAAGAAGAAGAATCATACTTTATCCCCATCTTCTCCTAGCTAAGGTCTTTGACGAATAATGGTCTTACTGGGGTTGACCTAATCCGTTCTTGGGTGGAGTGGAGCATTCTTCCTTTGAGTCGCCGGGATGGCCTGATGTGCGAGTATGATGGCAGCGAGAACCACCCCCAATGTTTCTTCCATACAAGACTCATCGAAGAAGACATTTTCGAAATGATCAAGAAATTAACCAGTGAGCCCTTGGAGAACTGCGGCACGATTGGGCTCAAGCCTTTCTGCCTCTCCAACCCGGCTCCAGCGGTAACAATCTAAGTCGCCTCCTTTTACTTTTTCAATGTACTAGCATAAGGGCTCGTGCGTTGCAACGGGAGAAAAAAAACCATACACTCTTAATTTATAAAAAATGGTCTATAATCTGAGACTTCGCAGTTACGGCAAGAACATATATGATCTTACCCTACAAAAGTTCAATTCAAGATTCCATAGGTCTTCTATTTTGACACGGTTTGCATGTAAATTTAATACATATAAAGAAATAGGCAAGTGACCTTCAATTTCATCTCCAATCCTGATTTGGTTGACGTGTTCATCCCCATTCCGGATTAGTACCTGTATGAAAGAAAGACGAATAACGAATTATTTATTAAAATTGTACCCTAGATAAAATTTTTATTATATGTTTAACATGTAAAATAAAATCATATTTAAATTTTACATATTTTTTAATCAAATTCCATATATAACATGTTAAATTTCAACTTACGGTTTAGAAGGTATGAGTATTTGAAAAAACATTTAATATGTACTGCGGGTTTAATGTTAGAAACATCAGGATTTTTTTTATAAAATAGCAAGACGGACTAAGAATACCTATTTCTTTTATTAGTAGGAATAGATTTGCTAATGTTCCAGGTTTGAACTTGTTATTCTACCAACCAGAAAGGATCAGCATTTTGGTCTCGAAGGCCAAAGCTGACTCTCGAGAAAACAACTAAGCCGCCTCCGAAGAAGAAAAAGAAGAGCAAGGGCAAAGCTGCCGCCAAGGAGTCATCCGTCGTTGGCAAGTCTCAAGCCAGCGAAGAACAATCAGAGGTAAAAATTTACCCTTTTGTTTGTCATCACTATATTCCGACTTATGCTTATGCCATGTTATCTTTGTGCGTAGGATGATGGCTATGAAAGCCAAGATGACGTCGTCGAGGTAATTTCTATTTCTTCTGACTCAACTTCTTCTTCTCCTAGGCCGGCCAGGTGAATTTGTGGAGAAGTTCCCATGTCTCACCCAAATGCTCATCTGGACCGTTATTTCCTTTTGAAGAAGGCGAGGTATACCCCCAAACGTCAGACCTGAAGCCATTCTAACGACTTAATTTCCGGGTTACCCGAAAAGACAACTGGTCGGAAACAACCAAGTGAGGTATACTCTTGTTAATACCTTCCCCTTCTTGTGAAAACTGTTATTCACAATTCGTTCACTCCTTGAACTTTTGTCCTTCAGGTCTCTCCTCCTTCATCCGGCGACTCAGTAATCTCGGCTCTTCCCCCAATGATTCGTGTGTAGGGGTAAGTTCTTTTATTAACCTGTTTCCTTCCCAATAATGATACTTGTTCTAACTTTGATGTCTTTTCATCTCAGAGCACACGCAAAGAAGAGAAAAACTGGCGACTTGTCTTATGCTCCTAAAACAACTGAGGTGTTTGGTATGAGCACCTCTGTCCCAAAATTTGACGAAGACCCAGCGGTGGCTCATGATGACCTTGTGGATGAAATTCCTGACGTCCGGACTGATCCTCCAAGCCCTTTGAAGGAGGCCACTGAAAACGTTAACCCGCCAAGCTCTTCCAAGGCGACTGAACATCCAGATACCGTAGTTGTTACTGGTACTGGCTTACTCCAAGCCTACAACAGCGGTGTTATCCACACATGCATCCAAAGAGACCCATCCTTCTGTAGAGCAAGACATCACTAAGCTGAAGCTTCCCCATTATGAGAAGCTTGAATTTGAGCAACTCTGCTCTGCCTTCGTAGGTCGACTGGAGACAAGCTATGAAATGGAGAAGAGCTTGGACAACATGATGCGAATCAAACATGAGGTACATCTTTTGTTATTTGTACTTCCACCCATTAGCCTTCCAGAAGACTAGTTTGTTTGATGAATTGTGTTTGTTGCAATATCTGGTAGACCCATATATATCCGCAGCCCCCAAGAGCCGGGTCATCTTTTGAAATATGAGCCAGGTCTTGAATGTAGATAAAAACTTCAACCTGTAGCCCCCAAGGACCGGGTCATCTTTTGAAAGATGAGCCGGGTCTTGAATTAGATAAAAACTTCAACCTGTAGCCCCCAATGGTCGGGTCATCTTTTGAAAGATGAGCCATATCTTGAATATGATAAGAAGTTCAACATGTAGCCCCCAAGGGCCGGGTCATCCTTTGAATGATGAGCCGGGTCTTGAATTAGATAAAAATGTCAACATGTAGCCCCCAAGGGCCGGGTCATCTTTTGAAAGATGAGCCGGGTCTTGAATTTAGATAAAATCTTCAACATGTAGCCACCAAGGGCCGGGTCATCTTTTGAAAGATGAGCCGGGTCTTGAATTGAGATAAAAACTTCAACCTATAGCCCTCAAGGGACGGGTCTTTTTGAAAGATGAGCCGGGTCTTGAATTTTGTATTACTTTGAAAAGAATCATGCATTAGCCCCCAAGTGTTAGGGATGTGTCTCGCAATAGTTCTGAAACTTGCCTCCCCAATTTTTTTTGCATGAATCCTTGACCCGGGCCGAGTCATCCTTAGCTGATTTGAAGAAAAACTTAGCCGAACAGCAGAATGCTTGGACCGACTGTGAAGAGAAATATCGGTTGGCCCTTGCTGATATGGAGAAAATGAAGGCTGGTGACCAAAAATTTGAGAAGAAAGCCCATGCTGATCAAGCCGCGATCATGAACCGGGCAGAACAAGCTGAGGAGAAGCTAGAAGTTGCTCTGCAAGAGCTCTCCGGGTTAAAAAAAGCACATCTCCAACATGACCCAAACCATCTTTGGTAAGAATCAATTCCCTTTATCTAAAAAGAAGGTACAATATAGTTTGCAAATACTGACTGTCACATGTTATCTTTTGTAGGTCCAATCTCCAAAACGACTGCATCCTGAAGCTGAAGCCGATTTACACCTTTACGGAGCAGTTGTATACGGGAGGCATGATGACGATGAAGGCAGTGATGGGCAACAAGGAGCCAATAAAATCCATCAAGCATATGCTGGGTTGCCTGTCAACACTGCCACCTCAGGTAGAAGAACTAAAGAGATCAGTCGCCCGCAAGGAAGCACTGACTACCCTAAGTTGATGCGTGGCCTACGCTCCGGAACTGAAGCCAGAGATGGTATCTGCTGGTTATCTGGAATTGAAAGATGATGAGTAGGAGTTCACCGAAGAATATTACCACCGGGTTGTGAAAGAGTCTCGCTTCCCGACGACTCAGCTAGCGGCCAGCTTGGACTTGAACAAATACGAGGCTGCATATGACGACAGTAATAAAAAGGTGACTCCTCCTTGGTTCGAAGTTACCAGCCAGACTCCCCGCCGGCGTAAGAACCCCTTCGACTTTAAAGCTGATCTATCTATCTTCTTGAGGAATGAAGATGAATTTGTCGCCTTGTCCAAGTGCAATTGGAAACTGGGCAACATACAAATCGAAGATGGAGAGAGCTCAAGGTAGGGTGACGCGCAAGCGGCTTGAGTTTACTCAGCATGTAATTTGTTCTTCAAAAACAATTTGATCTTTTTTCTGACCGGGAGATGACGCCCGGTATGGCCTAGTGAGCCATGTAATAGTCTTTAGGTTTCAGGGAAACAACCTTACACCCATGCCTTCTACTTGACAGTTCTGAATTGTTATCCTTTTTGCGAATCATGAATCGCCATTCCCAATCCTTATGCTTGATAGTTAGGAAGTGTCATAGTTTCTTCAACCTGTTTACCAGGGGAAACATCATAAGCTGACTCAATGAGTCGCGACAAGAGATAAACCAACCCTGTGGGTCATGGCGAGTTATAAATAAGGAACCGGCTCAGTGAGTCACGGCGAGTTATGAACAAGGAGCTGGCTCAGTGAGTCGCGGCGAGTCATAAAAAGTTTTACGAAACTTTGCGGCAGTGCCAGGAAGATAGTCATAAAAATTTGTCGGCTCGATGAGCTATGACAGGATAGGTCCAGTTTGCAAAACTCTAGTGCTACCCCAAGAAGGCTTTTGTAACAGCTCAAGTTATTTAGACCGGCTGATAAGGCGCGAGTCCAGTTTCAGTGAAGCAGGTTTAGTGAACCAATGGTTTCTCCATTTCCCATTGGTGGCTCTGGCCGGTACCTTTCTTGTTTTAACCAAGGCAAGTTCAGGGTCCAAAAAGTGGATTGACTCGCCAAGAGTACATGGGTCCATAAGGAGACTCGTCCAACACATAATCTCGTATAACCATTTGTAATGCAGTAATTTTTCGCTAGCCAAGAGAGTATTCAGGCTGAACTCAGTGAGTGGTAGCCCCCAAGTGACCTATGATTTGGGAAAAAGTCGGACATAGGATTGCAGAAGCGTTTGCGCTCTTAGTGCAAAACGACTTGGGAACTAGTAGCCCCCAAGTAAGTCGGCTTAATTCTCAAAATCATATAAGATGCCCATGTTTGAACCGTGCAACGTGGCAACTTTGGTCCTCTTTGGCTTACCAGTACCCAGTTTTGAAATAAGTGTAGCATGGCGACTTATGCTCTTTGGTATTGATAGCGTCCATGCTTGGATGACTTATTGAACAATAAAGACTCATGCTTTCAAGAAGCTGAAACGGCAAAGGACCCCGAAGTTCGTGGGCGCCGACTTTATTGCTTTATAAATAAAAGATTACAAGTTTTGAGATTGCAGAAAAGAAAGAAGATCATGGCTCTAGGTGTAGTAAGTCCGCAAGTAGGCGATATTCCAAGGGCGAGTTGTCTCAACCTCTGTCATTCGCCTATCAGGGCGAAGATCCACCAAGTAGTATGAACCGTTCCGAAGATTCTTGCTGATAACAAATGGTCCTTCCCATGGGGGGATAACTTATGCATACAAGTGTGGTCTTTAATCAACCAGAGCACTATGTCGCCCTGTTGAAAAGTCCGACTCTTGACGTGGAGGCTATGATAGCGTCGCAAGTCCTCTTCATAGATCGCCGATCGCGATGCAGCCAAGTCTCGCTCTTCCTCCAAAGCATCCAATGAATCTTGACGTGCCAACTCGTTGTCCTGTTCCACATAAGAGGCGACTCGTGGTGAATCATGTCTGATGTCACTTGGCAATACTGGCTCTCCCTCGTAGACCAGAAAAAAGGGAGTAAAACCCGTAGAGCGATTTGGGGTGGTCGTGATACTCCATAAAACCGACTGCAATTCTTCAACCCAACATCCTGGGTAACGCTCCAGAGGCACCATAAGCCGGGGCTTGATTCCTCGCAATATTTCTTGATTCGCCCTTTCTACGTGCACATTAGACTGGGGGTGTGCGACTGCAGAAACGTCAAGCTGGATATGCTCTCTTCTGAAAAACTCTTGCATTGCGCCCTTTGATAGATTAGTACCATTATCATTAATGATACTATGAGGGTATCCAAAACGGAAGATCAACTTTTTCAAGAATTTGACAGCCGTGTCTGCATCACAGCTACTAACTGGTTCTGCTTCGACCAACTTAGAAAACTTGTCAACCGCCACCAATAGGTGAGTCTTTTTGTTGGATGACATTTTGAAAGTACCAACCACATCCAGTCCCCAGACCGCAAACGGCCAAGTAAGTGGAATCATCTGAAATTCCTGAGCCGCACGTGCATCTGACGTCCAAATTTTTGGCAACCATCACATAAGCGAACTATAACTTCAGCATCTGCATGAGCCGTCAGCCAATAAAACCCATGTCTAAAAGCATTGGAAACCACGGAGCATGACCCGACACGATGACCACAGTTGTCTGCATGAATTTCATTGAGAATCATACATCCTTCCTCGGAAGAGACACATCTTTGAAATACTCCTGAAGTGCTTCTCTTATGCAACTCGCCGTTATGTATGACCATGGATTTTCATCGACAGACGATTTGGCGAGCCAACAACTCATCAGTGGGTAACTCGCCTCATGGGAGATACACCATGTAGGGCATCGCCCAATCCGGGGTAGCACGAAGAGCCGCCACAAGTTGAGACTCAGGGTCTGGCACAACCAAATCTTCTTCTGAAGGCAGCCTCACCGATGGGTTATGTAACACATCCAAAAAGACATTGGGGGGAACTGGCTTACGTTGTGAACCGAAGTGTGAAAGGGCATCTCCCGCTTGATTAAGTCGCCGATCGATGTGATCCACCAGATAACCGTGAAAATTAACCGCCACGTCCAACACAGCTCGACTGTAAACCTCCATCAAGGGATCTCTGGAATCCCAAGTGCCAGAAACCTGTTCTGCCACTAGATCTAAGTCGCCCAAACATCTGACTCGGGTGAGATTCATCTCTTTGGCGAGTCGCAACCCATGGAGTAGAGCTTCATATTCTGCTGCATTGTTGGTACATGGGAACATGAGTCGGAGGACATAGCAGAATTTGTCACCCTGATGTGAAGTTAACACCACGCCAGCCCCCGAGCCTTCCAACTCCCTAGACCGACCAAAATGGATGGTCCAGTATGTGTGATCGGGCCTGTCTTCTGGAATCTGCAACTCGGTTCAGTCGTTGATGAAATCCACTGGTGCTTGAGAATTAATGGTCGTACAAGGGGTATATCGCACGTGATGAGGTCCTAACTCGATGGCCCACTTAGCAATCCGTCCAGTCGCTTCTCGATTTTGTATATTGTCACCAAGGGGGGCAGAACTGACCACCATGTTGGGATGCTCTTAGAAGTAGTGTTTCAGCTTCTGGCACGCCATAAACACCCCAAAGACCAGCTTCTGCCAAAGCGGGTAGCGTTGTTGGGAGAGGCTCAGGACTTCGCTGATAAAATATAATGGTCGCTGAACCGGATATTCCTTCCCTTCTTCTTTCCGCTCGATGACCACTGCTAGGCTCATCCTTTAGAATTAGTCGCGATGTAAAAGAGCATAGGCTCCTTGTCCGTCGGAGCAGCCAATACTGGCGGCTTAGCTAGTTGTTGCTTTAGGGCTTCAAAGGCTTTGTTGGCTTCATCCATCCAAACAAAACGATCAGTTTTCTTGAGTAACTGATAAAGAGGGATGGCTTTATCCCCAAGGCGACTTATAAAGCAACTTAGAGCCGCGATACGACCCGCCATGCGCTTGGCTTGATTGATATTGGTCGTCTTGCCTAGCGAAGTGATCGCTTCAATTTTATCTGGGTTAGCTTCAATGCCGCGTTCTGACACCAGAAAACCCAATAACTTTCCTGCGGGAACACCAAACACACTCTTGGTAGGGTTAAGCCTCATCTGGTATACACGCAAAAAAGTCTCCTTGAGATCCTCCAAGAGCGACTCCTTCTGAGACCTGACCACGATGTCGTCAACATAGGCGTGGACATTACGTCCCATCTGGTTATGCAAGCAATTCTGGATGCAACACTGATAAGTCGCCCCCGCACTCTTGAGCCCAAACGGCATAGACATGTATCAGAAGACTCCGAAGGGGGTTATGTAGGACGTTTTCTCCTAGTCTACCACAGCCATCTTGATCTGGTGGTATCCTGAGTAAGCATGCAAAAAACACAAATGCTTGCAACCCGCAGTCGAGTCAATGATTCGATCAATGTGGGGAAGTGAGAAAGGATCCTTTGGACAGGCTTTGTTGAGATTGGTGTACTCGATGCACATTCTTTTTTAGCACCAGGACAGGGTTAGCCAACCATTCAGGATGAAAAACCTCGATGATGAATCCGGCGGCCAAAAGCCGGGCGACTTCCTCTCCAATTGGCTTACGCTGTTCTTCGTTAAACCTGTGAAGATACTGCCGAACCGGCTTTACTTTGGGGTCAGTATTAAGATGGTGCTCAGCGAATTCTCTCGGCACACCCGACATGTCTGAAGGTTTCCATGCGAAGATGTCCCGATTCTCATCTATGAATTCGATGAGCACGCGTTCCTATTTGGGATCCAGACCCATCCCACTTGTGAACTGCTTGGTTGAGTCGCCGGGCGTTAAGTCTATCACCTTCGTGTCATCCGTTGGTTTAAACTTGAGGGGCAGCTCTGAGTCAAACATTGATCTCTTGAGCGGTGTCATATCCGCCGGGTCAACATTGGCTTGGTGAAACTTGAGCTCCTCAGTCGCGCAAGCCGTCTCGGCATAAGCTGCGTCTCCTTCCTTGCATTCTTGGGCTATGTTCCTGTCTCCATTGATTACGATAGTCCCCTTAGGACGAGGCATTTTGAGCTTGAGATAAACAAAACATGGGTGAGCCATGAATCGAGCGTAGCCTGCCTTCCAAACAATGCGTGGTAAGGGCTTTTGATTTTGACCAGCTCAAACATGAGTGACTCACTCGTGTAATTAGACAATATGCCAAAAGCCACGTTAAGTTTAATCCGCCCAATTGGGTATGTCGACTTACCCAGAACAATGCCGTGGAAAACCGTGGATGGTGGCATAAAGTCTTTCTCTGAGAAGTTCATCCTTTGAAAGGTATCGAAGTATAAGATGTTTATGTTGCTGCCACCGTCCATAAGGACTTTGGAAAGGGTGTATCCTCTGACTTGGGGAGCCACGACCAAAGCCAAGTCACCAGGGTTATCAACTCGGGGCGAGTGATCCTCCCTACTCCAGGTGATGGGCTGCTCGGACCAACGGAGGTACCTAGGGAGCGCCGGCTCAGCCACGCTGAAAGTTCTATGTTTCACCTTCTGGTCCTGTTTGCAATTGTTTTTGGTGAACACATGATACTGTCCATTGTTCAATAGCTTAGGGTTATTCTGGAAGCCGCTATTGTCATCCTGCCGCTGGGGATCTTGCGAGAGCGGTTGGTGAAACACGCCATGTGGGTTGTACCGATGTTGGTTGTGAACTTGGTATTGTCCACTATTAGGCTGTGACCCACCCTGCGGGCCTGGGTTAGGAAACCCACCGAACGGGCTTTGCTGCGACCCGGGCGTGCCGAACTGTTTCTGTCGCCCGCCGTGCTTACCTCCTTGTCCTTTCTTGAGCGCCTCAGCTCCGAACTCTTGCATCACATTGCAATCGTCCCAGGAGTGGGTAGCCGGTCCTTCAGCTGTGGTGTGCTGTGGGCAGAAGCCTTTGAGCATCTCATGATAGTTGCGTGGCTTCTTCCTGCTGAAGCCCCGTTTCTTCTGGCGTTGGTTCCCGTTGCCGGCATTCATATTGGCGACATAGTCTATGGGACCTTCTTGTTGTCTCATCTTACCTTGCCCGGCGTGGTTGTGGTTACCCCGCCCCTCAAATTGGGAGTGACCTTTTGACGACTCGCCTCTCCTGGCGGTGCTAACCTTGTCATCATCCTCCCCAAGATCCTTAGTGTCGTCTGACTCGGCATACCTGGTCAGGGTGTCCATCAACTCGCCCATGTCCTAAACCTTACACTTGAGTCGCCCAAGATTCATCACCAAAGGCTCGTAATGGCCATTTTTTCGAGGATTAGCACCGCTTGAGCCGCCGAGATGCCGTCCAACGAACGAATGACCTCTGCCACCCGTCGCGTCCAATGATGGGCCGACTCATCCGGTTGCTGAACGCAATATTGTAAGTCGACGATAGTCATCGGGAGTTTGCAAATCCCTCGGAAATTCTTGATGAAACGTTCCTTCAACTCTACCCAAGTGTTGATGGAGTTAGGCGGCAGGTTTTTCAACCATATGCGCGCCGTTCCTTCAAGCATCATGGTAAAATAATTGGCACAGACTGCTTCGTTCACATCGAGCATATCCATTGCAAGCTCGAAACTCTCGATGCATGACCTTGGCTCAAGATCTGGTGTGCAATTGGGTACCTTCCTCGGTCCCTTGAAATCCTTTGGCATTTGCTCGTCGCGCAGAGCGGGCATGAGACAGGGCACCCCAACGTGCATGCCGCCTGTATCGAGCGATGTAGGAGGGGTCTGGGTATAAGCCGGATAGCGTTGACCCGCCGCGGCCGCCGTCTCCGTTAGGCGGGCGGCTCGCGCTGCATCCACGATGTCTTGGGCTCGAGTGTCGTGCATCCCGAGCGGGTTGGTTTGCGGTGGACACCGTTGCCCGCAAGTCACCGGGGGTTGGTCCTCATGGCGACTCCTAGTGTGACTCCCGTGGGGTGTAGAGTGCAACCGGTCAAGGCTGTGCGAATATTGCGCATGTTGTACCACCGCTGTTTTTAGCATCTCGATGGCATTTCTCGCCTCCACTTTGGCCTGGGAGTTTCCGTAAATTGGGAGGTACTCCAAGTGGCGGGTTGCCGCCAGCCCGTTATCCCCGGGATTCAAGAAGTGGCCTTGTGGTGTCTGGAAGCGAGGTGCATGGGCCTCTGTTGATTGAGGTGGTGGTGGGTTAGGCGGCGGTTGAACCGGACCCTCCCCTGGAGCAGCCTGTAAAGGCCTATCAGGTCCCATCCCAGGAGTGTGTGGGGTGTCGAAGAGGCAGGTCGGATGTAGATCAGCCGGAAGGCGGCCACGATGCCTCCTCTGGTGAATAGCATCGGACGCGCGTTGTTGTCTCTCGAGGCGCCAACCTTCTGTGTTCAGCCGTTCTATGTGCGTGGTGATCCGGGTATGCTGTGCCGCCATCGTGGCAGCTTCCGCTTCCACGTCCCGTTGAGTCTTGGCCATCTCCTCCCGCAGCTTTCCTAGTTCGTCATTGATTGTTTCTTGATTCTCCGTTCTCACAACAATTGCCATGAGTTTGATGATTTCCGCCGCCATGTCCGCCATGGCTTGAGCCGGAGTTTTCGACGACTCGCCAGTCTCATTGTTGCCGTCCGGGTTTGGCTGCAGTTGTGCCGCCCCCACCATGTAGATGGCGACTTGTCGACGGGGTCCTGCAAAGTCCTCGGAGTTTGCCGCCAGTGGAAACCCTCTGAGTTGTCCTTCATAGAGAGGGTGGATTGAATTCTGTGTCGCCCACGGATGACTCGTCGTCGGAGTTGAAGGGGGTGGCCTCCTGAACCACCATCTCGTTCTGCAAGCGGGTTCCCTGCGTAAAGCTGAAGAAGACGTGCCGTCCCCTATACTGACGTGTGATGGGGCGGGCGTACCGGGTCGGCTCGACGATGTCGGTGAAGATGTCCGGCTCAAGTACGGGTGCCCCAGTTTTGCTGATGAAGACGTGGATCTTGCCAAAGGGGACCCTGTAACCCGATTCGACCAAACCGGCTTCACGCCCCCACTGCGAGTTGTCGATGTAGTATTTTCCGTGGCGGCTTTTCATAATGATGCCGACCGCATAGCTTCATGACCCTGGAAGGGCTCCCTTTGAGAACTCAACTCCACCGTGCGCTAGCCCCACGATGGGCGCCAACTGTCATGGTTTTATCACGACAGATGTCCTCGTGAAAGGACTTAGTAAAGGAGCCATTGCATATTGGTGGTCACTCGAAGGGGGTGAGCGAAAGCGAGACTCATGTTTACCCAAGTTCGGCCTCTTGTGTGGAGGTAAAAGCATACATCCTGCTTTGTGTAGATTGATGATGGATTGGATTACAAGGAGGGCGTAAGTCGCCTGACCTAGCTCTCGATGATTTCTAACCTGCCGTATCTGCCCCAGAGATTCGCCTTTATATACAGGTCGAGGCCCTAGGGTTTACAAGAGTCCAGGACACGCTACATATCGTGGTCTTCCATATCTCTAAGTCAATGTGCTTTCCAAGACTGGAAACCTCCTTGGCGGTTTATCTTCTGCATCAATCCTGAAGCGCCATCCGGTTCATGGGCCCCTGGGCTAAGGCTTGTATTAACAAAGTATGAGTTGGCCCTTTCGTGACCCGGCCTAGTTAGGGTGGGTTACACCACAGGTAATATCCCAAACAGCGGGACCCCGCCATTCTTGACGTCGACCGGGGATCCCGGACGGTGCCAACAATGGCGAGTTGCATTATGGCCGGTAAGGCTCTTGAGGCGTTCCCAGGAGCCCCTTTCAGGCGCTCGAGTGATTATGTACTTTGTTCCTTTATTCATCGCCCCAGGGGGCCGTGAGGCCTCCCGAGACTCTTTGTGCTGGTATCAAGTTTCGGTCCGGACTCTCGAGCGGGGGTTGACTACTCAAAAATGTTTGTCCCTGGGGTGGCAAGTCCTTGCTTTCATGGTGCTTGACTCCAAGGGGTGGTGTGGAGCGTTCATCTCCAAACATGTCCCCAGACGGGAGGTTTTAAAACCAATGAAATGAGAAAGCGCTAGAGAAAGTTTTCCCCCTTTTTGTTTTTCAAACATCAGGCACTGAGAATTAGAAAATAACTTTTGGCACTGACAAGTTTAAGTTCAGCGAAAGATAGTTCGAAATCCAAGAAAAGCAAGCAAACTCCGCATCCGGCACTCAGGTTGGCAAAGTCATTGGTGGACTATATGGGTTTCCTTGCTAGCTGCGGGCATAGTCACTGGTATACTGTGTTGATTTCCTTCGTCTTCTCCCCAGCGTGGAGCGTAGGGCTCCCACTAGGCGTGGGACGGACCCTTCCACGTCCTCGGGAGGCCCTCGGCTTGTTATTACGTGAGAGTGTCATGGTGGGGGTGTATATTGGAGGTCGCGAGACACTTTGGCCTCGCGAGTGTCCCTGCCCCCGAGGTATTGGGGCCTGAGCTCCTGGAGTCATTGGTGGCCTGTGTTGATTTCCTCCATCTTCCCCACTAAGCGTAGGATAGACCCCTTCCACGTCCTCGGGGTGCCCTGGGCGTATACAGCCTCGACTCGTTCTTAAGTGAGAGTGTCACAGGATGAACTAGGTTCCGAAAGGATTGAAGGACGATGTCGAGGTGCGACGGGTTGATGTCGGTCATGTGTGCTCCTTCCTCGGTGGCCAGTTAAGGGATTTTCCATGGATCTACGTCGATAGGTCCCAGTCCTGCACATTTCCCTGCCGTCGTGAGGCACCTCACGAGGCAAGGCCCCGACATCCCCCGATACCAACCAAGACTAGGAGGCACGAGGGTGGTCAAGCGGCTTTGTGACCGGTAAGGCTGCCAAGGTGTGATGCTCAGGAGCCCCCCTTAACGTTCGAGCGGCTCTACGTCTCTAGGATCCAGTCCCGCACACTTTCCGACCACTGTCGCGTGTGACCGAGTCAACACATGTAGGTACGGAGTCAGACCCTGCCACCCCTGATAACGACGGGATAACCGAGAACGATATCAAGGGCGGTAGGTGGCCTTGTGACCAGTAAGGTCCCTGAGGCGCGATGCTCAGGAGCCCCCTTTTGACATTCAAGCGACTCTTCATCGTCAGCACCCGGTCCCGCACAATTCCCGACCACCGCTGCTTGCGACCGAATGAATGATCTCACCTACGAGGTCATGCCCTGCCACCCGTGATAATGACCTGATAACCGAGGACGATATCAAGGGTGTCAGGTGGCCTTTTGATCGGTAAGGCCCCTGAGGCGCGATGCTTAGGAGCCCCCCTTGACGCTCAAGTGACTCTGATTTTATCCTATCGATTGTGGTCCAGGGGAGCCGTGGGGCTTCCCCTGTCCCCGCGTCGGGGCGACGCGCACCAGCCCGAGCCCCCGAGCGAGAGACGTAGATCGCCCAAATATGCAAGCAAGGCACTGTGTCAGGTCGCCAAGTGGATGCGGCGCAAATTCTAAAAGATTGCGCAAACCATACGGCAGGCAGAAGCATGCCTTGAATATTTGAAGTCCCTGTGGTCAGCAGGCACTTCCTAAGGCAATAAATCCAAAAAATTAACTCGGATAGCTCCCTTTTGCCTAAGAAGCACCTCGTGGGGCTGGCCCTCGGCGCCCGCGCCTGCGTCGTGGTTGCCGTCGGTGACCCGTGCCACTTATGTCTCGTCGCTGCACTCGACTCGTCCTCCTGAGGCCCAGGGATTTGGCCTTACATACTTCTCCCATGGGGAAGGCGGCTGGCGTCGTGCCTCACAGCTTCAGGGTGCCTCCCTGCCCACGCCTCTTGGGCCCGGCTCAAGGAGGGGCCCAAAGTGTCCTTCAATCCTGAGGAGGATGGGCGCCCTGGGGGGGACTCCTGAAGCTCTTCCTCGTCGGGAGGGTCAGGTGATGCCGCATACTCCGACACGTACGGCTCCATGTAGGCGTTCGATCATCCTCTCTGTCCTCTTAGCAGTGCAGCGGTGGGTGTCCCTCTCGGTGGTGGAGGGGGATCCCCCGGTCGTACTGCTCGGAGATCTTCCTGCGATAAGCCTCCGCGCGAAGTCGCTTGTTCCTGTTGCTGCCGTTGGCTGGTCCCGGCTCCGCTCGGTGCTGATTCCCTCCTTGGTGGCCTGGCATGTCTCCCTTGTCGTAGTTCGCCCGTGCCGACGCCTCCGCGCTCTGTTCGCTGCGCCGGAGGAAGCGCTCTCGTCTGGCCGCCCCGGGCTGTCGGGGGCCGGCATGGTCTTGGTGATGCACACAGGTGTGTGCATCGGTCGTACCGCCGCTCTTTTCGCGCCCCTCGTGGTTGTCCGCGTGATGCGCCTCGGGGCCGACCGCCGGAACCTGGATGAGGAGGCAGGCTGCACGGGGCGCGTATCTCTCGGCCCCGCCCAGCATAGGAGGGGCCCCGTTGCACGCAAGCCCGGGGCCCGACATGAGGTGCGAGCCCCCGACGCCCGACGCTGGCGGCCTTGAAGAAGAGTGGGGTTGGACGTCCTTGTGGGCAATGTCGTTCAGCTCCATGATGTGGTATGCCCAGGGGTCAAAGCCCCCCTGGTCGGTCGTTGATGGAGCATCTCGCTCGCCATTTACAATGTGTCATCTGTGCCAAGGTCCCCGAAGCTGATGAGATGCATCGTGGGTGCGGGGGCACCACCCAGCCGCTAGGCGCCTGGGTGGCACGGGTGGTTGCGACGGTGGAGACGACGTTGACGATCTAGTACGAGCCACCCAGTAGCACAACGTCGGCGTGTGCGCTTCCGGCCGCCGCGGCGTAGTGGTTGGCGGCCAACTCGATGAGGCTCTAAGAAGCCGGTTGGGCGTCGGCCATCGTAGCAGCGGGCCTGGGGAAGGTGAAACTCGGAGATGACCTTAGCACCCCCCCTACCTGGCACGCCAAATGTTGGATTTCGGGCTCCGCAAAACCCTAAGGATTCGAACTCAGGGGCGTGTATGAAGATCTTACATGGCATAACCTCGCCAAGATCTCTACTCGGTGGGAACGGTGAAGAAGTCACTCCATCGTGAGGGAAACACATAACACAGTAGTTTACCCAGGTTCAGGCCACTGCAAAGCATAAAACCCTACTCCTACTTAGATGGATTGCCTCTCGTGGAGGTTGATGGATGAGCTAGTACAGTGCTTGGGCGCCTCCAGATGCTGGATGACCTTGCGGATTGCTAGTATGTGAATAGGTGGTTCGGGAATCAGATCCACTTCTGTGAAGCAACCTATCCTCTATTTATAGTGGCGGCCCCGGTCCTCTTCCCTTACCGTTTCGGAGGGAAGGGATCCCAAAGTGGCCAATTTTTAAGGGGAAAAGGGGAACATGTTCCCCAACCCAAAGATGGTCTTCGCCTCAAAGTAGCTTCCAGCGCTACAGGCGTCGGCCCAGGGATGACGTCCATCCTGCCGGAGCGCGACTAGGGTCTTGTTGCACCAGAATGCAAACCTTGGAAGATTCGTTGGGAACCCGCGTACGTCCTTGCCCCCCTTGCACCAAAAGGATAAACTACATTGTCCTGTTGTCTGCTACCCACCTGTCCTTCCTCTGCATCATCCTTGACTCTTGAGGCTGGGCCTCGCCTCGGAATATCAGCCGCTCTGGAGTGGTCCTGGGCAGGCCCCCTGCGGGTCTTGATGTCGTTCCTCCTCGTGAGGCTTGGCCCCTCATGACGGCCTTGCCTTGAGTGATGCTGGGCCCGTTAGCTTTCTTGATGAGATGGGCCAGCCCTGGGCCGCAGGCAGGCAGGTCTGGGTACCCCCATTCCGAGAACGCCGACAGTATGCAGGCTAAGGGTCGGTACCAGGTTCACGCGGCCGAAAAGATGGCTATCAGTCATCACAAGGCTCTTGGGAGGCATGTTGGGTTAAATATTGAGAGTGGTTCTGAGGATATGCTCACTGATGACGACACCTGGATTGCTCACCACTGCCCATGGGATTCCGATGCTGAGTTGCCTGGCTTTCGTGCTCCTCCTCACACCATTCAGCACATCTCTGAGTCTGCTGAGTACTAATGGGTCTGCATGGCCTCACCACCTGGATCCTTGTTGTTTTCTCTGCCCTTTTTGGCATCTTGCTGCTAAAGGGGGAGAGTGTTGGGATTTGCGTGTCACGAGTGTTATTTCATGGCTCATCTTTTCACTCATGCTCTCTTTTATCTTTTACTTTGCTTAGAAGACTAAGTTATGTGGTGTGGAACTTATGTTGGTTTGCATTTTTAATGCGTGTGAGACTCCTGTGAGACTATGTCATATTGTGTGAGACATATGCTACCTTAGCTTTATTATAGGTATTTAATTTTGTGAGGTGCTAAATTTGTTCCCTTACGTTCATGGTCACTTCACTTCTTGCAGCTATATTACTCTCAATTGTTTCATATATGCAAGTAGTGACTCTCTATAAAATATAGGGGCAGTGTTAATCCTAATGTGTGAACTTGCATTCCAAAAGCATACTTGAATAGTGCACACACTTAGGGGGAGCCTGTCTCTATTTTGTAGATTGTGGGGTTGCATTCTACCTTAGTTTTTATCCTCTATGCAAATCCCGTGTTGTCGCCAATCCACCGAAAAGGGGGAGATTGTAAGGGCATATTTCTACCCCAGTAATTTTGGTGATTGATGACGACACTCTTGCGGACCAATCGTGTGCAATAAGCCTTTCAGCTATTTCCTAGGTTTTCACAAAGACGATTCTTGCCCCTCGGTGTTTTGATGTGAAGACGGTTTTCGCTCTTGCTCTTCGTTGTCGGTGGACTTGGGTTGTAGGAAAAGCCATACTATTAAGTGGGGATCCGCTTTGGAAAAGTATGGTTGGGATCGTCATGTACACTTCTTCTTCACCCCCTTTTCTGCTTTGATGGAGATTTTAACCTTGCCTAGCCTTGTCTGGCAGATTCCAAGTGATACCACTGTGACCGGGAGTGCTCTGCTGGTAGTACCACTCGGCCGACGGTAGTACCACTATGACAGGTAGTGCTTTGCTGGTGCATCTGGCCTGTACGGCTCTCCAAAAGGGCGAACTCTTTTGTGGATGAGTTTTGCGATAGTCCTGGGTGGTAGTACCGCCCGCAGAGCAGTACTACCGCACAAGGCAGTACTAGGTGCTTTGCCTCGGCTCTAGCCTGACCTCTCTTTTCCTCAGCGGTAGTACCACTCACCTTATCATCGGTACTACCACTCCGAGGAGAGGTACTACTCCTCTGGCTCATGCACAGGGGGTTGTTAACGGACACATTCCCTCCCGCAATATATAAAGGGATTGTTCTTCCCTGAGAACACTATCTTTGACTCCCTAAGCTCGTGTCTGCATTCTAAGAATGGGGGTACCCAGACCAGCCTGCCCACGGCCCAGGGCTGGCCAACTTCATCGACCTAAAAACAACGGGCCCAGCACCACCCAAGACAAGGCCCTCGCGAGGGGCCAAACCTCGCGAGGAGGAACGACATCAGGACCTACAGGGGGCCTCATCAGGACCCCTCCGGAGCGGTGGATATTCTGAAGCGAGGACCACCTCAGGAGTCAAGGATGGCACAAGGGAAGGACAGGCGAGCAGCAGACAGCAGGACGAAGCTGTTTCCCTTTTGGTGCAAAGGGGGCAAGGATGAAGGCAGGTTCCCAAGGCATCTCCTAAAGTTTTCCATTCCGCTGCAACAAGACCCTGGCCGCCCGCTGGCAGGACGGACGTCATCCCTGAGCTAGCCCCTGCAGCCCTGACAGCTACTTTGCACGCAAAGACTACTTTTGGACAGGGGGAAGCATGTTCCTCTGCGCCCCTTTGAAATTGGAGTAGTACACTTCGCAGCAGACCAAACCTGGGTAAATTGTTGTGTTCTGAGTTCCCCTCACCATCGAGTGAGTTCTTCGCCATTCCCATAGAGTAGCGTGCTAAGTGAGGTTAGGCCGTGAGAGATCTTCGTACACGCCCCTGAATTTGAATCTTTAGGGTATTCCGGAGCCCGAAATCCGACATTTCGCGCGCCAGGTAGGGGGCGTGTTAAGGTCTTCCCTGAGCCTCATCTTCCCTAAGCGTGTTACTGCGATGGCCGGCGCCCAACCAGTTTCTTTGAGCCTCGTCGAGCTGGCCTCGAACCACCACATCACAGCAGTTGGAAGCCTACATACCGGCGTTGTAGTACCAGGCAGCTTGTACCAGGTCGTCAACATCGTCGCCACCGACGCGACCACCCGCGCCAACCAGGCACACGGCGGCAGGGCGGCGTCCCCGGTACCCACGACGCGCCGCATCAACTTGGGGGACCTTGATGCGAACGGCGCATTGCATATGGCGAGCGAGATGCTCCGCCAACGACCGACGCAAGGGGGCTTTGACGCCTGGGCAGACCACATCGTGGAGCAAATCACCATCGCCCAGAAGGCCATCTAACCCTGCTCTTCTTCAAGGCCGCAAGCGTTAGGTGCCGGGGGCTCGCACCTCATGCCGGCCCACGGGGCTGCAAGCAATGGGGCCCCTCCTATGCTGGGCGGGGCCGTGAGAGACGCGCCCCGTGCGGCCCTCCTTCTCCTCCAGGTTCTGGTGGCCGGCCCCGAGGTGCATCACGCTGACGGCCACCATGGGCGCGAAGAGAACGATGGAACGATTGATGCACACATCGGCCTGCATCACGAAGACCCCAACAGTCCGGAGCGGCCAGACAGGAGTGCTCCCTCCGGCGTAGCCAGTAGAAGGCGGAGGTATCGGGCGGGAGAACTACGACAACGGAGATACGCCGGGGCACCAAGGGGGGAGTCAGCACCGAGCGGCGTCGGGACCAACCAACGGCAGCAACAGGAGCAAGCGACGTCGCGCGCAGGCTTATCGCAGGAAGATCTTCGAGCAGCCCGGCCGTGGAGATCCCCCTCCACCGCCAAAGGGAACCGCCATCGTCGCCCTACGGAATGGCTTAGCAGGACGATATAGCGCCTACATGGAGCCGGACGTACCGAAGTATGCGGCATCACTTGACCCTCCCGACGAGGAAGGGCCTCAAGCATCCCCCTGGGAGCCTATCTTCCTCAGGAGTGAGGAATGCCTTGGGGTACCTCCTTGTGCCGGGCCCAGGAAGCGCGGGCACGGAGGCGCCCCTGGTCCGCGGATCGTGGCGCCAACTGCCTCCCCCGCGGAGGAGCTACATAGGGCCGAACCCCAGGCATTAGAATGACGAGTCAGAGGCAGCGACTAGACACAAGTGGCACGGGCCACCTGCGGCAACCACGATGCAGGCGTGGGTGACGGGGGCCAGGCCTCGCGAGGCGCTCCACAGGCACAAAGAAGCCATCCGAGGTAATTTTTTGGGTTTACTGTATTAGGAAGCGCCTCCTGATCGCAGGAACTTCAAATATTCAGGGCATGTCTATGCCCGTCATATTATTTGCGCAAGCTTCCATAACTTCTGGTACCTCCATTCGGTGACCTGACATCTTGCCTTGCTTGCATCTTTGGGACATCTACCCCTCCCCCCCCCCCCCCGCTCGGGGGCTCCCGCCGATGCACGACGCCCCATCATGGGACCCGGGGAGGCCTTGTGGATCCCCAGGGCCACAACCAACAGGAAGAGACGGGGGCCGCTTAAGCTTCAAAAGGGGGCTCCTGGGCATTACGCCTGAGGCGGCCGTCCCGGTCATAAGGCCACCTGCCACCCTTGATATCGTCCATGTACATCCGGTCGTTATCAGGGGTGGCAGGGCTTAACCCCGCAGCTACATCCCCTCAGTCCGTCCCACGCAACGGCGGTTCAGAAATGTGCGGGACTAGATACTAGCGACGCAGAGTCGCTCGAACATTAAAGGGGCTTCTAAGCATCGCGCATCAGGAGCCTTACCGGTCACAAAGCCACTTGGCCCCCGGGTCAGGGCCTTGCCCCGTGAGGTGCCTCACGGTGGCAGGGAAATGTGCAGGACTCGATCCTGCCGACGTAGAGCAATAGAAAAACCCTCAACCGGTCTCAGGAGAACGAGCGCGCAGGACCTGCACCAACTCTCGACAACTCTACATCGTCCTTCAATCTTTCCGAAACCTACTTCATCCCATGACACTCTCACGTAATAACGAGCCGAGGCTGTATATGCCCAGGGCCTCCGAGGACGCGGAAGGGGTCCACCCCACGCCTAGTGGCAGCCCTGTGCTCAGCATTGGGGAGAAGATAACGCTAATCAACACAGTCCACCAATGACTTGCGGAATCAGGTGCCTAATGCCTCGAGGCTAGGGACACTCGGGAGGCCAAAGCGTCCTCGCGACCTCCCATATATACTTCCATCGCGACACTCTCACGTAATAATGAGCTGAGGTTGTATACGCCCATGGCCCCCCGAGGACGCGGAAGGGGTCCACCCCATGCGTAGTAGAAGCCCTATGCTCAACGCCAGGGATGGAGGCACCCAATCTAGTCCACCAATGACTATGCCCCCGGTGGCAATGGAACCAACTTAGTCCACCAATGACTGTGCCAGCTTAGGTGCCGGAAACGACCTTTTGCTTGCTTTTTCATGGGTCTTGAACTATCTTCCGCTGAGCTTAAACTTGTTGATTTCAAAAGTTGGTTTTTAAATCTCGGTACCCAACGTTTGAAAAAAAGGGGCTTTCTTGTTTCGCTGGCTTCAAAGCCTCCTTTTCCGGATGACATTTTTGGGAAATGGTCAACGCTCTACACCACCCCTAGAAGTCAATGAGCACGAAAACAAGGACTTCTCACCCCAGGGGCAAACACTTTTCAGTAATCAACCCCCACTCGGGGGTCCGGTCCAAAACTTGATACCACCACAATGAGTCTCGGGAGGCCTTAGGCCCCCTAGGGCGATGACCGAAGGAACAGAGTGCGGAATCGCTCGAGCGCCAAAAAGGGGGCCCCTCGGCACCCTCTCAAGAGCCTTACCGGTCATAATGCCACTCGCCACTGTTGGCACCGTCCCAGAGCTCCGATCAGCGTCAGGAGTGGCGGGCCCCTGCCCCTTGAAGTGCGAACCTAACGGCGGTGGGGAATTGTGCGGGACCGGGGCCTATCGACGTAGAGCGACTTGAGTGTCAAGGGGGGCTCCTGAGCAGCATGCCTTAGGAGCCTTACTGGTCGCCAGGCCACTAGGCCACCCAGGTGTCGACCACGTCGGCACCTGGGGCGCCAGGGTTTTCCCCAAGAGGAACAACCTTGGTAACGGGTTGCACCTCACGGCGGCATGGAAATATGCGGGACCGGGACCTACAAACATAGAGTGCAGAAAGGGTCTTTACCCCGTCCCACCTACACAACATGACCTACTCACGAGGGGCTACTCAAGAGACCGCCGCAAACCCACGAGGCCTAAGGATTCAGCTACGGCGAGGAAGGAGGTCATCGACCAAGCGTGTAGCGACACGGGTGGTACCTCGGCAGGACGGGACCTCCTCAGGGCCCCGGCCGCCGTTACTCCCGAGGAATGGTTGGGGCAGCGACGAGCCCTATGCAAAGAAGCCGAGCTGAAATGACTACCGGCAAGCGAGCAATCGACCCACGAGCGAAAGGCAAAATGGGAAACGACGAAGGTAACGAACAAAAGTTTAACGCCCAACAGGGCGGAGTTCTTGGTTTGATGTTACAGGAGAAGGAAAGGGAAGCTGGGAGACGCCTAGGGGTAAAGGCCGCCGGCGCCACCCTTGGCGCCTTTGGGCTCAGCGTCAGAGGCCTCCTCCTCGCTGGAGACACGTAACCGGATGTACCGCTCCACGAGGGCGTCCACGTACGGGCGCAATTCGTCCATGAGAAGACGTCGGTCCCCTGCGGGCAACGGCTTGATGACGCGCTGGAGATAGAGCTCTCGGACAAGGCGTCGCAGGTTGGAGAAGACAAGCGTCATGGCAAGGCCCACAAGATCGCGCGCGCCGGACGCGCTCTCGTCCTCCACCCAGGAAACGCCGGCCTCCACCACCTTCTCAAAGAAGGCGAGGTAGCCCCCGTCGCTCCTGACGTTTGGCAGCGCTGGGGCCTCCCCCGCAAGCCGACGCGTCACGCCAACCGCCCGGCCGGCGATGCCAGTGAACTACTTGGCCCGCTGGGACGCCATCATCCGGGCGAACTACGCCTCGTCCTTGGCCGCCAAGACGACGTCGATAGCCTCATGGACCTGCTTCTTCAGTGACGACAGCTCGGCCTTGGCCTCCGTTTCGCCCTCACGGGCGACCTGTAGGGAGGCCTGAGCACACGCGAGCTGAGCTCGTAGCCCCTACACCTCCTCCGGAAGCTCGCCTAATTTGAGCTTCTTGGCCGAGGGCACTCTGCAGTAAAGGAAAGATCAACCAAAAGCAGCAGATGAGGCGACAGGGAAAGGAGATGCAGACGAGGGACTTACTCATCACTCATGGACCAACGGTGGCGGGTGCGTGGCGACTCGGAGGACCCTCCTCCATTGCCCCCTGGAACGGACGAAGGCGCGGAAGGTGTCGTGCGCTTCCCCCGGCTAAGGTCACCTCCGGGAGATGCCATGGAAACGAGGAACAAAGGGGAGAAGAGGGTTTATCGCGGCGAAGCAAAGGAAGCAGAAAGGGAGCTCAGGGTTTCTGCCTCCCCCTTGCTAGGGGTGGGGCAGATTTATAGACGAACCGCGGCCACCAACCATCATGGGAGCGCAAGTGTCGCACGCCCCTCGGGCACCACGAGGTGGGCTGCCGCCCCCGTCGCCTCACCTGTCCACCGAGCGGTCACGTCCATGGGGGCTGTTGGGTGTGGTTAGCACTACTGGAAAACAGTTTTTTTGCCATCTACCAAATCTTTGCCCTCTGCTAGCTGATGGCAAAGAGTGTCTTTGTCGTCTGCTTCCACAAAGCGGACGACAAAGCACTGGCTGATGGCATAGAGTGTTTTTGCCATCAGTCACGTCTTTGCCGTCAGCTAGCAGACGGCAAAGAGTCTCACAGCAGACGGCAAACATGTAGATGGGCCCACATGACCGCGGGGGTGTTAGGGCAAACTGAAGTCCCTTATTTGTCGTCTGCCAGCGGACGACAAAGAGTCTGGAGGCAGACGGCACAGAGGTAACTTCGTTTAACGGCTCTTTGCCCCCACCCCGCACCTCTCTCTCTCTCACCCACGGCTCACCCCGCCCCTCTCTCTCTCTCCCACTCCTCTCCCCGACGCCCACCGCCGCCACCACCGTCGCACCGCCGCCCCCGTCGCACCGCCGCCCCTGTCGTCCCCGCCGCCGCTGCCCCACCGGCCTCCTCGCTGCCCCGGTGTCCCACAGCCCCCTGGCACCGCTACCCCACCTCTCCCCGACGCCCACATGAGCCACCATCACTATCGCGCCGTTGCCTCACCTCGCCCCCGCCGCCGCTGCCCCACCTCCGTCGGGCCGCCACCCCCCTCCACCCCCGGCCCCGCCACAGCCGCCCCTCCGAGTGAGCCCCCACCCCCCCCCCCCCCCCGCACCGCATGATTTTTGTTCTTGTTAGTAGTTTTACTGGTAGTAGTTTGAGTAGTTGTTCTTGTTAGTAGTTTTAGTAGTTTTTCTTGTTAGTAGTTTTAGTAGTTGTTCTTGTTAGTAGTTTTAGTGGTAGATTTAGTAAGTTGGTAGATTGAGTAGGTAGTTTAGTGGTAGATTTTGTTTTGTTAATTAGTGGTAGCTTGTTAAATTAGTTAGGTGGAGGAGGAGAAGAGCAGAAGAGCAGGAGGAGGAGGACGAGAAGAAGAGCAGAAGAAGAGGAGTAGGAGGAGGAGAAGCAGGAGAAGTAAAAGAAGAAGAAGAAGAAGAAGAAGAGGAGAAGAAAAAAATAAGAAGGAGAAGAAGAAGAAGAAGAAGAAGAAGAAGAAGAGAATAAAAAAATAAGAAGGAGAAGAAGAGAAAAAAGAAGAAGAAGTTTATTTTTTATTGTTTGGTATTTAGTGGTAGCTAGATTCTTTTTTAGTTACTTAGTGGTAGATTCTGTTTTTGTTATTATTTTGCTGTCTAGTGCTATATAGGTTTAGCGATAGGTTTAGTTAGCTTGGTTAGTTAGGTTAGTTAGTTAGTTAGCTTAATAGAAAGAATAGGAAGAATGAGATAATTCGCCCATTTAGCTACAATGAGATAATTTGCCCATTTAGCTACAAAATGGCATAAAAACCTTGGTTAGATCATGAATATTATATTCTTAACTTGTTTTCCTCTAAAATGACATAATTAGAATATTTGTGTTGATCGGGTGGATTTTCATGTGATAGTTGGCTCGTCGCCGTGACGTCTGCTGTGCGAAGACCTCCTCGTGAGTTGTACGAGCTCCGCCCCTGCATTCGTGGGTCAGTACAAATTTCGTCTCCTCCTCGCCCATTCATTTACTATGGCTCGGTGTCCGGATGAAACTGTCTAGATTTAGGTAATTAAATTAATTTATCAGTATGCGTGACCAGTATCTGTCTCTCGTTCGAAAGGGCGACATCTATAAATATGCATGACTTTGCATATTTATAACCGCCATCCTTTCGAATTGTCCAACATTATCCAGGGACAGCCCGAGTATGTGTAGATTGGGTTCGTTTTCCCGTATGATGTGCTCTGGATCCGATGCGGAATTTCGTCAGTGCCTCCCTGTTGTTCTCTGGATGCACATCCTCTTTGTTTATTGCGGAGACGTGTATTAGGAGAACAGCGGGGAGGTGCTGCCGAAATATTGCGTTGGATCCGGAGCAAAGCATGGGAAAACGAACCCAATCTACACATACTCGGGTGGGATTAGGACCTATCTTTACCTATTAGCGTGTAGATTGCCTGGACGTAATAAAAATGGCGAACCTGATTAACCGATGAATATAAATGCTAAATTATATACAAATATATTTCTTCTGTCTTTAGTAGCTAGGCAAAATGAGTGATCGCGTGTGGATGTATACCGGTCACCCTAGTCGGAAAGAGATGACGAAAGAATGGTTCGTAAAAAAAAGGAATTTGTGAAAGCCGCATTCGCAAATGGTCAGGAAAGAAACTATTGCCCCTGTCCTGGATGCGACAACTATAAAAAGACGATAGAGGCTGTAATGATTAAACACCTGAAGAGGAGGGGTTTTATGACTAATTATACGGTGTGGACATTTCATGGTGAGTCTATACAACGCACAATAGCTGAGGTGGTCCGCTGTCGCACGGACGAGCATAGTACCGGGATCGAAGACATGGTGCAAGACTTTGATGATGCTCGGGATTCGAAAGATGAGATGGAGCAATCTGCAAAGGCCTCTTATGAAATGTTGGAGTCTTCAAAACGTCCTCTCCATGAGCACATTGAGCTCTGTCAGCTGGATGCAATTGCACAAGTAATGGCTCTGAAGGCTCAGTTCAACTTGGGAAGAGAATGCTACGACGCGATGATGACACTATTTGGATGCTTCCTACCCAAAGGCCACGTCATGCCTGCAAACCTGTACCAGTCCGACAAAATACTTCGTGTACTTAAGATGCCCTATGAGAAGATAGATGCATGTGAGAAAGGATGTGTCTTATTTAGGAAGGAGTATGCACAATTGGACTATTGTCCCAATTGCGAGTCTTGCAGGCATCTTGTGGTAGACAACGGTATGGGTGAGAAGAGGCAGACCAAAATCGCAGTTAGTGTTCTTTGGTATATGCCAATCGTACCAAGATTTCAACATCTTTTCATGGTCGAAGAGACAGCCAGACAGATGACATGGCACAAATTGGGCAAAAGAACCGAACTACATGCAGATGTGAATAAGATGGTGGTACACACATCGGATGGGGAAGCGTGGAAACATTTTGATGGATTGCATCAGGATAAAGCGGCAGATCCAAGGAATCCTCGAGTCTGCATCACCACGGATGGTTTCAATCCCTTTGGCATGACGGCAACCAAATATAGTTGTTGGCCTGTATTTGTCATTCCACTCAATCTCCCCCGGACAGATTATGCAAAGAAAGAACATATTTCTAACATTGATAATTCCAGGGCCCAATTATCTAGGGAAGAATATGAATGTGTACCTGCAGCCTCTTAAGGATGAATTGGAAGACGCTTGGGATAATGGCGTCAAGACATATGATGCCGCTAGAAAACAAAACTTCAAAATGCATGTGTGGTACATGTACTCTATGCATGACTTGCCGGCGTATGCACTATTCTCTGGATGGTGTGTGCATGGAAGGTTCCCGTGCCCCCAATGCAAGGCAGCTCTTTAGTTTCATTGGTTGCAGGAGGGTCGGAACTATTCTTTCTTTGACATGCATAGACAGTTCCTAGATCCTAACCATCAGTTCAGAAAAGACAAGAAGAACTTTACCAAAGGTAAAGTTGTCAAAAACTTGGCACCACCTGCGTTGAGAGGCCAATAGATCCTGGATCTGTTAAACACCCTCGAGCCTGATCCAGAGCGTCCAGGGTATTTCAAGGAGTATAATTCAAAACACGCCTGGAATCACAAGCCATGCTTCTGGGATCTGCCTTACTTCAAAGTTCTCCTTCTTCCACACAATATCGACATGATGCACACTGAAAAGAATATCGGAGAGGCTATTTTTGGTACATTGTTCGACATAGATGGGAAGAAAAAGGATAATACTAAGGCTAGAGTCGATCAAGAGACACTATGTCATAGACCGTTACAAAACATGCGAGAAGGCAAAGGAAAGCAGATGTGGTCGAAGCCAAAGGCCTGGTTCAATCTTGGAAGCCCAGCTATGATGGAAATTATCTTGTGGGTCAAAATGCACTTGATGTTCCCCGATGGGTATGCAGCGAATCTAAAGAGGGGAGCGAGTCTTGAAAAATTAAAAATCTTTGGTATCAAGAGTCATGATTGGCACGTATGGCTAGAGAGGGTAATGTCGGTGACGTTACGTGGCTTTATTCCTAAGGATGAATGGCTAGTACTGGCGGAGCTGAGCTATTTTTTCCGTGTGCTTTGTGTGAAAGAATTGTCGCCTGGTGTGGTAGAAGACATGGAGGAGTTTGCACCAGAGTTGTTGTGCAAGTTAGAGAAGATATTTCCACCGGGCTTCTTTAATCCAATGCAGCACTTGATTTTACACCTACCGACTGAGGCAAGATTGGGTGGGCCGTGCAAGATCGTTGGTGCTATGCAACTGAGAGGATGCAGAAGACCCTTCGAGCTAAATGTAAAAATAAGCATAGAATTGAAGCATTGATGGATGAGGCATTCATTACTGAGGAGGTGGCAAACTCTATGACAGGACACTACGAAGCCAAAAATAATCATTTGCATAATCAAAAGGCTCGGCACAATGATGCAGACCCTAAAAAAGGTGGGTCCAACCTCATCCTATTCAAAGGGAAGCTCGCACCAGCCGGTGCTTCGAAACCAATAACGTTCGATGTCGAAGATTGGCGGAACATTTCGTTGTATATCTACAACAACCTAACAAAAGTGCGGCTGTACATCGAGTGAGTTATCGGCACATTTCCCCGTAACTTCTAATTCATTTGAACTGCTCTTATTCCCGGATATTCCAAACAGTCGTTACGTCGCCAAATTCTCAGATGGAGGCGGTGATCGAAAATGATTCCGTCGAAGAGTATGAGCTTCTGTCAAAGACAGGAGGCGGCTATCCCGGTTTCATCTCTTCGTTCAAACAAATGGTAATTACCAATAATGGACCATTTCATTTCTTGGTCTAACTTGCGGCTAATGCAACAATAGTTTCGTATTAAACTTGTAGGCTAATTCAGAGTCTATGGACGCCGAATTGAGACAAGTCGCTAATCGTTTTGACTATAAGGTCCGTTCATTTGAGAAATACAACATCAACGGGTATCTCTTTCGTACCTTTGGCAAAGATCTATCTATGCCCTACCGGAAATCTATTGTGGTGTCTCTGCTATCGGCGAAGGTGTTATCGAGTATTATGGAAGAGTTGAAGCAATTTATGAACTTCAATTCTATGGTGAAAACCCACCGAACGTTGTAGTCTTCAAATTTTATTGGTTCCAGCCAAAGGAGACTAGAAGGACTCATGAACATATAGGACTAGTCTAAATCAATCCAAACTCCCATTTAGATGTCCCCGATGTCTATATTACGGCTCAACAGGCGACCCAAGTTTTCTATCTACCGTGGGCATTCCAAACGGATAAGAATCTGGAAGGTTGGTATGTTGTTTATGAAGTGCCGCCACATGTCAGACCACCTCTCCCAAATGAACAGGATTATGAAGCTCACATTAACCTAGCACATATGATGGAGAATTCTTCCAAGAACCACGTCTTTCCAAGAAACGTTTCAAGAACCATCGTGCTTCACCCAAGAGCATGGAAGTAGACAACAACAATGAATCCGACTCCACCCCTGAGCCGGAACCAGAAGACCTGGAACTCGTAGAGGTTACCGATGCAGATGACCTGTCAATGCTTCAAAGATTAAAGAAATGCCTTTCAGAACTTCACGCCGTTGAACCCGACGAGCACGTCATTCATGAAGACATGCGTGATAGTGATGATGATGATGCATTTATTGATGATGATTATTACTTTGTAATATTCACAACTTAAATTATATATATTTTAATCTTTATTATTCATGTACATATTATTATTCATGTCAGTTATTCAATTTTTTTATGTTGTACTAATTTATTTTAATCTTTATCATGGCAGGTCACCAGGTGTTGAAAGATGGTGGGCGCTGGTCCAGAGCGCTCGACGAGTTCTTCCCAGCTGCCCCGCACGAGGGGTGGTACTTCCCTTCCACCCCTATGTCTCCGTAAAGCCTTGGCAGACAGTCTGTTGACACCACCCGTGGGTTCTTCTTCATCGGCGGCATTGCGCACTGGGAGAGGTGCTGGTCGGGTAGGGAAGAAGGGGAAGGGTACAGGGAGAGGTGGTGGCCGCGGAAGATCTAGGATGACTGTTGAGCCGTCCTCGCTACCACCACCAGCTCATTCACCCGAACATAGGACTACTATGGTCGACCCGTTTGCGGAGGAGGCTACGGGGACTCTGGTCCAGGAGCCTGGTGTTGACAGGCATTCATCCCATGAGACTCCGGTCCAGGATCAGCCTCGGGTCGTGGTGCATTCGGCCCACGAGACTACGGTTCCGGAGGCTTCACCCGACGTGGAGAGGCCCGGATGGGATACCTGGCGGGATCGCACCGAGTTGCCGGATTGGACCGAGGGTCCGGGTGGCTCAGGGGGAGGGGATGGCGGGGATGAGTTTATGGATAGTGAGGGCGATGTGCAGGTGGACGGGGCCACCGTGTACAAGCGTGGTAGTACACGTCTCCCGGTCATGCCGGCTACCCGCGAGCAGAGGCCGGTGATTAAACCTGAAGGAGATAGGTAAGTACATTTACTCTTTTTTCAGTTTTTTCCTTCAAGTTTGTTGAAATATCTAATGCGTTGACCTTATCATACTTCAGGGGACGGGTACACCCTCTTGGAGTCCACAGGCCGAACTCCGTCTTTGGTGTGCTTTGCGGGACAAATTTCCTGTGGTTTGTAACGTTGCCTGGTGAGGGTCAGGTTCCTACACTAGTATTTTCCTGGGAGCACTACCATGCATGTACACGGTGGCCCCGGAGGAGATTATAGATGGTGTCTTGTGCCACACGAGGGCCGAGATGGTGATCAAGAGCTTTTGGGTAAATTATCCTTTTACACAATCTAAAATTAACAATATAGCTAATCGGTGTTTTCACATTTGATTGCAGACCTTCTATAGGTGTGAGGATGGATATGAGTAGGAGGCGGCCATGGTTCTCGAGGCCGAGTGTAGGCGGTTACTACAGAACTTACGCCACTAGGCTCGACCGCAGGCTATTGAAGACTACTACGCCACGCATGGTATTAAGAAGCAGAAGAAGGATTGCCATGGAAAGTTTCTGAAGAAGGAGCAATACAAGAAGATAATTACCTATTCCTAAGTCCTTCTACATAGTTTTCTTGATTTCATTCATAGGCGTAGCGCTCAAAATTCTTTCTAATAACTTACAGGTGCCCCCGAGATGGTGTGCAGATAAGATGGATTGTTGGGAGGCGTTGGTTGATGAGTGGTGCACAGGCAGCTGGCGAGCCGTCCATGAGAATGCGAAGGATCGGCGTAGCCAAATGGTTGGTTTGCCACACCATCAAGGCAGCACCAACTTACTTCAGTTCGGACGAAACTGGGTATGTGATTTGCTTCATGATTCATGCAATTCATTCTTCATGCTAATATGTTATTCCTCTCTTTTAGGCGCATCACAATAAGACGGAGAAGCCACACTTGTATGACATTTACGGAAAGGGCCATACTGCCTCGTACAAGAAGGCGAAGGCATTCTCTGAGTCTGACCTGGATGATCATAATAACTTCACCAACATATCATCCCACCACAAGCTCGTGGTATACAGGGACGCGGGGAAGGCCACGAAAGGGTATGACTTTAAACCTAGGCAGGAACCTTTGGATCCAGAGCTGGTGATGATATCTGGTGGCGGGAGGCCCCATGGCTTGATAGCCATTGGAGATGGGATAATACGTTGTCCACTCACTCTCCCGGAGATCAAGGCGCGCCAGTCGAGCAGTTGTCCTGAGATAACGCGTCGTCCACGGCCAGTAGATCTTGCCATCGAGGTTAGTTGTACGGACTAAGAACACTTTCATCCATTTCATTATGTGTGTCACCATAGATCATTACTGTGGTAACGAGGAATGGTGTTTTAGGAAGCTCTTCAGAAAGAGAGATAGGCAAACCATGATGCTCTTGAGAAAGAGAGATTGGCAAACCAGGCTGCTCTTGAGAAAGAGAGATTGGCAAGCGAGGCTGCTCTTCAGGCTTCTCTTGATGAGAGGGACCGGACCACAGCAAGATTAATTGAGGAGGAGAGGTCCCGGAATGAGGCGGGTCAACGGGCCCTGTACGAGCTTTTTGTGGTAAGCTTTTTTTCACATTAGCCAAATCATGTGTGTAATGTCTGTTTCATTACTAACTAATACGACCGACTCTTCAGGGTCTCTGCGAGAAGAGCGGTCAAGTCCCTCCGCCCATCCCCGTCTTCTCTTCGATTGGCACGCTGAGTTTCATTATAAACTAGTATTAATAATTGAGTGTCATCATGCTAACTGAGACATTGCAAAATATCTATTCTGCAGAATAACTCCCGAGCGGCATCGCACGACCCTTCTCCAGGTGTTTCTCCACCTTGATGACCACTACGGTAAGTTTCTCTTTTCCTCTTTCATATTCTCCTTACCTTAATTTCCCCAACAATGACATAATTAGCCCATTTAGCTCCACAAAGACATAGTTAGCTAATTTAGTTCCAAGAAGAGGAGAATTGGAGAAATGAATAGAAAGAACAAAAATAAGAAGAGAAAGAGAAGAGAAGGAGAAGGAGAAGAAGGAGGAGGAGAAGAAGGAGAAGGAGGAGGAGGAGGAGGAGGAGAAGGAGGAGAAGGCCAAGGACCTTGTAGTCCTTGTCCTCCTCCTCCTCCTTCTCCTCCTTCTTCTTTATTTCTTCTTCTTCTCCTCCTCCTCCTCCTCTTTCTTCTCCTCTTTCGTATTCACCTTGCCTTAATTTCCCCAACAATGACATAATTAGCTTGTTTTCCTCTAAAATATTATATACTTAGATCATTAATATTATATACTTAGCTTGTTTTCCTCTAAAATAGGATAATTAGCCCATTTAGCTTCAAAAATCATAGTTAGCTAATTTAGCTCCAAGAAGAGGAGAAGAGGAGAAGAAATAGGAAAAATGAAAAGAAAGAAGAAGAAGAAGAAGAAGAAGAAGAAGAGAAGAAGGAGAAGAAGGAGGAGGAGGAGGAGGAGGAGGAGGAGAAAGAGGAGAAGGCCAAGGACCTTCTAGTCCTTCTCCTCCTCCTCCTCCTTCTCCTCCTTATTTATTTCTTCTTCTTCTCCTCCTCCTCCTCTTTCTTCTCCTCTTTCATATTCTCCTTGCCTTAATTTCCCCAACAATGAAATAATTAGCCAATTTAGCTCCAAAAACACATTATAAGCTCAAAATGGCAAAAGAACCTTGGTTAGCTCATTAATATTATATACTTAGCTTGTTTTCCTCTATAATGACATAATTAGCCCATTTAGCTCCAAAAAGACATAGTTAGCTAATTTAGCTCCAAGAAGAGGAGAAGAGGAGAAATGAAAAGAAGGAAGAAGAAGAAGAAGAAGAGAAGAAGAATAGAAGGAGAAGGAGAAGGAGAAGAAGAAGAGAAGAAGAAGAGAAGGAGAAGGAGAAGGAGAAGAAGAAGAAGGAGGAGGAGAAGAAGAGAAGAAGAAGGAGAAGGAGGAGAAGAAGGAGAAGGAGACCTCCTTCTTCATCTTCTTCTTCTCTCCTCCTTCTTCTCCTCATTCTTCTCCTTCTTCTTATCTTCTTCTTTTTTCTTCTTCTCCTCCTCCTTCTCCTTCTCCTTCCCCTCCTCCTCCTCCTCCTCCTCCTCCTTGTTGTTTTCTTCTCCTTGTTCTCTTCTTGCTTCTTCTCTTTCTTCTTCGATTTAGCTTATTTTTCATATATATGTTGTTGTTGTTCTTTTTCTGACTTTCTTATTCCTATTTTGCAGATTGGATGTACTACATGCATGGAAGCTGGCATTGATGGAGTGCTTTAGTTCTAGTTTTCATTTGAGTTGATGAACAATGTGGAATTATATGTATAAGTATATATGGATGAACAGTATATGTGGAACTATATGTATATGTGTTGTGACCTATATATGTGTTATGAATATGGATGAAACTTTGTGCTATGAATATGTGTTGTGACCTATATATGTGCTATGTATATGTATGTGTGTTGTGACCTATATATGTGGTATGCATATGTATATGTTCTGTGAAATAAACAAAACAAACAAAACTGTGACAACATGGGCTCTTTGTCGTTTGCCAGCTGATGGCAAAGGCCTTTCCATCAGCTGACCGACGGCAAAGGTGCCACGTGGCGCCCAGCTGTGCAACCTGGGTAGCAGCAGCTGGCTATATAGTATCTTTGCCGTCAGCTTCCAGGGGGGCAGACGGCAAAGGAGAGGGCACAGAGGAGGGGGGAGGAGGAGGTGGAGGCAAACGACAAAGAAGGGGGGGGAGACGACAAAGAAGAGGGGGGAGGCAGAAGACAAAGAAGAGGAGGGAGGCAGACGGCAAAGAAGAGGGGGAGGCAGACGGCAAAGCCTCCATTAGCCCCTAATGGAGGCAATGCCTGCCGGCTACCGTCTCGACATATTTGCTGACGGTTCTTATGAAAAGTTGACGGCAAAGCTCTTTGCCATCCGGTTCGGTGAGGCAGACGGCAAAGAAGCTACAATGTCGTCGTAGGCTGACGCAGAAATTTTGCCGACAGTGGGATTATTTGCCGTCTGTGATATACTCTTTGCCGTCTGTGATATACTCTTTGCCGTCTATGATGGCAGATGGCAAAGAAACTAATTCCTGTAGTGTAGGCCGCACCGCTACCATTCAGCGAGAGCAATGATGGACTGTGTGGTTCTTGAAGATCATGCCCTCGTGGCCTGGGACACCCCGGACGCCACGAGGAGCGAGAGAGATGCCACAGGGCCGCTGGACACGCGTGCAAATGGGGACCGCGATGCTTCAGGCCGCCCTCAAGGCTTCGCCAACAAGCCAACCAGGATGTGCCTTGGGCCTGGGTGCTACTGTTGGTGTTCTGGGAATGGGGGTACCTAGACCTGCCTGCCTGCGGCCCAGGGCTATCCCACTTCATCGACCTAAAACCAACGGGGCCGGCACCACCCAAGGCAAGGCCCTCGCGAAGAGCCAAGCCTCGCAAGGAGGAACGACCTCAGGACTTGAAGGGGGCCTCATCAGGACCCCTCTGGAGCGGCTGATATTCCGAGGCGAGGCCCGACCTTTGGAGTCAAGGATGACGCTAGGGAAGGACAGGCGAGAAGCGGACAGCAGGACGAAGCAGTTTGCCCTTTGCTGCAAAGGGGGAAAGGACGAACGTGGATTCCCAAGGGATCTCCTAAAGGTTTCCATTCTGGTGCAACAAGACCCTAGCCGCCCGGTGTCTGGATGGACATCATCCCTGAGCCAGACCCTGCAGCGCAGGCAGCTTCTTTGCACGCGAAGACTACTTTTGGACCAGGGAAGCATGTTCCCGTGTCCCCCTTCGAAATTGGCCGTTGTGGGATCCCTTACCACCGAAACGATAGCGGAAGAGGACCAGGCCTGCCATTATAAATAGAGGATATGTTGCTTCATAGAGGGGGATCCGATCCGGCCTGCCCCGAACCATTCATTCACCCATCTTCGCACCACTAAGGCCACCTAGCCTCAGGAGGCCGAAGAACATTGTACTAGTTCATCCACCAGCCCCCAAGAGAGGCAATCCACCAAAGTAGGAGTTGGGTTTTACGCTTCGCATCGGCCTGAATCTGGGTAAATTGTTGTGTTATGTGGTTCCCTCACCATCGAGTGAGTTCTTCGCCGTCCCCATCGAGTAGCGTGCTAGGCCAGGTTAGGACGTGAGAGATATTCGTACACACCCGTGAGTTTGAATCTTTAGGGTTTTGCGGAGCCTGGAATTCCACAGCTCCATTGTTGCTCCAAGCTCCATTTTAGCCCGATCTCTCTTCCTAGCCAACAAAACTTGTTGATATTCTAGGGTTTGGCTGAGAGGGCCTTGATCTACACTTCCACCAAGAGGAATTTGATTCCCCCCACCAATGACTTGCAGATCTTATTACTCTTAGGTGTTTGAGAACCCTAGACGGTTGAGCTCACCTCGAAGCCATATTCCATTGGGAGCCTCCAATTAAGTTGTAGACATTGCCCCAACCTTGTTTGTAAAAGTTCGGTTGCTGCCTTAAAGGGCACCACTTAGTGGAATCATGGCACCTCACATCGTGTGAGGACATGAGGAGAACACGGTGGCCTTAGTGGCATCATGGGGAGCATTCTGCCTCCACACCGCTCCAACGGAGACGTACTTCCCATCAAAGGGAAGGAACTTCAGAAACACATCCTCGTCTTCATCGGTTCCACTTGTGGTTATCTCTTACCTTTACTTGTATTTACTTCTTGCTTCTTAGTGTTGTTGTTAGCATCATATAGGTTGTTCTGGTAGTTGCATATCTCGAAAACCGATTTGTTCCTAAACCTAATTTGTTTAAAGAAATGTTTAAAATTTGTTAGTTGCCTATTCACCCCCCTTCTAGTCAACCATATCTATCCTTTCACTCGGGTCTTACCAGCTAAAGCGAGCGGGCTGAGCCACTAGGCTAGGCGGGGGCTGCTCACCAAAGGGCATTACCACTCCCTTTGACCATCAAAAGGCTCTACCTTTCCTTTGTCTGGCGGCATAGAGGAAAACGATGGTGCCGACGAGGCCTCCCGCGACCTTCGGGGCGTATGGGCGGTTGCGTGGGCTTGGAATGCTCTAGGGGATCCATTTTTGGACCTAGCTAGGATCGACTACGCGAGAGCGAACTACGGGGTGATGACTTGTTGAGCTCGCTCATGGTGTTCATGGTGTCGGATCTGCAGCTAGTGGGGATGATTGGAATGAGAGAAAAGGGGCGAGGAGCGGAGCGTCGCCGTGGGTTGCTCGCTGGCGATGATCGGCTCGCAGAAGCAACGTAGTCGGAGGAAGCGCCGCTCATCGAGGAGGTCTCGACCATGATAGAGAAGACAAAACAGGGGAAGGAAATCTCGGCCTCGGCGATCCTGCTCAAGGGAGGAGACCAAGACGGAGCATCTCGATGTCGCATCATGCCTGTGGAAGAAGGGGAGGTCATGCTGTGGACCACCCCGAGCACGAGCTCGAGCTAGTTCGGGCCATGGCGTCGGTCGCTTGGAGAAGCACTTACTGGCGGCGGGATAGGGTGGTGAATGGGAAAATGAAGGGAGGAGGATGCCTAGGGCTCTCAGGCATGTTTTATAGGGGTTAAGGATTCTCTCCCGGCCATCAAATCGACAAAGGCTGCACGTGGACACCGTAGATGGTGTGTCATACAAAGGAGGAAGAAGGGGTCGCGCATGTGGGTTGAGGGGAGATATTGGGCTGCTGCTCAGCTACGGCTCTGTGCTGCATGCTGGGCTTTGAGGGAGGGAGAACCCAGGTAAGCTCTCTCTCCTAGAAAAGTCCATCCATCTTTTATTTAAAATAGAAAATTGCAAAACCTCTCATAGAAAATAGAGAAATGTTGTGGGCAAAAGAAAAATATGTTTTAGCTCACAAAAATAAGAGATATTTAACAAAATTGGTTGGATATTTTTAGAGACTGAAAATTAAATGCCGTTTTTATTACCATTTGGAACTGTTTTTGTAGGTTTATAAATAGCGAGAAAAAATAAACACACCTGAGACTTATTTCTAAATTACCAACAACATCATTACAGATTTAGCAACATTTTTGAGATGGTGTTGGGCAAAACATTATTTCACCAGAACAAAATACTTGAATTAAAGAAGGCGGGGCTTTTTTCAAATCATACGAAGAAGGGGTTTTACTCAGGAATCAATACTCTTGCAAGCACCTCACAACAGCACAGTTCGTACCAACCACACAAGAAGCACATCACCACACCACACTTCATTCCAACCACTCAAGACACAAGGAGACATAAAAAAATATAATGCATGGCATGATGATATGATGCTATGATGCATGAGAAGCTAACATGCAAGTGAAAGCCATGAAGCAACTTTATTATATCAAACCACATGAGGCACAACATAGAAGGTTCACTCAAGGAAATATTACAAAGGTTTGGAAAGTGCACTTGGGCTATCACAACTCTCCCACACTACATGAGGATCTTGCCTCAAGATATAGAATTGACAGAACTCAAGATACTCAAAACGAAGAAGGTCCTCATGTTCCCAGTGATTTCTTTATTAGAATGGCATGACCACTTAACTTTGAGGAATTTGATAGACTTGTTGCGAGTCTTGCACTTTGTATCTTAGAGAATAGCAACTGGCTACTCATGATAAGAAAGGTCTATTGGAGATCAATGTCTTGGAAAGAAACACTGTGCTCAAGAGTCTTCAAACACTTCCGAAGCCGAGATACATGAAAGAAATCATGTACATTGGAGGAACTGGAAGGAATCTCTAGTTGATAAGAAAGGTCGCCTCTTTTACCAATAATCCTGCAAGCTGGGAAGAAGGATTATGTCCTTAATGCTGCGCTAGGATATGAACCAGCCGCCGCGGCTGACCAAGATGTTAAGAACGCCTGGTTAGTACGCAAGGAGGACTACTCAGTACTTCAATATGCAGTCTTGTATGGCTTAGAGCCGGGACTTCAACGTCGCTTTGAGCATCATGGAGCATTTGAGATATTCCTGGAGTTGAAGTTTATCTTTCAGAAGAACGCCCGGATCAAGAGGTATGAGACCTCCGAAAAATTCTATGCTTGCAAGATGGAGGAGAATTCGTCTGTCAGTGAACATGTGCTCAAAATGTCTGGGTACTAAAACCGTCTAGCTGAGCTGGGGATTGAACTCCCGCAAGAGGCCATTACTGACAGAAATCTTCAGTCACTGCCACCAAGCTCTAAGAGCTTCGTGTTGAACTATAACATGCAAGGGATGAACAAGTCACCCAGCAAGTTATTCGCGAGGGTGAAAGTTGCAGAGTCAGAACTTCGTAAAGAGCATCAAGTGTTGATGGTGAATAAGACCACTAGTTTCAAGAGAAACGGCAAAGGAAAGAATGGTAATTCCAAGAAGGGCGGCAAGCCTTTTGCCAATCCGACGAAGAAACCCAAAGCTGGACCTAAGCCCGAAACGAAGTGTTATTATTGCAAGGATATGGGTCACTGGAAGCGCAACTGCCCCAAGTATCTGGCTGATAAGAAGGCGGCAAGGAAAAATCAGGTATATTCGATATACACGTTATTGATGTGTACTTAACCAGCTCTCATAGTAGTGCCTGGGTATTCGATACCGGTTCTGTTGCTCATATTTGCAAGTCGAAACAGGAACTGCGGGATAAGCAAAGGCTGGTGAAAGATGAAGTGACGATTCGCGTGGGAAATGGTTCCAAGGTTGATGCAATCGCCGTCGGCACAGTTTCACTTCAATTACCATCAGGATTAGTTATGAACTTAAATAATTGTTATTTAGTGCCTGCATTAAGCATGAACATTATATCTGGATCTTGTTTGTTGTGAGACAGTTACTCGTTTAAGTCAGAGAATAATGGTTGTTCTATTTCTATGAGTAATATCTTTTATGGTCATGCACCCAATGTGAGAGGATTGTTCATATTGAATCTTGATAGCAATGATACACATATACATAACATTGAGACCAAAAGAGTTAACAATGATAGCACCATGTTATTATGGAACTACCGCTTAGGTCATATCTGTGTAAAGCACATGAAGAAACTCCATACCGATGGAATTTTGGAGTCACTTGACTTTGATTCACTTGACACGTGCAAACAATGCCTCATGGGCAAGATCACTAAGACTCCATTCTCCGGAACAATGGAGCGTGCAAGTGACTTGTTGGAAATCATACGTACCGATGTATGCGGTCCGATGAGTGTGGAGGCGCGCGGCGGATATCGTAATTTTCTCACCTTCACTGACGATTTGAGTTGATATGGTTATGTATACTTAATGAAGCACAAGTCTGAAATGTTTGAGAAGTTCATGCAATTTCATAGTGAAGTTGAAAATTATCTTAACAAGAAGATCAAGTTCCTGTGGCCTGATCATGGGGGTGAATATCTGAGTTTCGAGTTTGGTACTCACTTAAGACAATGTGGAATTGTTTCACAGTTGACACCGCCTGGAACACCACAGCGTAATGGTGTGTCCGAACGTCGTAATTGTACTTTATTAGCAATGGTGCGATCTATGATGTCTCTTATCGATTTGCCGTTATCGTTTTGGGGTTATGCATTAGAGACAACTGCATTCATTTTAAATAGGGCACCATCAAAATCCATTGAGACGACACCATACGAACTGTGGTATGGCAAAAGACCAAAGTTGTCATTTCTTAAAGTTTGGGGATGTGATGCTTATGTCAAAAATCTTCAACCTGAAAAGCTAGAACCCAAAGAGGAAAAGTGCGTCTTCATAGGTTACCCAAAAGAGACAGTTGGGTATACCTTCTATCTCAAATCCAAGGACAAAGTGTTTGTTGCTAAAAATGGAGATTTTCTTGAGAAGTAGTTTCTCTCGAAAGAATTGAGTGGGAGGAAGATAGAACTTGATGAGGTTGTCGAACCTATGATCCCTCTAGATGGTGGCACGGGGCAAGGGCCCTCTAGATGGTGGCACGGGGCAAGGGGAAACAACTGTTGATGCGGCGCCTGTTGAGGAGGACGTTGATGATGATGATCATGAAACTTCGGATCAAGTTACTATCGGACCTCGCAGGTCGACAAGATAACGTACTGCTCCTGAGTGGTACGGTAATCTTGTCTTATCAATTATGTTGTTAGACAACAATGAACCTGCGAATTATGAAGAAGCAATGGTGGGACCGGATTCCAACAAATGGCTGGAGGCCATGAAGTCCGAATAGGATCTATGTACTTTGACCATTTACAAAGCTTGAGTTGTGGCAAAGGGTTTTTCACAAGTTCAAGGAGTTGACTACAAAGAGACTTTCTCACCGGTAGTGATGCTTAAGTCCGTCCGGATCATGTTAGCAATAGCTACCTTTTATGATTATGAAATCTGCCAGATGGATGTCAGAACGGCGTTCCTTAACGGTTTTCTTAAGGAAGAGTTGTATATGATGCAACCCGAAGGTTTTGTCGATCCAAAGAATGCTAACAAAGTATGCAAGCTCCAGCGGTCCATTTATGGACTGGTCCAAGCATGTCGGAGTTGGAATAAGCGCTTTGATGAGGTGATCAAGGCATTTTAGTTTATACAAGTGGTTGGAGAATCTTGTATTTACAAGAAACTGAGTGGGAGCTCTGTGGCGTTTCTAATATTATATGTGGATAACATATTGCTGATTGGAAACAACGTGGAGCTTTTGGAGAGCATAAAGGATTACTTGAATACAAGTTTCTCTATGAAGGACCTAGGAGAAGCTGCTTACATTCCAGGCATTAAGATCTATAGGGATAGGTCGGAACGCCTGATAGGACTTTCACAAAGCACATACCTTGATAAAGTTTTGAAGAAGTTCAAAATGGATCAGTCCAAGAAAGTGTTCTTGCCAGTATTACAGGGTATAAAATTGAGTAAGACTCAGTGCCCACCAACTCCGGAAGGTAGAGGACAAATGAGTTCTGTCCCCTATGCTTCAGCCGTGGGTTCTATCATGTATGTAATGTTGTGCACTAGACCAGAAGTCAGCTTGGCCATAAATATGGCAGGCAGGTTTCAGAGTAATCCAGGAGTGGATCACTGGACGGCGGTCAAGAATATTCTGAAGTACCTGAAAAGCACTAAGGAAATGTTTCTCGTTTATGGAGGTGACAAAGAGCTCGTCGTAAAGGGTTACGTCGACGCAAGTTTTGACACCAATCCAGATGACTCTAAGTCGCAAACCGGATACGTATTTATTCTTAATGGGGGTGCGGTAAGCTGGTGCAGTTCCAAGTAGAGCATCGTAGCCGATTCTACATGTGAGGCGGAGTACATGGCTGCCTCGGAGGCAGCAAAGGAGGGTGTCTGGATGAAGTAGTTCATGACAGATCTTGGAGTTGTGCCAAGCGCACTAGATCCATTAACTCCGTTATGTGACAACATTGGTGCCATTACCTTAGCACAGGAACCGAGGTTTCACAAGAAGACCAGACACATCAAACGACACTTCAACCTCATCCGCGACTACTTCGAAGGAGAGGACATCAATATTTGCAAAGTGCACACGGATCTGAATGTAGCAGACCCACTGACTAAACTTCTTCCATGGGCAAAACATGATCAACACCAGAATTGTATGGGTGTTCGATTTATTACAATGTAAATTGTGTCGCGATGTGAGAACTAGATTATTGACTCTAGTGCAAGTGGAAGACTATTGGAAATATACCCTAGAGGCAATAATAAATACTTATTATTACATTTCTTGTTTAAAGATAATCGTTTACTATCCATGCTATTATTGTATTGAATGAAAACGTAGATACATGTGTGGATACATAGACAAAACAATGTCCCTAGCAAGCCTCTAGTTGGATAGCCAGTTGATCAATGATATTCAAGGTTTTCTAACTATGTGCAAGTGTTGTCACTTGATAACTTGATCACATCATTAGGAGAATCATGTGATGGACTAGACCCAAACTATGAATGTAGCATATTGATCGTGTCATTTTATTGCTATAGTTTTCTGCGTGTCAAGTATTTGTTCCTATGACCATGAGATCATATAACTCGCTGGCACCGGAGGAATACCTTGTGTGCATCAAACATCACAACATAACTGGGTGACTATAAAGGTGCTCTACAGGTATCTCCGATGGTGTACGTTGAGTTAGTATGGATCAAGACTGGAATTTGTCACTTTGTGTGACGGAGAGGTATCTCGGGGCCCACTCGGTAATACAACATCACACACAAGCCTTGCAAGCAATGTGACTAAGTGTAAGTCACGGGATCTTCTATTACAGAATGAGTAAAGAGACTTGCTGGTAACGAGATTGAAATAAGTATGCGGATACCGACGATCGAATCTCGGGCAAGTAACATACCGAAGGACAAAGGGAATGACATACGCGATTATATGAATCCTTGACACTGAGGTTCAACCGATAAGATCTTCGGAGAATATGTAGGATCCTATATGGGCATCCAGGTCCCGCTATTGGATATTGACCGAGGAGTACCTCGGGGCATGTCTACATAGTTCTTGAACCCGCGGGGTGTGCACACTTAAGGTTCGGAGATGTTTTAGTATAGTTGAGTTATATGTGTGGTTACCGAATGTTGTTTGGAGTCCCGGATGAGATCACAGACGTCACGAGGGTTTCCAGAATGGTCCGGAGACAAAGATTGATATATAGGATGACTTCATTTGGTTACCAGAAGGTTTTCGGGCATTACCAGGATTGTACCGGGAGTGACGAATGGGTTCCGGATGTTTACCGGGAGGGGGGCAACCCAACCGGGGGAAGCCCAAAGGCCCTAGGGGTGGCACACCAGTCCTTAGTGGATTGGCGGGACAACCCAAAGGGACCAATGCACCAAGAAAGAAAACCCAAAGAAAAGGAAAAAAGGTGGGAAGGAAGAGAAGGACTCCACTTTCCAATCCTAGTTGGACTAGGATTGGAGTCGGACTCCTCCTCCTCCCTAGACAGCGCACCCTTGAGGGCTTGGCCCTCAAGGCAAGACTCCTCCCCCTCCCTCCTATATATAGTGCTGATTTAGGGATGATTTGTTACAACTTTTGCCACGTGCAACTCTGATCTAGACACCATAGTTTTACCTCTAGATCGTATTTCTGCGGAGCTCGGGCGGAGCACTGGAGGAGTAGAGCCTTCACCACCAGCGGAGCACCGTCACGCTACCGGAGAACTCATCTACTTATCCGTCTTTCTTGCTGGATCAAGAAGGCCGAGATCATCGTCGTGTTGTACGTGTGCTGAACGCGCAAGTGCCATCCATTCGGCACTAGATCAGAACGGATCGTGGGACGGTTCGTGGGGCTGATCGAGGGACGTGAAGACGTTCCAGTACATCAACCACGTTTCTTAAACGCTTCCTGCTATGTGATCTACAAGGGTACGTAGATCCAAATCACCTCTCGTAGATGGACATCACCATGATAGGTCTTCTTGTGCGTAGGAAATTTTTTGTTTCCCATGCAACGTTCCCCAACAAAGACTTCGTTGACAAAGTATACTGGCTTTTGGACCGGATATTCCTTTCCTTCTTCCTTGCGCTCGATAACTACTGCAAAGCTTACTACATTAGAGTTGGCAGCAATGTACAGGAGCATAGGCTCTTTGTCAACAGGAGCGGCCAAAACGAGCGGCTCAGCCAGTTGTTTCTTCAAGGCCTCGAAAGCTTCATTGGCCTCATCCGTCGACACAAAACAGAATGTTTTCTTGAGCAATTGATAAAGAAAGATGGCCTTCTCCCCAAGACGACTTATGAAACGGCTAAGAGCCACAATATGACCCACCATGCACTGAACTTGGTTGATATTGGCCGGTTTGCCGAGAGAAGTAATTGCCTTGATTTTGTCCGGGTTAGCCTCAATGCCTCGTTCTAACACCAAGAAGCCCAATAACTTCCCTGCGGGAACACCGAAAACACACTTGGTTGGGTTAAGCCTCATCTGATACACGCGCAAATTGTCAAAAGTCTCCTTAGGGTCTACCAAGAGTGACTCTTTTTTTTGGGATTTCACAACTATATCATCAACATAGGCATGGATGTTGCGCCCAATTTGATTGTGTAGGCAATTCTAGATGCAGCGTTGATAAGTCGTCTCAGCGCTCTTGAGCCCAAACGGTATAGACGCATAACAAGAGGCACCAGAGGGAGTTATGAACAATGTATTCTCCTGATCCTCCAAATCTCTTTTGATCTGTTGGTAACCTGAGTATGCATCCAAAACACCCAGCTGCTTGCAACCGGCTATAGAGTCAATGATTTGATCAATAGGAGGGAGGGAGAAAGGATCTTTCGGGCAAGCTTTGTTTAGGTCGGTGTAGTTTATGCACATGTGGAAAGTACCATTCTTCTTGAGTACCAGAACCGGATTAGCCAACCACTCCGTATGAAAAACCTCCACAATGAAACCAATGGCCAAAAGCCGGGCTACTTCCTCCCCAATCACCTTACGCCTTTCTTCCTTAAACCGGCGAAGATATTGTCGAATCGACTTCATCTTAGGATCAATGTTAAGGTGGTCCTCAGTGAATTCTCTCGGTACACCCGGCATGTCAAAAGGTTTCCAGGCAAAGATGTCCCGATTCTCATGGATGAATTCAATGAGCATGCTTTCCTATTTGGGACCCAGACCTGTCCCAATGGTGAATTGCTTGGAAGAGTAGTCAGGCGTGAAATCCACAAACTTCGTGTCATCTGTTGGCTTGAACTTGAGGGCGGCTCTGAATCGATTGTGGGTTTCTTGAGTGGATTCATGTCCGCCGGGTCGACATTGGCCTGATGAAACTTGAGTTCCGCAGCCGTGCAGGCCAAGTCAGCGTAAGCCGCGTCTGCCTCCTTGCATTATTGAGCTATTTTTCGGTCTCCACTGATCGTGATAGTTCCTTTAGGGCCTGGCATGTTGAGCTTGAGGTAGACATAACATGGGCGGGCCATAAAACGGGCGTAAGCCGGCCGACCAAAAGGTGCATGGTAAGGACTCTTCATCTTGACCACCTCAAACATGAGGGACTCGCTCCTGTAGTTAGACTCAGCGCCAAATGCCACATTAAGTCTGATCTGCCCAACAGGGTTTGCCGACTTACCCGGGACAATGTCATGGAAGACCGTGGAGGATGGCATCAAATCGTCTTCCGAGAAATTCATTCGTCGAAAAGGGTCATAGTATAAGATATTGATGCTGCTACCTCCGTCCATGAGGAACTTGGAGAGGGTATAGCCCCCTACCTGTGGCGCCACGACCAATGCTAAGTCGCGAGGATTGTCAACCCGGGGCAGGTGATCCTCCCTGCTCTAGACAATGGGCTTCTTGAAGCAATTGAGGTACGTGGGGAGCGTCGGCTCAATGACGCTGAAGGTTCTGTGCTTGACCTTTTGGTCCCTTTTGCAAGTACTGGTGGTGAACATGTGATACTACCCGCTGTTCAACTCCTTAGGATTGTTCTGGAAGCCACCACTATCATTTTGTTGTTGTGAGCCGCCTTGTTGAAGTTGCTACTAAAAACCGCCCTGCGCGTTATATTGTTGACTGTTTTGGAGTTGATACTGCCTAGCATTAGCCTACGACCCGCCCGGTGGGCCTGGGTTAGGAAAACCACCAAACGGATTTCCGTGTGAACCGCTCGAACCAAACTGATCCGGGTGTCCGCCATGACTTCCTCATTGCCCGTTTTTGAGCCCCTCGGCATGAAAACTCCTGCATCACATAGCAGTCTTCCCAAGAATGGTTGGATGGACCTTCCGCGGTGATATGTTGTTGGCAGGGGCCCTGGAGCTTCTCGTGATAGTTGCATTGTTTTTTCCTGCTGACGCCCCTCTTTTTCTGACGCCGGTTCCCATTCCCAGTGTTAGTATTGGCGACAAACTCACTGGCGCCTTCCTGCTGCCTTTTCTTCCCTTGACCCGCGGGGTTGTAGCTGCCATGCCCCTGGGATTGAGAGTGGCCTATGGATGACTCCCCCCTCCTGGTGGTGCTGTTTTTATCATCATCCTCCCCGGGATCCTTGGTATCGTCTGACTCGGCATACCTAGTCAGAGTGTCCATCGGTTCCCCCATATCCTGCACTTTGCAATTGAGTTGCCCAAGCTTCAACACCAAAGGCTCGTAGTGATAGTTTTTCTCCAAGACCAGCACGGCCTGAGTCGCTGTAATGCCATCCGATGAGTGGATCAGCTCTGCAACCCGCCGCGTCCAACGATGGGCCGACTCATCTGGGCGCTCGATGCAGTGCTGTAAGTCGACAATAGTCATCTAGTGCTTGCAAGTCCCTTTGAAGTTTTTGACAAAACGTTCCTTCAACTCGGCCTAGGTGTTGATGGAGTTTGGCTACAGGTTCTTCAACCAAGTATGTGACGTCCCTTCAAAATCATTGAAAATACTTGGCACATATTGCCTCATTAACATCAAGCATATCCATTGCAAGCTCGTAGCTTTCAATCCATGCCCCTAGCTCTAGATCCGGCGTGTAATTGGGAACTTTGTGTGGGCCTTTCAAATCCTTGGAATGTGCTTGTTGCGGAGGGCGGGTGATAGGCAAGGTATCCCAATGTTCCTACCACCTGACTCGACCTGCTTGGGGGAAGGCAATACATAAGCCAGATAACCTTGACCCGCCGCGGCCTCCGTCTCCATCAGGCGGGAGGCTCGTGTTGCATCCACGAGGTCTTGAGCCCGTGTGTCAGGTATTCCGGGCGGGTTGACCTCCGGGGGACATCACCATTCACTGTTGAACACCGCGGGCGGGTCATTATGACGACTCCTGGTATGACTTGCTTGAGGTGTGGAGTGTAGCCGCTTGCGGCTATATGAATACTGCGCCTGTTGGACCACCGTAGCCAAAGAGTTATGGTGGATGGGCAGAGATTCGAGGTTACGGGTCGCCACCAGTACGTTATCAACGGGGTTTGAAAAGTGACCCTGCAGCGTCTGAAAGTGTGGTGCTTGAGCCGGTGCCGACTGAGGCGCCTGTGGGTTAGGCGGCGGTTGAGTCGGGTCAATGCGCTGGGTGACTTGCCATGGCCGGTTAGGCTCCATCCCTGACGTATGTGGGCTATCGAAGAGTCGAGTTGGGTTCAGATCGGCTGGAACACGAAGGTGATGCCTCCTCTAGTGAATCGCATTGGAAGCTCGCTATTGTCATTCAAGCCGCAATCCCTCAACACTTAGCCGCTCTATCTCCACGGCCATCTAGGCCTGTTGGGTTGCCATCCTGACGGCTTCACCTACAATGTTGCGCTGGATTTTATCCATCTCCTCCCTTAGTATTTCTAACTCGGTGTTGACCTGTTCCTGATTCTCCGCCATCACGGTAATCGCCATGACTTTGGCCACCTCTTCTACCAAATCTGCCATGGCTTGAGCCGGAGTCTTCCCTGATCCGCTGGTTTTGTTGTCGTCAGTCGCGGTTGGCTGAGGGGCCGCTGCTCCCGCCATGTAAATGGCGAACTGACGATGGGGTCCTTCAGCGTCCTCGGATATTGCCGCCTCAAGCAATCCCTCAAGATGTCCTTCGTGGAGAGGATAAATCGAATCCGTGTCGCCCATGGATTACTCGCCGTCCGAGTTGACACGGGTGTTCTCCTCGATTACCGGCTCATCCGGTAGGTCGATTCCCTGCAGAAAACCAACAAAGGTGTGGCGCTTCCTGACCTGATGCTTGGCAGGAAGGGCGTACCAGGCCGGCTCGACGGTGTCGGTGAAGATGTCTGACTCATGTACGGGAGCCCCAAACTTGCCAATGAAGACATGGATCTTGCCGAAGGGGACCCTATATCCAGACTCGATTGAGTCGACATCAGACCGCCACTGAGAGTTGTTGGTGTACTATTTTCCTGGCGGCTCTTAGTCATGAGGCCGACTGCGTAGCTCCCAAACCTTGGAAGGGCTCCCTTTGAGAAGTCAACTCCACCGTGCGCAGGCCCCACAGTGAGCGCCAGCCGTCGTGGTTTTGTCACGGAAGATGTCCTCGTGAAATGACTTACTGATGGAGCCATCGCACCTTGGTGGCGACTCAAAGGGGTTGAGCGGAAGCGAGACTCAGGTTTACCAAGGTTCGGCCCCTCCAGTGGAGGTAAAAGCCTACGTCCTGCTTTGTGTGTATTGATGGTGGAATCGATTACAAGGAGGGCGTAACTCGCCTAACCTAGCTCTCGATGGATAGTAACTTAACCTATCTACCATAGGGACTCGCCTTTATATACAGGTTGAGGCCCTAGGGTTTACAAAAGTCTAGGCCACATTACAAATCACGGCCTGCCATATCTCTAAACCGTCGTGTCTTCCAAGCTAGGAAACTGCCACGGTGACTTATATTCCCCGTAGATATTGAACCGCCATCTGGGCTCATCGGCACAGCCGGCTCTCCGTTGAAGTTCTCCTTGTACCTCTTAGACCCTGGGCCAAGGCCTATCTTGGTTATGAATGTTGAATCGCCGTGCACCCAACCCGGCCCAATAGGGTGGGTCATATCGCGGGTAATATCCCCAACATCTTGTGTGGCACTTCTTCTGAAGGATAAAACTAATGCTCTTCGGGAACGTTCTCAATGGGATCCTCACACTCGTTCTCGGCACCCGGCACTACCCACAAGAAAATACAACATCCGAACACACAACCATGGCATGATGCTTAAACATTTGATGCATGAATAAGATGTGAATGAAACATGGCAATGCTACACTAGTCATCTAATGCAATTATTTTGTTGTTACCATTCTAGACAGAACCTCAAGATTAATTATTTGTACATGCATGAACGCGGAAAAAATGAATGCATCATGAGAAAATGACACAAATGCATATAAAGAACGTCGGAAACTGAGTTACGAATCTTTCAGAATTCTCTCTACAAGGTACAGAAGGCAACAAAGACAAAATAGAACTTGAGAGAGGCTACGGGAAATTCCATGGCATCCCAACTATGCATCGGGATTGCGCATGAAATTATAGGTGAAATAGACCAAAAGTTCATGCAAAAGAAAGGGGTACAATTCTCATAGAGCACAAAACAAACCAACAAACAGTGTGTCCAAAAGCAACAATGTGCCACTTTGTTCATATTAAAACTAGCACCTACACCCACCCATGAAGTTCAACCAAGATATGGATATGAAGCCAACAAACAGTACTACAACCTCTAACAACCAGCAACATAGATGGTATCTTGGTTCAATGGCAATCAAGCCCACTACTTGGCAAATTATAACAGATTAGAAGTTAGTTAAAATATCAGTTTTGCACAAGCCAATTTACCATGATGGCATGTTCATAGCAATAAAACTATGTACTATAGTAAATTTCATGGTATGAAACTTAACAGGGTGACAAAGGGAAACAAATACTACAATTCACTCCCACTAACCAGGACCTAATACTACACAGAATCAATCATAACATCCCCTAGAGATGGCATGTTGATATAAGCAGATTCTCAGACTTAGTCAAATTTCACATGGTGAATGCACAACACTTTACATCAACATGGCATGTTTGACAGGAAGAAGAGCTAAGATTCTAGACCTAGTTTGCAAAGTAACGACACCATCTGACACACGACAACTTGCTCTTTAATTCACACCAGAGTACCAGCACAAAGAACTTGTATTTGATTGGCATTCATCATGGCAATACAGCTACTTGAAACAGTTTTCAGAATTAGTCATATTTCAACATACCCAAATAGCAATATTGACATGGCATGTTTGCAACAAGAAAGCCACAAATATACAAAGTTTTCATGGCAAATAAAATACCAGGGCCTAGTATCCCCAAAACACTACAACTTTTATGTTGACAAGTTTGACAAAGGGTGTGAGGATTGCTCCACACAAAAATGACAATTAGGCACCATGGTTAAAAATTAGCATGCACATCAACTTGCTAAAAAGACAAAACTAAAGCCACCATTGGATTCCATGGATTTTCTACCCCAAATTCATATATCATAAGCATATGTTACAGTAGGAAAATCAACCACAAATCACGAATGAAAATTCCAACATTAAGTTATAACATAATATATGTCAGATTTGGCATGTGCGCAAAACGGACTTGCCAAATTAGGAAAGACCCGAAATGGAATGTTGCTAAAACAAGACATATCACATTCTGCCAGCGGAATAAAAAAATAAAAAAATAAAAAGCACAGAGCCCACTGGCGAGTGGCACTATGCCCCTCGGTGGGTGACGGGAGGGTCCACGTGTTAGCTCACAATAAGAGGGAAAAGGAGGGGCTAATGGTGTGCCTGGGCTGGGTCGAACCCGGTTCTCCCCAGTCAAAGCAAGGGGGGCGAGCCACTTGGGTAGGCGGGGACCATTGACCAAACGGGGTTGCCGCTCCCTTTGACCATCAAAAGGTTGTGCCTTTCCTGTGCCTACAGAGACCAAGCGACGGCGTCGGCACGACCTTCGGTGACCATCGGGGCGTATGAGCAGCTGCGGGGGCACGGAATGTTGCGGGGGTCCATTTTTCGACCTAGCTGGGATCGACTACATGGGAGCCAACTGTGGGGCGGCGGCCTGTGGAGCTCGCTCATAGCGGCCATGGTACAAGAGCTGCTGATAGTGGGAACGAGCCTACCGTGCGTGGATCGGGATGAAAGAAAAGGGGTGAGGAGTGGAGCGTCACCGTGGGTAGCTCACATGCGATGATCGGCTTGCACATGCAACGAAGCCGAAGGAAGCGCCACTCGTCGGGGAGGTTTCGACCGCGAAGGAGAAAATGACGCAAGGTAAGGAGTGCTCGGCCTTGGAGATCCTACTCGGGGGAGGATACCAAGACAGAGCCGCCCGACATTGCGTTGTGCCTTGGGAAAAAGGGGAGGTCGCGCTGTGGATCACCCCGAGCACGAGCTCGAGCTATCTTGGGCCATGGCGTCGGTAGCTTGGAGAAGCACTTACCGGAAGCGGACAGGATGAAGAAGGGGAAATGGAAGGAGGAGGACGCCTAGGGTTCTCGGGCATGCTTTATAGGGGCTACAGGCTCTCTCTCGCCATCAAATCGACGGAGCCGGTAAGTGGACGTTGTAGATGACGTGCCATACAAATGATGAAGAAAGGGTCGCATTGGTGGGATCCGGGGAGCAGTTAGGCTGCAGCTCTGCATTGCCTGCTAGGTTGCAAGGGAGGGATAAGCATAGGCAAGCTCTCTATCTCTCGTAGGAAAATCCCTCCATCATTTATTTAAAATAGAAAATTGCAAAACCTCTCACAAAAAATAGAGAAAGTTTTTGGGCAAAAGAAAAATATGTTTTTAGCTCACAAAAATAATACCTATTTAACAAAACTTGTTCGATATTTCTAGAGACAAAAAATTAAATGCCTTTTTATTCCCATTTGAAACTATTTTTTGCCGGTTTATAAATAGCAGAAAAACCGAACACACGTGAGGCTTATTTCTAAATTACAAACATGATTATTATAGATTTAGCAACATTTTTAAGACGGTGTTGAGCAAAACATATTTTACCAAAACACAATACTTGAATTAAAGAAGGTGGGGTTTGTTAGAGCATTTGAAGGAGGGGTTTTACTCATGAATCAATTCTCTTGCAAGGACCTCACCACACCACACTTCATACCAACCACACAAGAAACATATCACCACACCACACTTCATTCCATCCACACTAGACACAGGGAGACATAAAAAATAGAAGGCACGACATGACGATATTATGCTATGATTCATGCGAAGGTAATATGCAAGTGAAAGCGATGAAGCAACTTTATTATATCAAACCACGTGAGGGACAACATGGAAGGTTCACTCAAGGAAATATTACAAAGGTTTGGAAACTGCACTTGGGTTTTCACAAGATCCCACCCAGCTTTAGTGGAGCTTTCATACAATTATAGCTCTAGTGCAATATTTGCACGCCAATCCCTACTCCGTATGTCAATATCTATCAATAGGTATCTCCATAACCCTTTGGTACGCCTAGTTGAGACGAGACTGTCTTCTCCACTTTTCAACCCCTTTGAGACCTACCACCTTACTCAATTCCACATATATGTTATGTCCAATGGTAAAAGCTCATGTGTTACGTGAAGAATAAAAAGTTGATGCATATTTAAAAGGTATGATCTAATTGCCTCACTTGGGCACCGTAGTGATTGACATTTGTAGTTATGTGGTGAAGATGGAGCCATGCCTTGCTAATATAATAAAGATGGATATAGTTGAAACAATCTTTGAAGATCATACACTTTGAAAAAAAAAATTGTTTTTGATGCTTATACTTATAAATATTGTTGTGTTAATATTTGTTAATTCATCATTTCCCGATGAGCATACATGCATAAGAATACATATTGGATAGCATGTCACATCAAAAATTCTATTTTTATCATTTACCTACTTGAGGACGGGCGGGAATTAAGCTTGGGGATGCTTGATACGTCTCTACTATATCTACAATTTCTTTTTGTTTCATGCTATTATGTTATCATTTTAGAACATTTTTATGCACTTATCTACCAATTTATAATAACTTTGAGCACTAACCTATTGTCCTGGTGCCTAGTGCCACTTGGAGTTTTCTGCATGTTTTTCTACTTTTCAGGTTCGACGGCCGAACGAAGCCCAATAAACCTAAAACTTTTTGTGATTTTTTCCTGGACAAAAAAAGATCGTGGAGCATCACAAGAAAGTCGGAGGGCGCATGAGGCGCACACAAGCCAATAGGGCGCGGCCCGGGGGGAACCCTTATGGCTTGGGGCTGCCTCGTGGCTATCCCGACCCTGTTCTGTGGCCTATGAATTCTTATATACCCTATAACCTTTAGGGGAGGTCCAGAAACAATTTTTTCGGCACTGCAAGTATCTGTTCCGAAGGGAGGTCATCTAGAGCTCCATTCCAGTACTCCATCACAGGGGGGTCAATCTTCGAGGGCTTCTTCATCAACCTTGCTGCACTCATGATGATGTGTGTGTAGTTCACCACAAACCTACGGGTCCATAGTATCACCTAGATGGCAATATTTCTCTCTTTGATCTTCAATACAATGATCATCGCATCTTTGCTTTGATCCATATGATTTAACACTTTTGTATGGTGCGTTTGTTGGGATCCAATGAATTGTTGGGTTATTTTCAGATTATTCATGATACATTTTTGAGTCTCCTATGATATATAATATGATTCTTATGTGCATGATTATGATAGCTTCATAATTCTCTCCGATCTATTGAAATAGTTTGGCCAACTAGATTGATATTTCTTCGGTGAGAGAGATGCATTGTAGTAGGTTCAACGTGGTGAGTTTCTATAACCCAGTTATACAAGGGGACAAGTTGCGTCTTTGTGTTGCTGCTACTAATGGAAAAATTATGGGCTTTAATAATATTGGTTGAGTTTACTTTGTCTACATCATGTCATCTTACTCCAGGCATTACTTTGTTTGTCATGAACTTAATACATAGTGAGGCAAGCATAGTAGCGCTCTTGAAGTGAAGTACTAGTAATAGGTGGAGGCACGATTTGACCTATTTGATTATGGATGTGATGCCTATATTTACATGATCATTACCATCAAATCGCATAACTATCTGCTCATCTATCAATTGCCCAATAGTAATTTGTTTACCCACCGTGTGCTATTTTCATGAGTGATGCCATTAAGAAAGCTATGCCCCCGAGCTCTATTCACAACATATTGCTAAAACATCCAATACCTTGTTTTCATTTATTTGATTTTATTTTATTTTGCATTGTACAACTATCTACACACCTCTTTCGCTTGCAAATAACAAGACCAAGGGGATTGACAACCCTCTTGCCCGCATTGGGTGCAAGGTGTTTGTTCTTTTGTGTGCAGCCGCTGACGACGGTTGTGGTTGATATTCCTATTGGTTCAATAAACCTTGGTTTCATAAATAAGGGAAATACTTACCCAATATTTTTGCAATAAGACATTCCTCTTCTTGGGAAACCCAACGCACATCACGAGTATCATGCGTCATCTGCGGTCTCCTTGTTCGTGTTTGGAATATCCTCAAAGAGGACCATAGGGACCTCACGTTGCTTCTTCGAAGCAACGACAGCTTTATATCCCTCGACATCTTCGAACACTGCTCTTTTCTTTGTATGGGAGGAGTCACTCACTTCCTCCTCATCTTCATCGTCTTCTCCCTCCAGGTTAGAGGGAGTTAATGTCTCTTCGGACTTGGTATCCGGGGGAACCTTCGACCAAACACCGTCCCGGATCTTATTCATCCCCTTCCTCTGTTCCTCCTTATCCCTCGGAACCATGTAGTACTTCTCGGTTAACATGGTCGCCAGCAGTGGGGTAATTTTGTCTTTGAGCAAGGGTGCCGGACAGATAATCTGTTCGGACTTTTTCACCTAGATTTGCAAGCATGAGGGAAAGGACGAAATAAGCACCTTGTCAAAGAAAGGAAGGTATGGATTCTAAATAGTATGGAAAACCTTACCGGCCGTGAAAGATTGAGGATCGAAAGGCCCTCATCTTCCTACTCAGCGGCCAAATATTTTGTGGCATAAAAATTACCTTCCCCAGCGTTTCGCGAGTAGTGCGGAAAAAACTCCGCACATGGCCCGCCACACTATTCGGATTCTCTAGACTAATGTCTCACATCGGGATGGGCTGGCACTGGCATGGGGGAAGGCCGCGATGCCAAATAACATGGATAGCATTGGTGAGCTAGATTTCCTCTGGTACATTAGATATCTTATTCGTGAGCGCCTTCACCTTCGCTGCCTCCCCCCAATCTAGAGCTTTTTCCATCCAGGACACGAGACAGGTGGGAGGGCCAGATCTAAATGCGGGAGGGGCTGCCTCGCTTACGTTGCATGCCTCTATGATATAGAACCACTCCTTCTGCCATGAATTAATGGTGTCGATGGATATGCCCTTCGGCCATGTGGCCCCGCTGAGTTTGATGATCATCGACCCTCCACAGTCCGCTTGGTCGCCATTGATGACCTTCGGTTTGACATTGAGAACCTTCAGCCACAGGCCGAACTGGGGTTGAACCCGTAGGAACACCTCACAAACAGTAATGAAGGCTTAGAGATGGGTGATGGAGTTTGGAGGGAGGTCATGGAAGTCAATACCATAGTGGAACATGACTCCTCGAACAAACAGATGGAGGGCAAACTTAAGCTCTGAATGAAATGAGGAACAAAAACTACGTTTTCCCCATCTTTAGGTGTGGGATGACCTGGTCCTTCTCCGGAGCACGGTGGCCTATGTTCTTCGCAAGATAGACGCAACTCTTGATCTCCAGAATGTCCTTCTCATTGACAAAGGAGATCTCCCACTTTCCCTTTGAACCGGCGCTTTCCATTGTCGGACTAGTGAAGGGATATGAAAGGCTAGGAGGAGAAGGGGAGCCGGGACGCTGGAGCTTTGGGAGCATGGAATGGTGATGGTGTGCGAGATATGGGGTGCTTGAGGAGGCCGAGGTGATGGGTTTTACCTTTTATGGCTCACCAGAATACCGAAGGCCCCGCCACTACACCGTAAACTCCACCACTTCCCAATAAAATCGTGATCATGGGCGTGTGGGATAAGCCCAAACCATAAACCATATCCCTGAAAAAAGGGGAATGATCTCCATGATGGAACGTATCGGTAAAATTTGTATATATACATCTTTGTATGTGCATTTGAAGGAGGGGAAGTCATCAGCAGCGGATCTATCATCGGTTAAAAGGAAGAGAGAACTCGCATTGCAAGCCGGAGTCCCTGTGACGTACGCAAAGGAAGATTTTGGCATTGGAGGTAGGTTCGGGGGCTACTGAGGGAGTCCGGGGTTATGGGGTCCATGGGTCGTCTACTTGTTCTCATGGGCTACACTCCTGGCCATGTTTGATCGTTGGTAGAAGTATTGGATTCGAGATGGACTCTTCTGACGACTCACCGTGCAATCCAAGGCGATGTAGTACTCATCATATTCCTTCTTTGTTGTAACCGACCTTGTGTAACTCTAGTACCACTAGCATTTATATAAACTAGGGGGTCATAGTTCGTAGGACACATTAAGCTCATTACAATTAAGATTTAGACCACAACATCCAATCTCGCAGTAGATCAACTCTCTACTCTATACTATTCCATCAATAACAACAAGAGCAGGGCATAGGATTTTACCTCCATCAAGAGGGCCCTAACCTGGGTAAAACACCGTCTTCATCGTCTCTTGTTACCCATCGACCCTAGATCCATAGGTAGGATCCCCTACTCCAGATCGGCCAATTTTAACACCGCCAAGGGGGGAGAGGGAAGGGAGGAGAACAGACATGGGGCGGCGAATGGCACGGGCGGAGAAGAGGCACGACGGTGGGGTTCCTCCGGTGTGGTTGTGCTGGGCAACGACACGCTCTGACGATCGATGGTGTGAGGCGGCACTGTCAGGATGATCCGAGCGGATAGCGCAGCTCAGGGGTGTGGGCACGGGCTGTCTAGCGTGGACCTACGGCGGTAGCTCGGGCCTAGGCGGGCCTCCCATGGTCCTGCAAGGCTGTGGTGGTTGGGGCTGCGACAGGGCGACATTGCGTGTGGGCGGCAACGGAGCGGCTCAGGTGCTAGCCGTTGGTTGTACATGTCCAGGTTGGCCACGGGGTTGGAAAATGAAATCCGGGACTCAAATCTCACATTTGAAGGCCAGATTTGGCTAGGTTCTAGGGTTTTGGGATTGGGAGGAGGTGGAGCTAGAATGTAAGGTTTTTGAGGGGTCGCTGCGAATTTGGCTAGGGGGAATCCCTAATGGAGTGACAGTGGTCTCTCCATGGATGGTCTTAATATAGGGAATGGGCAACGGTCGGATGGACGACTTCCGTCTGATCGCGATCCCACGGCCACGGGCAGAGGGGCACTCTAGAAGGGCTAGTTGGGCTGTGTAGAAGGCCTTGGGCTGAGATAAGAGAGAGATGTCTGGCCCGTGACAGGTTCTAGAAATACGGGAATGTCCGAGAATTAAACCGGCTACTAGTGTTGTTATAGTTATTTGTTGGGCTATCACACGACCTCCAAATGCGATGAAATTTGGCACGCGCTCTACCTACTCTATAATAAGACTATACGCCAACTTTAGACCCATTCCAAAAAAGTTTTATACATACTTTTAAAAACAAAAATTTAGAGATGTCGTAGGCGCATGCATGTGTGGTTGGGATCGATATGGTAACGACAAGAATGGAGAGAACGGGCAACTAACAAAGGATGCAAGTTCTGGAAAAAATGGCAACAATGGAGTGTTGATGCAATGCGGATGATGCGCATGATGCGATGATGAATGCGAAAATAAAATAAATCACATGGTGGCAATGAAATAAAAAGGGAATCATCTGGAGAATCGGTCTCGGGCTGTTACATCCCTCCACCATATCATCCGCAATACCACCATAGACTTCCACAACCTAACCCATTTTGATCCACATTGCATTTGTGGTTGCTTGAGATGTAATTTGAGTCTGCTAAGTTGTTTCGGCTACTTAGGGACAATTACTTCCTATTCAACCACGAGACACTAGTATCGGTCCATCATCTACATCGACCACCAATGTTCGACATCAAGGACGACCATCCATCCTTTGAGACCAACTTCAACCGGAAGCAAGGCCGGCTTACCCCTGTCTCTGTGAAGGGTCAAATGTGACATAGGTATCCATTTTGTCATAAACTTCTTCTTCCTTGCCATTACCCTTGATATCGCCACCATCTTTGTGAATACCTTCAGACCTACTTAGACTAGCTATGTGAGTATTGTCGGGCTTCACGAAAACTTCTGCACCATAGTGATACGATATCATATTGTTGCATCATTTGAAATGTCTTAATAGTGCAATTGCTTGCTCACGTTCATATCTTGTGATACTTGTCTCATATATTTGGTTGATGCTCAATAAGAACAGTGGAAAGGAAGAAAATATCAAAAGAAAAAACTTCTAAGCAAGAAAGAATGATCATAAGCTTATAAGCAAAAGAGAGTTGAGCATGAAAAGAGATTCTTGTGGATGAGGACACATAGAATAGGAAACGTTTTGCTTGCATCAATAGGATTGGTGCCAAGTGGTGAATCATGCCTAAACATGTAATCAAGCTAGCATATATCCTTGTGTTTGTGCAACATGATCTTAGTCTTCATTGGGCAATTTTGTATTGATCATCCCTGTAGTTGCACAAGCCCCATCATCCCATTGCAAGTGTTTATTTATTGTGTTCCTCAATATTTGTGATCACTTACTTTGCATTTTGAGTCCATTGGACTTATTTCAACATTTACAATATCTTGTATTTCATTTTTCTTGATTTTGGTGCCATTAAACCGACCGAGCTCCACTATAAGCCACTTGTGTAGGTTGTGAAAACTCGACAAGGTTTTTCACCAAGTGCACTATTTCCTTGCATACATTGTGGTCTTTTCAGATCCATCTACAACTTATAAAATAGGTAACTTTGGTATGTTCATTCCATCTCATTCTCACTCCTTCTCAAGTGCTGTTATGGATAGGGATGACACATCTCCTTTGGTCTAAAACAAAAATGCTAAGTTCGATGTCATTAAGAAAACCATCGACACCGACATGGATGCTCAAATGGAGGAGCTCAAGGTTTGAGTCAAATGGAGGAGCTCAAGGTTCGAATCAACATTCGAGAAGATTCTCTAGTGAACATGCTTCCGAACTACCACCTCCGGTAAGATCACATCGACATCTACACCCTCGACGACAATAAGATAGATAACGGCGCCAACATCAAAGCGTTCAACAATGCACAAGCGTGAAGGTCATGAGCTCGACACCAACCACCGCTCCATGACTTCACCACCTACCTTGGCATCTTCGCCAACAGACTTCATGGCATCTTCACCTTTGGAATTGCGGCATCTTCATCGACAAGCACCTCAAGTTTACTCTTGAGACCCCGATCCTAAGCCATACGAATCTAGCATGTAACACCTCATATCCTTTTGCAGCCTCACACACGGTAATCCCGACAGCTTCCACCTTACCTTGGTCGCGACCGTTTGCGCCTTTTGGCTCACGTATATGATTATGTCGCTAGCAATCATATGTCAAAGAACCCGGGTTGACATGAGTAGTTATAGACCCAAGAGGCACAACCATACATGTGTTGGAATTATGCCCTAGAGGCAATAATAAATATATAGTTATTATTATAATTCCTGTATCAAGATAATAGTTTATTATCCATGCTATAATTGTAGAATGAAGACTCATTTACATGTGTGGATACATAGACAAAACACCGTCCCTAGCATGCCTCTAGTTGGCTAGCCAGTTGATCGATGATAGTCAGTGTCTTCTGATTAGGAACAAGGTGTTGTTGCTTGATAACTGGATCACGTCATTGGGAGAATCACGTGATGGACTAGACCCAAACTAATAGACGTAGCATGTTGATCGTGTCATTTTGTTGCTACTGTTTTCTGCGTGTCAAGTATTTATTCCTATGACCATGAGATCATATAACTCACTGACACCGGAGGAATGCTTTGTGTGTATCAAAAGTTGCAACGTAACTGGGTGACTATAAAGATGCTCTACAGGTATCTCTGAAGGTGTTAGTTGAGTTAGTATGGATCAAGACTGGGATTTGTCACTCCGTGTGACGGAGAGGTATCTCGGGGCCCACTCGGTAATACAACATCACACACAAGCCTTGCAAGCAATGTAACTTAGTGTAAGTTGCGGGATCTAGTATTACGGAACGAGTAAAGATACTTGCCGGTAAACGAGATTGAAATAGGTATGCGGATACTGACGATCGAATCTCGAGCAAGTAACATACCCAAGGACAAAGGGAATGACATACGGGATGATACGAATCCTTGGCACTGAGGTTCAAACGATAAGATCTTCGTAGAATATGTAGTATCCAATATGGGCATCCAGGTCCCGCTATTGGATATTGACCGAGGAGTCTCTCGGGTCATGTCTACATAGTTCTCGAACCCGCAGGGTCTGCACACTTAAGGTTCGACGTTGTTTTATGCGTATTTGAGTTATATGGTTGGTTACCGAATGTTGTTCGGAGTCCCGGATGAGATCGCAGACGTCACGAGGGTTTCCGGAATGGTCCGGAAACGAAGATTGATATATAGGATGACCTCATTTGATTACCGGAAGGTTCTCGGAGTTACCGGGAATGTACCGGGAATGACGAATGGGTTCCGGGAGTTCACCGGGGGGGCAACCCACCCCGGGGAAGCCCATAGGCCTTGGGGGAGAAACACCAGCCCTTAGTGGGCTGGTGGGACAGCCCACAAGTGGTCTATGCACCAAGAGAAGAAAAATCAAGAGGAAAAGAAAAAAAAAGGAGGAGGTGGGAAGGGAGGAGGACTCCCTCCCACCAAACCTAGTCCAACTCGGTTTGGGGGGGGGGAGAGTCCTCCCCCTTGGCTCGGCCGACACCCTTGCGGGTCATTGGACCCCAAGGCAAGGCCCCCTCCCTCCCACCTATATATACGGAGGTTTTAGGGCTGATTTGAGATGACTTTTCCACGGCAGCCCGACCACATACCTCCACGGTTTTTCCTCTAGATCGCGTTTCTACGGGGCTCGGGCGGAGCCTGCTGAGACAAGGTCATCACCAACCTCCAGAGCGCCGTCACGCTGCCGGAGAACTCTTCTACCTCTCCGTCTCTCTTGCTGGATCAAGAAGGCCGAGATCATCGTCGAGCTGTACGTGTGCAGAACGCGGAGGTGCCGTCCGTTCGGTACTAGATCGTGGGACTGATCGCGGGATTGTTCGCGGGGCGGATCGAGGGACGTGAGGACGTTCCACTAAATCAACCGCGTTGTCTAAAGCTTCTGCTGAATGGTCTACAAGGGTATGTAGATCACTCATCCCCTCTCGTAGATGGACATCACCATGATTGGTCTTCGTGCGCGTAGGAAAATTTTTGTTTCCCATGCGACGTTCCCCATCAGTGGCATCATGAGCTAGGTTCATGCGTAGATGTCTGCTCGAGTAGAACACAAAAGTTTTTGTGGGCGGTGATGTGCGTTTTGCTGCCCTCCTTAGTCTTTTCTTGATTCCGCGGTATTGTTGGATTGAAGCGGCTTGGACCGACATTACTCGTACGCTTACGAGAGACTGGTTTCATCGTTACGTGTAACCCCCGTTGCTCAAAGATGACTGGCAAGTGACGGTTTCTCCAACTTTAGTTGAATCAGATTTGACCGAGGAGGTCCTTGGATGAGGTTAAATAGCAACTCATATATCTCCGTTGTGGTGTTTGCGTAAGTAAGATGCGATCCCACTAGATACCCTTGGTCACCACGTAAAACATGCAACAACAAAATTAGAGGACGTCTAACTTGTTTTTGCAGGGTATGAATGTGATGTGATATGGCCAACGATGTGATGTGATATATTGGATGTATGAGATGATCATGTTGTAATAGAAATATCGACTTGCACGTCGATGGTACGACAACCGGCAGGAGCCATAGGGTTGTCTTTATACTAACGTTTGCGCTTGCAGATGCGTTTACTATTTTGCTAGGATGTAGCTTTAGTAGTAATAGCATAAGTAGCACGACAACCCCGATGGCAACACGTTGATGGATGATCATGGTGTGGCGCCGGTGACAAGAATATCGTGCCGGTGCTTTGGTGATGGAGATCAAGAAGCACGTGATGATGGCCATATCATGTCACTTATGAATTGCATGTGATGTTAATCCTTTTATGCACCTTATTTTGCTTAGAACGACGGTAGCATTATGAGGTGATCTCTCACTAAAATTTCAAGACGAAATTGTGTTCTCCCCGATTGTGCACCGTTGCTACAGTTCGTCGTTTCGAGACACCACGTGATGATCGGGTGTGATAGACTCAACGTTCACATACAAGGGGTGCAAAACAGTTGCGCACGCGGAACACTCGGGTTAAGCTTGACGAGCCTAGCATGTGCAGACATGGCCTCGGAACACATGAGACCGAAAGGTCAATTGTGAATCATATAGTTGATATGATTAGCATAGGGATGCTTACCACTGAAACTATACCCAACTCACGTGATGATCGGACTTGGGATAGTGTAAGTGGATCATGAACCACTCAAATGACTAGAGAGATGTACTTTTTGAGTGGGAGTTTAGCATATAATTTTATTAAGTTGAACTCTAATTATCTTGAACATAGTCTAAGTCCACTTTGAATATATTTGTCTTGTAGATCATGGCTCACGCGACAGTCATCCTGAATTTTAATACGTTCCTAGAGAAAGCTAAGTTGAAAGATGATGGAAGCAACTTTGTAGACTGGGCTCGTAATCTTAAGCTAATTATACAAGCTGGGAAGAAGGATTATGTCCTTAATGCTGCGCTAGGAGATGAACCACCCGCTACGGCTGATCAGGATGTTAAGAACGCTTGGTTAGCACGTAAGGAGGACTACTCAATAGTTCAATGTGCAGTCTTGTATGGCTTAGAACCGGGACTTCAACGTCGCTTTGAGCGTCATCAAGCATTTGAGATGTTCCAGGAGTTGGAGTTTATCTTTCAGAAGAATGCCCGGATCAAGAGGTATGAGACCTCCGATAAATTCTATGCTTGCAAGATGGAGGAAAACTCGTCTGTCAGTGAACATGTGCTCAAAATGTCTGGGTACTCAAACCGTCTAGCTGAACTGGGGATTGAACTCCCGCAAGAAGCTATCACTGACAGATCCTTCAATCGCTGCGGCCAAGCTACAAAGGCTCTGTGTTGAACTACAACATGCAAGGGACGAACAAGTCTCCCGGCGAGTTGTTTGCGATGCTGAAAGTTGCAGAGTTAGAACTCCGTAAAGAGCATCAAGTGTTGATGGTGAGCAAGACCACTAGTTTCAAGAGAAACGGCAAAGGCAAGAAGGGCAATTCGAAGAAGAGCGGCAAGCCTGTTGCCAATCCGCCGAAGAAACCCAAGGCTGGACCTAAGCCTGAAACAGAGTGCTTCTATTGCAAGGGTATGGGTCACTGGAAGCGCAATTGCCCCAAGTATCTGGCAGATAAGAAGGCGGGCAAAGAAAAATCAGGTATATTTGATATACATGTTATTGATGTGTACTTAACCGGCTCTCGTAGTAGTGCCTGGGTATTCGATACCGGTTCTGTTGCTCACATTTGCAACTCGAAGCAGGAACTGCGGAATAGACGAAGGTTGGCGAAAGACGAAGTGACGATGCGCGTAGGAAATGGTTCCAAGGTTGATGCAATCGCCGTCGGCACAGTGTCACTTCAGCTACCATCGGGATTAGTGATGAACTTAAATCATTGTTACTTAGTGCCTGCGTTGAGCATGAACATTATATCTGGATCTTGTTTATTGCGAGACGGTTACTCTTTTAAGTCTGAGAATAATGGTTATTCTATTTCTATGAGTAACATCTTTTATGGTCATGCACCGAATGTGAGAGGATTGTTCATATTGAATCTTGATAGCGATACACATATACATAACATTGAGACCAAAAGAGTTAGAGTAAACAATGATAGCGCCATATTTTTGTGGCACTGCCGCTTGGGTCATATTGGTGTAAAGCGCATGAAGAAACTCCATGCTGATGGACTTCTGGAGTCACTTGACATTGATTCACTTGACACGTGCGAACCATGCCTCATGGGAAAGATGACTAAGACTCCGTTCTCCGGAACAATGGAGCGTGCAAGTGACTTATTGGAAATCATACATACCGATGTGTGTGGTCCAATGAGTGTGGAAGCACGCGGCGGATATCGTTATTTTCTCACCTTCACTGACGATTTAAGTAGGTATGGTTATGTCTACTTGATGAAGCACAAGTCTGAAACATTTGAAAAGTTCAAGCAATTTCAGAGTGAAGTGGAAAATCATCGTAACAAGAAGACCAAGTTTCTACGGTCTGATCGTGGGGGTGAATATCTGAGTTTCGAGTTTGGTGATCACTTAAGAAAATGTGGAATTGTTTCACAGTTGACACCGCCTGGAACACCACAGCGTAATGGTGTGTCCGAACGTCGTAATCGTACTTTGTTAGAGATGGTGCGATCTATGATGTCTCTTACAGATTTGCCGTAATCATTTTGGGGTTATGCATTAGAAACAGCTGCATTCACTTTAAATAGGGCACCATCAAAATCCGTTGAGACGACACCATACGAACTGTGGTATGGGAAAAGGCCAAAGTTGTCGTTTCTTAAAGTTTGGGGATGTGATGCTTATGTCAAAAAGCTTCAGCCTAAAAAGCTGGAACCCAAAGCGGAAAAATGCGTCTTCATAGGTTACCCAAAAGAGACAGTTGGGTACACCTTCTATCTCAAATCCGAGGGCAAAGTGTTCGTTGCTAAGAACAGAGCTTTTCTCGAGAAGGAGTTTCTCTCGAGAGAATTGAGTGGGAGGAAGATAGAATTTGACGAGGTTGTCGAACCTCTCATCCCTCTGGATGGTTGCGCAGGGCAAGGGGAAACCTCTGTCGTTGCGACGCCGGTTGAGGAGGAAGTTAATGATGATGATCATGAAACTCCAGCTCAAGTTTCTGTTGAACCACGCAGGTCAACGAGATCACGCGCTGCTCCAGAATGGTACGGTAATCCCGTCTTATCAATCATGTTGTTAGACAACAATGAACCTGCAAATTATGAAGAAGAAATGGTGGGCCTAGATTCCAACAAATGGCTAGAAGCCATGAAATCTGAGATAGGATCCATGTATGAGAACAAAGTGTGGACTTTGGAGATACTACCTGAGGGCCGAAAGGCTATTCAGAACAAATGGATCTTTAAGAAGAAGACGGACGCTGACGGTAATGTGACCGTTTATAAAGCACGACTTGTGGCAAAGGGTTTTTCACAAGTTCCAGGAGTTGACTACGATGAGACTTTCTCACGCGTAGCGATGCTTAAGTCCGTCAGAATCATGTTAGCAACAGCTGCATTTTTCGATTATGAAATCTGGCAGATGGATGTCAAAACGGCGTTCCTTAACGGTTTTGTTAAGGAAGAGTTGTATATGATGCAACCCGAAGGTTTTGTCGATCCTAAAAATGCTGACAAGGTGTGCAAGCTCCAGCGATCCATTTATGGACTGGTGCAAGCATCTCGGAGTTGGAACAAACGCTTTGATGAGGTGATCAAAGCATTTGGGTTTATACAAGTGGTTGGAGAATCTTGTATTTACAAGAAAGTGAGTGGGAGCTCTGTGGCGTTTCTAATATTATATGTGGATCACATATTACTGATTGGAAACAACGTAGAGCTTTTGGAGAGCATAAAAGCTTACTTGAATAAAAGTTTCTCTATGAAGGACCTAGGAGAAGCTACTTACATTCTAGGCATTAAGATCTATAGGGATAGATCGAAACGCCTGATAGGACTTTCACAAAGCACATACCTTGATAAAGTTTTGAAAAGGTTCAAAATGGAACAGTCCAAGAAAGGGTTCTTTCCAGTTTTACAAGGTACAAGATTGAGTAAGACTTAGTGCCCAGCAACTGATGAAGATAGAGAGCATATGCGCTCCGTCCCCTATGCTTCACCCATAGGTTCTATCATGTATGCGATGCTGTGCACTAGACCGGATGTTAGCCTGGCCATAAGTATGGCAGGTAGGTTCCAGAGTAATCCAGGAGTGGATCACTGGATAGCGGTCAAGAATATCCTGAAGTACCTGAAAAGGACTAAGGAGATGTTTCTCATATATGGAGGTGACGAAGAGCTCACCGTAAAAGGTTACGTCGATGCAAGCTTTGACACAGATCCGGACGACTCTAAGTCGCAGACCGGATACGTATTTATTCTTAATGGGGGTGCAGTAAGCTGGTGCAGTTCCAAGCAAAGCGTCGTAGCAGATTCTACATGTGAAGCAGAGTACATGGCTGCCTCGGAGGCGGCTAAGGAGGGTGTCTGGATGAAGCAGTTCATGACGGATCTTGGAGTGGTGCCAAGCGCACTGAATCCAATAACCTTGTTCTGTGACAACACTGGTGCCATTGCCTTAGCAAAGGAACCAGGTTTTCACAAGAAGACCAGACACATCAAACGACGCTTCAACCTCATCCGCGACTACGTCGAGGAAGAGGACGTAAATATATGCAAAGTGCACACGGATCTGAATGTAGCAGACCCGCTGACTAAACCTCTTCCACGGCCAAAACATGATCGACTCCAGAACTGTATGGGTGTTAGATTTATTACAATGTAATTCACATGGTGATGTGAGGGCTAGATTATTGACTCTAGTGCAAGTGGGAGACTGTTGGAATTATGCCCTAGAGGCAATAATAAATATATAGTTATTATTATAATTCCTGTATCAAGATAATAGTTTATTATCCATGCTATAATTGTATTGAATGAAGACTCATTTACATGTGTGGATACATAGACAAAACACCGTCCCTAGCATGCCTCTAGTTGGCTAGCCAGTTGATCGATGATAGTCAGTGTCTTCTGATTATGAACAAGGTGTTGTTGCTTGATAACTGGATCACGTCATTGGGAGAATCACGTGATGGACTAGACCCAAACTAATAGACGTAGCATGTTGATCGTGTCATTTTGTTGCTACTCTTTTCTGCGTGTCAAGTATTTATTCCTATGACCATGAGATCATATAACTCACTGACACCGGAGGAATGCTTTGTGTGTATCAAACGTCGCAACGTAACTGGGTGACTATAAATATGCTCTACAGGTATCTCCGAAGGTGTTAGTTGAGTTAGTATGGATCAAGACTGGGATTTGTCACTCCGTGTGACGGAGAGGTATCTCGGGACCCACTCGGTAATACAACATCACACACAAGCCTTGCAAGAAATGTAACTTAGTGTAAGTTGCGGGATCTTGTATTACGGAACGAGTAAAGAGACTTGCCGGTAAACGAGATTGAAATAGGTATGCGGATACTGACGATCGAATCTCGAGCAAGTAACATACCGAAGGACAAAGGGAATGACATACGGGATTATACGAATCCTTGGCACTGAGGTTCAAACGATAAGATCTTCGTAGAATATGTAGGATCCAATATGGGCATCCAGGTCCCGCTATTGGATATTGACCGAGGAGTCTCTCGGGTCATGTCTACATAGTTCTCGAACCCGCAGGGTCTGCACACTTAAGGTTCGACGTTGTTTTATGTGTATTTGAGTTATATGGTTGGTTACCGAATGTTGTTCGGAGTCCCGGATCAGATCACGGACGTCACGAGGGTTTCCGGAATGGTCCGAAAACGAAGATTGATATATAGGATGACCTCATTTGATTACCGAAAGGTTTTCGGAGTTACCCGGAATGTACCGGGAATGACGAATGGGTTCCGGGAGTTCACCGGGGGGGGGGAGGGGAAACCCACCCCGGGGAAGCCCATAGGCCTTGGGGGAGTCACACCAGCCCTTAGTGGGCTGGTGGGACAGCCCACAAGTGGTCTATGCGCCAAGAGAAGAAAAATCAAGAGGAAAAGAAAAAAAAGGAGGAGGTGGGAAGGGAGGAGGACTCCCTCCCACCAAACCTAGTCCAACTCGGTTTGGGGGGGAGAGTCCTCCCCCTTGGCTCGGCCGACCCCCTTGAGGGTCCCTGGACCCCAAGGCAAGGCCCCCTCCCTCCCACCTATATATCCGGAGGTTTTAGGGCTGATTTGAGGCGACTTTTCCACGGCAGCCCGACCACATACCTCCACGGTTTTTCCTCTAGATCGCGTTTCTGCGGGGCTCGGGCGGAGCCCTGCTGAGACAAGGTCATCACCAACCTCTGGAGCGCCGTCACGCTGCCGGAGAACTCTTCTACCTCTCCGTCTCTCTTGCTGGATCAAGAAGGCCGAGATCATCGCCGAGCTGTACGTGTGCTGAACGCGGAGGTGCCGTCCGTTCGGTACTAGATCGTGGGACTGATCGCGGGATTCTTCGCGGGGCGGATCGAGGGACGTGAGGACGTTCCACTACATCAACCGCGTTCTCTAACGCTTCTGCTGAACGGTCTACAAGGGTATGTAGATCACTCATCCCCTCTCGTAGATGGGCATCACCATGATAGGTTTTCGTGCGCGTAGGAAATTTTTTGTTTCCCATGCGACGTTCCCCATCAACATGAACAAGCATGCATAACCCAGCAATGCATGCGTCAAACATCAGCGTGTGTAGACGAGTCATAGCAAGCTACATGGACTCCATTACATCGTATGACATTTCCCTGTAGGGACATACACAACAGCAAACAAGGATACATGTCGGTCAATCAATGTGTTCGAAGCATTAGCAAGCTACCAGGGATGAGTGGAAGCACAAAGAAGCATTTTCCTGTAGAGCATGCTACCATAGGCACACAACTAGGTGTCGAATCCCACACATACTAATCCATTTCAAACATACATGCAATATGCATGATATGTGTAGATATAACATGGCATCACAACATAACTCTACAACACAACATTTATTAAAAACATAATATAACATTACAAGCAGGGGGGTCACACGACCCAACATTCTGAGCATACAAACGACAAGCGGAAGTTACATGTCTAGGTACGAACATCTACTAAAAACGGCTAGAAGAGCCTAAAATCCTACAACAACTCTACCAAAGTAGCCCGACCACTATGTGGGTTCCCAAGCTAATATGTCGTTGTCAACATCAATAGGAAAACTTAAAGTGAAAAACATATATTTGTGCAAAAATGTAAATAAGCAACAATGAGTACGAAAATACTCAGCAAGAATTACATCAGAGCTAACTACACATGTATCATGTATCAATGAACACAATTGTGGGGTTTGCTGCAGAAATGCCAGCTTGACCTTCGGATAACCTAAACTACCGCAAAGTATTATCCCTCTCTCGTCTCCCTACAAGAGAGCGAACACGAGTCCATGTATCTAGTCACCAAACAATACACCAATATGGATCATTTTCCGTCTTCCTACGAGAAAACCATCCATAACACTGACACTTATCTTGTGCATTTGAAAGTATCCATTAAATTTATCTATGAACCATGCAAGTATCCAAGTAGTCCATATCCGACGACGTGGATATTAAAATATATATTTACCTTGCAGGGGTGTACTTCATCACACATGCTCCCGCCACTTATCGCCATGTGCACATAAAACACGCAATTCGGTAACCTTCAAGCGGAAGCCTAGTGAGGGATTCGGCCACGGATGTTATCTTACAACATCTCACATCCAAGGTAGTCTCCTATATGAGTTTGAACCCATAATGGAAGTCGAGCCGTGTTTTTCAATATGGCCTCAAATGATGTGAGTAGCGCCGCAAGCCACTCCTGATTTGGCCGTTCATCCACTTCACTGGTCGCGCCACAACCTTTGAACGTTTCGAACTACTACGACTCCTGGACCGAGAACTTGGAAGTTAATAGGCCGAGAGGGGTCGAGTTACCAGAGCCGAATGCATGGTAGTAGCTAGTCTCGGAACACCAACAGAAGATCTCAAGTCCTAAGTGATGCGTCAATGAGACAACCCACCATGTACTCCTACATGGCCTCTCATCACTACCTTTACCAAATAGGTTCACACGCTTAACTCTCATTGGTAGAACATGTTCATTCCAACTCATCACCTAGATGAACCAAACCAACCCAACTCTAAGCATAGCAAGCATAACAGGGTAATGGCACAACATGGCTCAAGCATCTACCAAGTATACTAGGTTGCTTGGTTCGCCTATTTACTGTGACAATGACAGATCATGCAGTGGAATGGTTTCATTTACTATATCACAAGTAACAGTTGAAATGTGTTTTTGATAACCCACAAGTATAGGGGATCGTTTCTAGCCCATTTTGATGAATAAGAGTGTTGAACCCAACGAGGAGCTAAAGGTAGAACAAATATTCCCGCAGGTTCTATCGACCACCAATACAACTCTACACACACTTCGCGAGAATAAAATTAGACATAATTTGCAAGATAATAAAATTAGACATAATTTGCAAGATAATAAATATACCTAGGAAATTGACTACATTACTAGAACGATAGGAAGTTTTTATGTGGGAGAAGACACTGCTAGCATGTCATCCCTTGCTTGGAATTCTAAGCACTTATGATTGGAACAATTAGAAAGCATCCGCAACTACTAACGTTCAATGAGGCAAAACCCAACCATAGCATTAAGATATATATTGGTTCCTCTTCAATCTTGTATGCATCAATTTCTATGTTACGAAGAAGTATTCTGTCACTCTTGCCCTCTGATGTATAGTCCTATCAACATACAACTAACCTTATGGTGTGATCCACACGCACGCTCATATGACGGGAACTAAATCACAACAACACATCCACAAGCAAATTAAGCCAATCATAGAAATTTCACCAATTAGCCCATAGGAAAAAACAGATCTACTCAAACATCATAGGATAGCCACATATCACTGCGAAATAGTATGTAGTGTTGAGCACCATGTTTAAGTAGAGATTTACAGCGGGAAAAGAAGAGTTACACCGCTGCATATAGGGGGATAGAGTGTTGGTGTTGACGGAGGCAAGATTCTTCAAGTAGACCTCCATCACGCTCCTTGCCCCGGCAGCACTCCGGCGCCACCGAGAGAGAGCGGGAGAGAGCCCCCCTCCTTCTTATTCCTTGGTCTCCACCTATATGGGAGGAAAGTTCCCCCTCTAGTCCATGCACTCCATGGCAGGGGAGGTGCACGAGCCCCTCCGAGATTGGATCTCCCTATCTGTTCTCTTCTCTTTCGCGTTCATTTTTTCTCGCCCTTCACCGTTTCTTAAATTCCTACACGTCCGTAACTCCGATCGGGCTGAAATTTTTACACGATTATTTTCCATAAAATATCTTTCTTGAGACCAAAGTAGAGCCGCAACCAACTTACGGGGTGGCCACTAACCACCATCGCGTGCCAGGGGGTATGGGTCACAACCTCGTATCTAGTGGAGGTCGTGGGCCTCCGTTCATGTTGATTCCACTCCCAAAAATCACATGTATTCCAAAATAATTCTCCGTGCATTTTTATCTCGTCTGGACTTTGTTTGATATGGATATTCTGCAAAACAAACACATGCAACACAGAGGAACTCGTACTGGCACTGGATAAGTAAGTTAGTCTCAATATGAATAGAAAATGTTGCCAAAAGTATATGAAAGTTGTAGAACATTGGCATGAGATAATAAAAATGATAGATACAACGGAGATGTATCAGCATCGCGAAGCTTAATTCCTGCTTGTCCTCGAGTAGGTAAATGATAAAAAGATAATTTTTTATGTGGAATGCTACCTAACATAGTCTTGAACAAATGTCTAATCATGGCATAAATATTCAGATACAAGTGATTCAAGGAAATAGTCTATCATTTGACAAAAATACATCCATACTCAGGTTTACTAGCAAACCATCATGGCCTTTCAAAATAACAATGCTTGAAGAATGCTATCCCTAAAAAATCATATAGCATGTCATGCTTGGTCTTCCTAGCATAAGGTATAAATCATGAGCAAACCGATGTCAAATCAAGCAATTGGATCATACTTTTTTAACGCGCTCCAGATTTTTATAACTCACTCAATACTTGAGCGTGAACCATGGATATATCATAAAGGTGGAATAGAATATGGTGGTAGGTTTCAAAGGGGTAAAAGTGCAGAAGAAAGTCTCACATCAACTCGGCGTATCAACGGCTATGGAGATGCCCATCAATATATATCAATGTGAGGAGTAGGGATTGACATGCAACGAACGCACTAAGAGATATAAGTGTGGGAAAGATCAATATGAAAACTAAGTGGGTGTGCATCAAACACTGTAATTAAAATTTCCACTAGTATATGGAAGCGACAACATAGCAGACTCTCCGTATGAAAAACATGGTTCAACTTTGAAGCACAAGTGTGGAATTAGCATGCCCCTTATCTCTTTTCTATTTTTTTCATTTTTCTCTCTCTTTTTCATTTTTCTTTCTCTTTTTTATTTAATTTTTAATTTTTTCTATTTTTATTTTTTCTTTTTGTTTGGAGTCTCATCCCGACTTGTGGGGGAATCATAGTCTTCATCATCACACTTTTGTTTACTTACAACTCGATACCTAGAAAAAAGTATGACTCTATATGAATGCCTCTGGAAGTGTACCAGGATGTGCAATGATCAAGCGTAGCACAGACATCAAAAACTAAACAAGCCATGGAAATATCGTGCTAGCTATCTTATGATCATGCAAAGCAATATGACAATAAATGATCAAGTCATCAAAACGGAAGCGGTGGAAGTTGCATGGCAATATATCTAGGAATGGTTGTGGAAATGTCATAATAGGTAGGTATGGTGGTTGTTTTGATGAATATATAATAAGGCTTATGTGCAACAGAGTGTATCATGTCACGGGGTTTGGATGCATCAGTGGAATTTGCCCCGATCCTCGTGGTGAGAATGGGCAATGCACGGTACCGAAGAGGCTAGCAAATATGTGGAGGTGAGAGTGCGTATATCCATGGATTCACATTAGTCATAAAGAGTTAACCATCGCACGACTCCAATTATAACACCACAGAGGATTTCAATCAAGGATAAATTACGCTCCAACTTCATCGCAAAACCAGAGACTATTCATCCATGCTTTGGGAAACACAAACCTTAACACCAATATTCTTGCTAATCCACAATCATCTACTAGTTTTCCCACTTACTACTATCTTAATATCACAAAACTATTGGAGGGAATCAAACATATCATACTTAGTGATCTACAAGTTTTATGTAGGATTTTATGACTCGCCCTGTAAATGACCAATTCCTTTTTACTATCTAAATAGATATAATTGAGGAAAGTGAGTTTAATTCTTTCTACAATAGACCATGCTCTCATAAAGATAAGTGAAGAAAAAGAGCATTCTTCAAGTAACTGTTTTCTATGTGAGGAGAAACAGGCAATCCAAACTTTAAATGATCTAAGTGAAGGACATGCAGCATTCTATACAGCCATACTCAAAATATATAAGTGAAGTGCATTGAGCATTCTATAAATCAACCATGGACTATCTCATACCAGCATCCCGCATAAAGTAAAAGTGAAAACTAAACACAAAAGATGCTCCAAAACTTATGGGCATCCCCAAGCTTAGACGGTTGAGTCTCTGTGGATATTTATTTGGGGTGCCTAGGGAATCCCCAAGCTCTAAATCTTGCATGTCCTCCTTCTCCTCATATCGAGACCTCTTGGATCTTCGAACACTTCATCCACACAAAACTTAATAGAAAAATTGTGAGATAAATTACTATAATAAGGCAAATTACTACCTTAAGTACTATTGCAAACACATTCATATTTTGTTTTTGCATTATAGCTACTTTAATATAACTTCTCCATGGCTTATACCACGGATACAATCGATAGTTTCATCAAAACGAGAAAAACAATGCATCAAAAATATAATGTGGCAAAAACAGGACAGTCTGTAGTAATATGAACATTGAGACTAATTATATAACTTCAAAAATTAGTGAAAATTAGGACGAAATAAAAAAAATTGCATAGCATTACTGTGTAAATGTTTTAGAGACTTTTGACGTTCCACGTCAAAATGTAAATTCATGCACTAGAGTCAAAGTTTCTCTTTTTTGCACCGCACATACCAATAAGCAATCTAATCATCCTAAAGGCAAATCTTGGCACATTAATTTTATAATACAATGGATTTGTACAATAGGAAAATTATTTTTGTTGAAATGTTTCTGTAATCGAGATTCACTAAATTTCCATGGGCATGAACAAAGGTCAACGACATCCCCCATTTCAACAGTGTTCGTCTTTCTCACTTTCACTTTCCTTTTTGAAATGTTTTAGGTTCCCTCCATTTTTTGTTTCTATACTTTATAAAAGCATGCAAAAGAAATAAATGAATCTTTAAAACTTCTGGCTTGTCTCCCTGGCAGCACTTTTTTAAAGCCATTAAGCTAGGCATAAAGTGCTCAAGTAATGGATCCACCCGGATCCCAAGTCATATCAAAGCTAATTTTAATTAAAAATGATATGTAATTTAGTATTGAGCACAAAACAACATATTTCATGCAATAACAAAGTCTAGAACTCTTCCTATGCATCGGCATGTCATAAAAGAACAATTCATGTACATCAAGTAAAGGCCAGTACATAGCATAAGTTGTTCCTTGCAATTTATCGTGTTGGAAACATAAAGAGGTGGAGATGTAGTCCCTCTCTCATAATAATTGCAAGTAGAAGCAGAAAGCACATGCATATAGTATCCATCAAAATCATCATGTGTAATAGTAAAACGCAACCCATCAATATAATCCTTAATTAGAGAAAAATTCTTCGAAATAGTGTACTTGGGAGAATTCAAGAAGATAATAGGACTATCATGTGTTGGTGAAATAGCAACGACTTAATTCTAAACATAAGGAACTATAGAAAGTTCATATTCACAAGAATAATTAATATTGGCATCTTGGCCACAAGCATATTAAGCATCAATTTCATCAAAAAAGGATATTTCAAAAGAATCAATGGGATCATAACAGTTATCATAGCATTCATCCTTCAGTAAGCACGAAATTCATAACAATTTCAAACTTCTTGAAGACAGAATAGGGCATAAGATTTACCAAGCACCACCATCAACGAACATCCGAACAAGCGGTGACCAATTAATACGACCTGTAAGGTACAATGGTTTCAAGTGTGTCACCGATTCTTTTGGTTTCTCGAAGATAGCATTTTTAGGGCCAAAGTCCAGCTGAGCTATTTCCCCTTCCTCATCTGTAGCATGAAATTCATGGGGTCAGTAATATACCATATTGATATCCATAACTTCATGCACTGATGTAGACCCATAATCCAGAATATCATTTCCATCCTCAAGCATATCCACCGACTCTGAAATATCTCCAAGTGAAGAAGTAGTAAAAGGTGAAGTGGACGATGTAATAGCAGTTGCATCGTCCTCCATTGGTGGTGTAGGTGTTGCTGTGATCGATGTCGAATATGTTGCATCTTGCATTTTTAGGCCTCCACACTTGTTTTGTAGGTATCATGGGTCGAGTGTCCTTGAATAATTTATCTCTTTGTTTCTCGGCCTCCTGCTCTCCCATCTCTTGATTCCTCAACCTTTGTAACTTCCACTTTTGTGTCTTTGTTAGCCCTGGAGGACACCACTTTGGCAGAGTGTATTTAGGATCTTGTGGCTTATCCTGGCTAGTGCTTGCTTCAAGGTCATTAGCCGAGTGCTTTGGCGTGATAGCAAGTATCAGCCCAGTCGGGTTGCTATGCACAGTCGGCTGTTGTATGGTGAATGTCTTGTTACCCAAGATGAGTGAGTCGACATTGGCTTTTTCCTTGCGTTTTCCTGACTCAACTGTTGTAGCACTTGGCGACTTAACACACCATTCTTTTTTATTTTCCTGATGTATGAAATCTTTACTCGGGCGCACCTTTTTGCTCGGATAGAATCCACTTGGACACATCCTCTCATTCGGATAGTGTGTACCCGGGTGCAACTTTACACACGGATATTTTCCGTTCGGTCGCATGTTCTAGCCAGCCGACTGATAAGCATCGATGTTTAGTCGGCCTTTATATGAGTAGTCAAGTCGATTCCGAACAGACTGCCGCTACCTATCTGGAAATGATGCCATTCGTCTAGTCCGCTCTATATACGGACTGAACATATCAATTGATGGTTACCTTGGTCGCTTCAAGTTTGTTGATCGGTTAGAGCCTGAAACGGTCAATCGATTGGCATACTTGGACAACAACATGTCAAAAGTTGGCTTGATCCGCTTACGATGTAGCTTGTCTTTATTCATCTTCCATTTGCCAACTTCTGGACTCTTGGGCTTAACAAACTTGACATGAGTGTTCTCTTGTACTTGTGGTTGCCCCCGAGTGTAGGATTCTTGATGGTGATCTTAATGACCTCCTTGCCATCAGGCTGTTTGTCAAGCACATCTTGTCTCCTGAAGACTTTGTCGCCCTCCTTGCTTTTCACGGGCTCACCTATGACAACACTAGACTTATTAGCAGATTCGGATACCTCCGGTCGAATGAGCAGTTTCTACACCTCCATATCCATGGTATTAATAGGAAAATGCTGCTTATCAACTTGCATCTCAGAAAAAGTTCAATTGTCCATCATTAATGGCCAATTGTATGTGTTGTCGAAAAACATTGCAATCGTTAGTAGCATGAAAAAAGAGTTATGATAGTTGCAATAAGCACGTCGTTTCAGCTCTTCAAACGGCGGTGAAGTATGAGAAATTATGATAATCTTAGATTCTAATAAAGCATCAAATATTTTATCACACTTTGCAATGTTAAAGGTAAACTTCATCTCTTCATCACGATTCTTATGAATCGGTTTCACATCATTGCAAGTAAATAGTTTGGCCTTTGATGGCCAAAACACTTCAGTAGCATAGATATTACAATCATCGTTTGAGTGATCACTACCATATTCAACCATATTTATCTTTGGATGATCAGTTTTATATCTATGCACTTCTTTAAGGTCTTCACTTCGACTTTCCTGAGCCAAAGCTCTTTGCAAGACTTGGTTGATACTTAAAAATTCATAGCCTTATAGATTTTCTGTTATGTGAGTTTTGAAACCATTAAGCACAAGATCTTCCAAGTCTCTCTCGGTTATCACCAAACTATAACATCGGTTTTTTGTATCTCTAAATCTCTTGACGTAACCGGAGACCGATTCATCATGCTTCTGCTTAACTGATGTAAGATCTGATAACTCAAGTTCATTGTTGCCGCTATAAAAATTATCATGAAATTTTTGTTCTAGCTGCAACCACACACGAACAAAACCATGTGGTAAATAAGAAAATAATGAAAATACAGTACCAGTTAAGGACAAAGGAAACAAACACACTTTCAATTCATTTAGTGAACCTGCTTCACCTAACCGGGCTAAGTATTGAATAACAGGCTCCCATGTGGTTTTTGTGCCCTCTCCAACAGATAATATCCCCAACATTAGGCCCCAGATTGACTTGAATGTTTTCACGCCAATATCCTCACCCAATTTGGGGCGATTCATCTCACTCTTTTTAGGCACCATGCACTTAAACCGCCATTTGTTGCGGAAAAAGTCAAGTCGCCGAACCACTTCTTGTTGGCGCCTTCTTATCCCTTTTATCTCGGACGAGATGATGACCTAATCTCCAACGGATCCTTCGGTATCGCTATCCCGAAATTTTTCGGGCGCCATAATGGCGAATCTTTATCCTTTTTGGATGTTCCCGCTGGTGGCGCCTCGATCCCAGCGCCTGACCTGATAAATAGGCGGGAGGAGGGGACAGGGCACATTTCCACCTACCCATCTTGTCGCCCCCTTCTTCCTCGTCGTCGCACTGAGAGCCTCGTCGCCACCCGAGAGCTTCATTGCCGCCCGAGCACTTCGTCGCCGCCCGAAAGCTTCACCGTCGCCCGAGCACTTCGTCGCTGCCCGAGAGCCTCGCCGCCGCTTTGAGAACTTGGTCGCCATCCGAGATCTTCGTCGCCGTCCGAGATCTTCGCCACCATCCGAGAGGTGCCGAATGTGTGACGCTCGCCGCGAATATTTCTTCGGATGCCTCCAGCTGCATTTACCAGGTCAGCCTCTCACCATTGAAGGCAGATCTAAGCTTCTCGAGGTTCATGTCCACTGTTTCTTTAGAACATCTCGAATAGCTTTGTAATTCCCGGCTAGTTAGTGGTGACGATAGTGTGTACAGCAACATTTCCCATACCCTTAGTTGTTTAGCCTTGATTTGCCGACTTAGAAAGGATTTCACCAGATCAACTGTACTGTTTTCACCCTAGTCAGAGGCCGTTTTACCCAGACCTTTTCGCATTCATTTCTGCCTCTTCTGTAGATCCATATATTACTGCCTATCACGTGAAACCTGTTTATAGATTCATACTTCACCATTTTGGCGGACACTACTGAAGCTCTGAACCATTTTTCCTTTAAGTAGTAAGAATTTCATAAGTCGCCATGGTATCCTGACCCGGACCTTTATCGGCGAGTCAAATGATTCTGTTTCACCATTTAGTAGGTGCTTGGCGAGTTAATTTACCCGTAATTTTGTCCCTTTGTAGCATGGGCGCCGTTTTCAAAAATGATTGGCTCCTGACGAAGGTTGATGATACTCTCCTTAACAACTGTGTGAAAACGGGGAATCTGGACCCTCAAGAGGTTATCGGTTGGCGTTCCGGGTTAGGAGAGGAGATCCCCAACCCGAAGGAAGGGGAAATAGTTGTTTTCGTTGAACACCTTGAACGGGGTTTTAAGCCGCCCGAATCAAAATTCCTTAGAGATGCCATGATCTTCATGAATGTCCGCCTCCACGACTTAGGGCCCAACTCAATAAGCAATTTATGCCAGTTCCAAGTGTTCTGTGAGGCCTACTTGCGGATGGAACCCTGAGTTCCTTTATTCTAGTACTTATTCCATTTGAATCGCCAGACAGAATGTTCCAATGGCCCTAGCTTGGAGCTTGGAGGTGTCAATGTTCGACGCTGTAGGGATAGTTCATTCCCGTCACTCGCCATGCCAAGCCATCCCAAAGGTTGGGGCGAGTCTTGGTTTTACTACCAGGAGACTTCGCCTGAGGGTGAGAACAAGCTTCTTGGCTATAGGGAGGAGCGCCTTCCAACAAATTTCAAATTCCCAGACAAGCTCACCGAAGAAGAGGAGTCAGATTTTATCCCAGTACTGTCCGAGTTAAGATCTCTGAGAAACAATGGCTTTACTGGGTTGACTTAATCCGCTGCTGGGTCGAATGGCGTATCCTCCCCTTAAGTCGTCGGGACGGATTAATGTGTGATTTTGACGGCACCCTAGATCACCCCCAGTGCTACTTCCACACAGCACTGACAGAAAATGATATTGTAACCATCATCAAGAAATTGACCGGCGAACCCATGGCCAACTGCGGTCAAATAGGTCTTAAGCCGTTCAGCAAGATGAACCCGGCACTAAAGGTAAATAACTTACCCCGCTTTTGCTTTATTCCTTCCGTCTTACTTGAGCCATGACCTCTTATAATAAAACATGCCATTTCAGAAAGGTGACAAATTCTGGTCCAGGAGGCCAAAAAAGATGGCCTTCAAGCAAGCCAATCCGCCTCCAAAGAAGAAGTCCAAGGGCAAGGCCAAAGCCGCCGTCACAGAGCCATCTGACATCGACGAATCCCCAGTCGGTGACGTACTTTCAGAGGTAAAAATCCTTCTTCTTTAACTCGCCATTCATTGTTGATAGTTTTGTGTTTACGCCTCTGTATCTCTTGTGTAGAATGACGACAATGAAAGCCAGGAAGACTCCGTAGAGGTAACTTCTATTTCCTCTGACTCATCTTCTCCTCCACCTAAGCTGCCCAGGCGAATTTGTGCGAAAGTTCCCTTCTCACAACCAAATGCTTGTTTTGATCCAAATTTCCTTTTGAAGAAAGCGCAACATGCTTCAAATCGGAAAACTCGAAGTCATTCTGGAGACTTGGTGTCCGGGTTACCAACCAAAACCATGAAAAGGCAAAATGAGGTATCTTTTAATAGCACCTCTTCATTTCGTTTGTATTGCGTTTATTACTCGCTCACATCTTGAAGTGTTTATTTTGCAGAGTTCTCCTCCTTCATAAGGCGACTCAGTGATGTCAGCACTTCCACCAATGATCCGCGTCCCAGGGTAAGTTTTTTATAACACTTACCTTATTCTGATGATGGAAATTTCTGTTTCTTTAAGTGTACTCCCTTTTCCTTTTAGGGCTCAGGCGAAGAAAAGGAAAACTTGCGGGTCAGCTCCCATTACAGCTTCGGAGCCTATTGAAAAACCGGCGCTGATCCATGATAACCCGGCCCAAGATAAACCAGAAGATCAAGTGGATCTCCCAAGCTCGCCCAAGGAAACCATGGAAACGCCTAATCCGCCAAGTCCATTGGAAACAGCAGAAGACCCAGATGCTATGGTCATCACCGGCACTCACTTTTCTAAGCTCGCCCAAGGAAACCATGGAAACGCCTAAGCCCGCCTCAGCAGTTTTGTCCAAGCATGTATCATCATCATCAGCTCAACCTGCTATTGAGTATGAACTTTCCAAGTCTAAGCTCTCCCAGTATGAAAATCTTGAATTCAGATAACTTTGCTCAGGCTTTGCAAGTCGCCTAGAGGCGAGTTATGAAATGGAAAAAAGTCTGCTTCTTATGCTGAAGACAAAACATGAGGTATGTCTTATTGCATACCGTATTATCCTTATTGACTCCCAAGGGCCGGGTCATCTACAAAAGGATGAGCCGGGTCTTAATAGTAAAAAGAGTCTGTCGACCTGTAACCCCCAAGGGTCGGGTCATTTGTAAAAAGATGAGTCAGGTCTTTGATAATTGAAGAAAACTTTCGACCTGTAACACCCAAGGGGCGGGTCATCTGTAAAAAGATGAGCCGGGTCTTGATTAATTGAAGAAAAACTTTCGACCTGTAACCCCCAAGGGCCGGGTCATCTGTAAAAAGATGAGCCGGGTCTTGATTAATTGAAGAAAAACTTTCGACCTGTAACCCCCAAGGGCCGGGTCATCTATAAAAAGATGAGCCGGGTCTTTGATAATTGAAGAAAACTTTTCACCTGTAACCCCCAAGGGTCGTGTCATGTGTAAAAAGATGAGCCGGGTCTTGATTAATTGAAGAAAAACTTTTGACCTGTAACCCCCAAGGGCCGGGTCATCTGTAAAAAGATGAGCCGGGTCTTGATACTGTATAATTTATTTAAAAAATTTATACATTAGCCCCCAAGTATCAGGGATGTTGCTTGCAATAATTCTGAGACTTGCCCCTTGACCATATATGTTGACAGGAATCACTTACCCAGGCTGAATCAGCATTTGGCGATTTGAAGAAAAATTTAACCGATCAGCAGGATGCCCGAGCAAAATCAGAAGAGAAGTGTCAACTGATCTTATCTGAGATGGTGAAGCTAAAAGCCGACTTAAAAAAGGCTCAAGCTGATCAAGATGCCCTGATAAAGCGAGCAGAAAAAGCCAAAGCTAAGTTCCATACTGTGCAACAAGAGCTGGCCGGCTTAAAGCGACATATCTCCAACATGGCACAAGCCGTCTTTGGTAAAAAACCAAACCCTGGCTTTGTACTTTGTAATTAAATAACTTAGCATGTAGAAATTGCTGACCATCATTACTCCTTATGCAGGTCCGAGAGCTGCCAATCTTCAGAATGATTGTGTCCTGATGCTGAAGGCGATTTACACGTTAATGGAGCAGCTGTATATCGGAAGTGTGCTGACCGTGAAATCAGTGATGGGTGCCAAGGAACCCATAACATCCATAAAGAAGATGCTTGGCTACTTATCTACTATTCCTCCTCAAATTGGTGAGCTAACTCGGTCTGCTGCCCGAAAAGGAGCACTGACTACTGTGAGTCGGTGTTTGGCGTATGCTCCAGAAATAAACCCTGAAGAGGTAGCGGCAGGCTTTCCCCAGCTCAAGGATGACAGGTCAGAATTCGCTGAAGAAGATTACCAGCGTGTTGTCAAAGAATCCCGTTTGGCAGCGACTCAGCTTGCCGCAAGCTTGGATTTATCAAAATACCAAGCCGTCTATGACAACAAGAACAAGAAAGTCAACCCGCCAACCTTTGTGACAACCCGCTTATCTCTGCGTCATCCCAAGAATCCTTTTGACTTGGAGGTGGATCTCTCATCAGTGCTGAAAGATGAAGATGAGTTCGCCGCGTTATCCAAGTGTAATTGGGTACTGGGCGACTTGCAAATTGAAGTCGTCCACAGCTTGCAACAGGACGACCCGAGGACATCAGTAGAATAATCCTTTATGGATTTGGCCATAAGAGCCATGTAATAAGTCCTTTATAGAGATCAAACTGCTTTTGTGATGTCTTGAAAACCCTTATGTCGCCTTTAAGGCGCCTTAGAATGCTTGACCCGCCCTCAAGGCATCTTTTTATGATGCTTGACCCGCCGTGGCTATAATGATTTTGATCATCAACCTGTTAGGCTTAAAGACACATATCAAATCATCTCAGTGAGTAATGGATGATAATAAATAATAACAGACCCAAGATATTTGAGGCGAGTCAGAAAAAAGTCTGAAAGACCTTGTGGCAGTGCCAGGAAGGTAAAAAAAAGCAATTGCGTCGGCTCATCAGGTCGCGACATGATATGACGAGTTATGTAAACTCAAGTGCTACCCGAGGGAGACTTTTGTATAAAAAGCTCAAGTATTTAGACCGGCTGATCAGGCGCGATTCAAGCTTCAGTGAAGCGGGTTCAGTGAACCAATGGTTTCTCTATTTTCCATGTGAGGCGCTAGCCGGTACCAGACATGTTTTAACCAAGGCGAGTTCAGGGTCCATAAGTGGAGTAACTCGCCAAGAGTTCATGGGTCCATATGGCGATTCGGCCAACACACAGTCCAGTATAACCATTTGTAATGCGGTAATTTTTCGCAGGCCAAATGGGTAGTAAGGCTGATCTCAGTGAGAGGAAGCCCCCAAGTGACCTATGATTAAGGGAAAACACCGTCATAGGATTGTAGAAGCCTATACGCTATTACCACAACACGACTTGAGAACAAACTGCCCTCAAGTAAGCCGGCCTAATCCACAAAATCATATAAGGCGCCTATGTTTGAATCGCGCGCGTGTAGCAACTTCGATCCTCTTTGGCTTATCTATACCCAGTTTTGTAATAAGCGCATCATGGGGACTTAAGCTCTTTGGTATAGATAGCGTCCATGCTTGGGCGACTTTTCGAAGAGTAAAATAAAGATCCATACTTTCAATAAGATGAATTAGCAGGAAAGCCCCCAAGCCTGGAGGCATCAACTTTATTGCCTCATAAGAAATGAAAAAACTTACAAAAAGGCAGAGTTAATTAGCTCAAGTGTAATAAGGCCGCAAGTGGGATATGTTCCAGGGGCGAGTTGACTCAGCCTCCGTGGTTGGTCGATCAGGCCGTAGATCCACCAAATAGTAGGATCCGTTGTGAAGGCTTTTGCTAACGACGAATGGTCCTTCCCATGGTGGTGATAACTTATGCATGCCAGTACGATCTTGTATCAATCGAAGTACTAAGTCGCCCTCCTGAAAGGTTCGGCTCTTGACCCAGCGGCTGTGATAATGCCACAAGTCGTGCTGATAAATCGCCGAACGAGTTGTAGCCAAATCGCGTGCTTCCTCCAAAGCGTCCAAAGAATCTTGACGTGCCAACTCGTTGTCCTGTTCCACATAAGTGGCAACTCTGGGCGAGTCATGCCTATTGTCAGTGGGAAGAACGGCTTCTGCTCCATATACCAGAAAGAAGGGACTAAACCCGTAGAACGGTTTGGGCTGGTCCAGATGCTCCATAGTACTGAAGGCAACTCCTCAACAAAACACCCCGAGGTGCGTTCCAGGGGAATCATGAGTCGGGGTTTGATTCCTCGCAACACTTCCTGATTCGCCCGCTTGGCCTGCCCATTAGATTGCGGATGAGCTACTGCAGAAACATCAAGCCGGATATGCTCACAATGACAAAAATCCTGCATCGCTCCTTGAGACATATTAGTGCCATTGTCAGTAATAATCCTATGTGGATATCTGAACCGGAAGATCAACTTTAAAAAAAATTCACCGCTGTCTCTGCTTCGCAGGCTCCAACAGGTTCGGCCTCGACCCACTTGGTAAACTTATGAACTGCCACCAGCAGATGAGTTTTTTTGTTGGACGACATCTTAAAGGGGCCAACCATGTCTAACCCCCAGACCGCAAAAGGCCAAGTGATAGGTATCATCCTTAACTCTTGAGCCGGCACATGGGCCTGTCGTCCATAACGCTGGCATCCGTCACATCGACGAACTATCTCTTCTGCATTTGCATGGGCCGTCAACCAGAAGAAACCATGACGAAACGGCTTTGAAACCAAGGAACGTGACCCGGCGTTATGTCCACAATCCTCAGAATGAATGTCATTTAGAATTACACATCCTTCTTCATAGGAAACACATGTTTGGAAAACCCCGGAAGTCCTTCGTTTATATAATTCGCCATTGATGATCACCATGGATTTTCTTCGCCGAACGATTTGGCGAGCCAATACTTCATCCGAAGGTAACTCGCCTCGGGCAAGATAGGCCAGATACGGAAGAACCCAATCCGGCGTAACATGGAGAGCCGCCACGAACTGAGACTCAGGGTCTGATATTGCCAACTCCTCCTCCGAGGTCTGATATTACGGAAGGATTATGCAGAGTATCCAGAAAGACATTGGGGGGAACCGGCTTACGCTGCGAACCGAGACGTGAAAGGGCATCAACTGCTTCATTAAGGCGTCGGTTGATATGATCGACCTGATAGCCATGGAAGTGACCCGCCACATCAGACACAGCCCTCCTGTAAGCTGCCATCAGGGGGTCCCGAGAATCCCAAGTACCTGAATCTTGCTCAGCCACCAAATCAGAATCGCCAAAACATCTGACCCACGTAAGGTTCATCTCCTTGGCGAGTCGCAAGCGATGAAGTGAAGCTTCGTATTCCACAGCGTTGTTGGTACATGGAAACATGAGTCGGAGGACATAGCAGAATTTGTCACCTTGAGGTGATATCAGCACCACGCCAGCCCCCGAGCCTTGCAACTATCTAGACCCGTCAAAATAAATAGTCCAGTATGTAAGGTCAGGCCTGTCTTCCAGGATCTGTAACTCGGTCCAATCGTTGACGAAATCAACCAAGGCCTGAGACTTGATAGCCGTGCGAGGGGTGTATCGCACGTGGTGCAGCCCGAGTTCGATTGCCCACTTGGCGATTCGCCCTGTCGCTTCCCGATTCTGGATTATGTCCCCGAGGGGAGCGGAGCTAACTACCGTGATGGGATGCTCTTGGAAATAATGTTTGAGCTTTCACATTGCCATAAAGACCCCATAAACTAACTTCTGCCAGTGTGGGTGTCGCTGTTTGGAGAGAGTTAGCACCTCGCTAATGAAATACACCGGGCGTTGCACTGGATATTCCTTCCCTTCCTCCTTCCTTTCAACGACCACTGCCACACTCACCGCTTTGGAGTTTGCTGCAATATACAGAAGCATGGGCTCTTTCTCAGTCGGGGCAGCCAAAACCGGCGGGTTGACCAGCTGCTGTTTTAAGGCTTCGAAAGCTTCATTGGCTTCGTCTGTCCAAACACAATGGTTACATTTTTTAAGCAATTGATAAAGGGGAATAGCCTTTTCACCCAGACAGCTTATGAAGTGACTTAAGGCCACAATACGACCCGCCATCCGTTGAACTTGATTAATATTCGCTGGTTTCCCAAGGTAAGTAACCGCCTCGATTTTGTACGGGTTAGCTTCAATGTCGCGCTCAGATACCAGGAAACCCAACAATTTTCCTGGAAGAACACCAAAGACACACTTGGTGGGATTAAGCTTCATCTGGTATACCCGCAGATTATCAAAAGTTTCCTTTAGGTCTCCCAGTAGTGTTTCCTTCCTGTGAGTTTTAACCCCAATGTCATCAACGTAAGCATGAATGTTGCGTCTGATTTAGCCACGGAGGCAATTTTGGATGCAGCGTTGGTAAGTCACCCCTGCACTCTTGAGTCCAAAAATGGCATGGACACATAGCAAAAAGCCCCGACGGGGGTTATAAAAGCTGTTTTCTCCTGATCTTCTAGGGCCATCTTGATTTGGTGATATCCGGAATAAGCGTCCATGAAGCACAAACGTTCGCATCCCGCCACCGAATCAATAATTTGATCGATGTGGGGAAGGGCGAAAGGATCCTTTGGACAAGCTCTGTTAAGATCTGTGTAATCAATGCACATGCGGAAGGTACCATTCTTCTTGAGCACCAGCGCCGGGTTAGCCAACCATTTGGGGTGGAAGACCTCTACGATGAATCCGGCGGCCAAGAGACGGGCAATTTCTTCCCCAATTGCCTTGTGTCGTTCCTCATTGAACCTGCGAAGATATTGCTGAATCGGTTTTGCCTTTAGGTCAACATTAAGATGGTGCTCAGCAAATTCTCTCGACACACCAGGCATGTCAGAAGGTTTCCATGCGAAGATGTCCCGATTCTCACGGATGAATTCGATGAGCACGCTTTCCAATTTGGGATCTGAACCCGCCCCAATAGTGAATTGCTTGGTTGAGTCGCCAGGGACGAAATCCACTGTCTTATTGTCGTCTGTTGGTTTAAACTTGAGGGGCAGCTTAGTGTCTGTCGTTGGCTTCTTTAAAGGTGACATGTCAGCCGGATCAACATTGTCCTGGTGATATTTAAGCTCTTCCGCAGAATAGGCGAGTTTTGCGTAAGCAGCATCCCCTTCTTCACACTCTCTTGCAATCCTCCTATCACCATCAACTGTGATGGGTCCTTTAGGGCCAGGCATCTTGAGTTGAAGGTAAACATAGCAAGGGCGAGCCATGAATCGGGCGTAAGCCGGCCGCCCAAACAGCGCATGATAGGGGCTTTTTAACTTGACCACCTCAAACATGAGCGACTCACTTCTGTAGTTAGACGTTGTTCCAAACGCGACTGTGAGCCTAATTCGGCCTATGGGGTACGCCGATTTACCTAGGACAATCCTGTGGAATAACGTGGTTGAGGGCATCAAGTCTTTCTCCAACAAGTTCATCCTTCGAAAGGTGTCGAAGTATAATATGTTGATGCTGCTAGCACCATCCATCAGTACCTTTTATAAGGTATATCCTCCAACGTGAGGAGCCACGACCAACGCTAAGTCGCCGGGATTGTCAACTCTCGGCGGGTGATCCTCCCTACTCAATGATATAGTTTGCTCGAACCAGTGGAGATACCTAGGGAGTGCCGGCTCAGATACACTGTACGCTCAGTGACTCACCTTTGTATCACGCCTGCAGGCATTGGTGGTGAAAATGTGGTACTGTCCGTTGCTCAACTGCTTGGGGTTCTTGCGGAAGCCACCATTGTCGTCCTGCCCCTGCGGAGCCCCCTGTGAAGGTGGTTGTTGAAATACTCCCGGTGGGTTATACCGCCGTTGGTGGTGCACCGGATACTGGCCACTGCTTGGCTGCGGGACACCCTGTGCCCCGGGTTCGGGGAAGCCGCCGAAGGGGTTCAGGCGTTGATTAGACGCGCCAAACTGTTCCTGCCGTTGGTCCGGGTCGCCGCCTTGCCCTTTTATGATCGCCTCCGCTTGAAACTCCTGCATCACGTAAAAGTCCTCCCAGGAATGAGTCGCTGGCCCGTCTGCCATGGCGTGGTGCGGGCAGGGGCCCTTGAGTAACTCATTATAGTTGCGTGGATTTTTGCCACTGTAACCCCTATTCTTCTTCTGGCGCTGGTTGCCATTGTTGGCGCTGGTGTTGGCGACTAAGTCTGAAGACTCTTCCTGCTGCCTTCTTTTGCCATTCGCTCCATGATTATGGCGGACGCGTCCCTGGAACCAGGTGTGGTTCTTTGATGACTCGCCTTTCCTTGGCGAGTTGGCCTTACCACCATCTTCTCCTGGATCTTTGGTGTCGTCCTCCTTAGCGTACCTAGTGAGGGTGTCCATTAGCTCCCCATATCTTGCACCTTTCGCTTGAGTCGTCCCAACTTCTGCACCAAGGGCTCATAGCGGCAGTTCTGCTCCAGGATTAGCACAGCCTGAGCCGCAGTGATACCATCCGACGAATGAATGATTTCCGCGACCCGCCGCGTCCAGCAGTGGGCCGACTCATCCGGGCGTTGAACGCAATGCTGTAAATCGACTATTGTCATCTGGCGCTTCCAGGTCCCTCGAAATTTTTTGACGAAACGCTCTTTTAATTCGGCTCAAGACTGGATGGAGTTGGGGGGCATGTTCTTTAACCAAGTACGCGCCGTCCCTTGGAGCATCGTTGTGAAGTATCTGGCGCAGACTGCTTCGCTTACATCGAGCATGTCCATGGCGATTTCGTAACTCTCGACCCATGACGTCGGCTCAAGGTCCAAAGTGTAGTTAGGCACCTTTCTTGGTCCTTTAAAATCCTTGGGCATTCACTCATTGCGAAAGGCGGTGGCCAAGCATGGCACCCCCACTTGTCTGCTGCTTCCAACAAGATGCGGTGTGGCGACTTGGGTGTCCGGGTGATCCGGACCTGGCAGGTCTCGGTGATCAGGCGAGTTGACCTGGGGAAAGGGTCGCAGTCCGCGGGTTATGGTAGGTTGGTCCTCTGGTCGACTCCTGGTGCGGCTTGTTTGGGGAGTGGAGTGCAGCCGATCTAGGCCGTGTGAGAACTGGGCGTCTTGAACCACCGCCGTCTTCAGCATCTCAATGGCGTTCCTTGCTTCTATCTCAGCTGGAGTGTTGCCATGAATCGGAAGGGATTCTAAATGGCGAGTTGCGGCAAGGACGTTATCCACCGGGTTGGAAAAGTGACCTCGAGGTGTCTGGAATCGGGGAACGCGATCCACAGCTGGCTGAAACGGCGGGTTTGGTGGCTGGCCCGGCCCTCCCCCCTCGGCGTCTCCTGCCCCAGGAGTTCGTGGAGTGTCGAACAGGCGGGTCGGGTTGAGATCAGGGGGTAAACGACCCTGATGCCTCCGCTGATGGACGGCATCAGATGCGCGCTAATGCCTTTCGTGCCGCCAGTTTTCGGTATTCAAGCGAGCTACCTCAGCGGTAATTTGAGCCTGCCTGGTCTCGATCCTAGCGGCTTCCACCTCAGCGTTCCGCTAAGCCTTTGCCACCCCATCTCTTAGTTTTGTTAGCTCCGTGTTTATCCCGTCCTGGTTTTCTGACGTTATGGGGGTCGCCATGAGCCTTGTTATGTCCGCCGCTAACTCCACCAAGATCGCCGTTGGGCTTCTAGACGTTTCACCAGCCCCATCTCCGCCTGCCGGGTTTGGCGACGGCTGAGTCGCCATGCCATGTAAACGGCGATCTGACGGCGGGTTTGGTCAAGAACCTCGTGGTCCATGGCTAGTGACAAGCCCCCAAGGCAGCCCCCATGTAGGGACTGAATTGAATCTGAATCGCCCATGGATGATTCGTCATCAGTGTTGACCGGCGTGGTCTCCTGGGTCGCCGATTGTTCTGGTTCCTCAGATCCCTGCGTGAGCCCAACAAAGACCGGGCGGGTTAGGTTTGGCGTCACGACAGGGCGGACGTACCTGGCCGGCTCGACGATGTCGGAGGAGATGTCCGGCTCAGGCATAGGCAATCCAACCATGCCGACGAAGACGTTGATCTTGCCGAAGGGGATTCTGTAGCAGGATTCGATCGAATCGGCCTCGGGCCCCCATAGAAAGTTATTGATGTAGCACTTCCCGCGGCGGCTCCAAGTCATGAGCCCTGCTGCGTAGCTCCTGGACCCTGGTAGGGCTCCCTTTGAGAACTCAACTCCACCGTGCGCAAGCCCCAAAGTGGGCGCCAACTGTCATGGTTTTGTCATGGCAGATGTCCTCGTGAAAGGACCTAGTGTTGGAGCCATCGCACCTTGGTGGCGACTCAAAGGGGTTATGCGGGAGCGAGACAGAGATTTACCCAGGTTCGGCCCCTCATAAGGAGGTAAAGGCCTACGTCCTGCTTGGTGTTTGTATTGATGATGTTTTCGATTACAAGGGGGCGTAACTCGCCTGACCTAGCACTCGATGATTTCTAACCTGCCCTCTCCTTCCCTGGGACTCGCCTTTATATACAGGTCGAGCCCTTAGGGTTTACAAGAGTCCTTTCCTTTACATAAATCGTGATTCTTCCTATCTCTAAGTCGCCATCTTTCCAAGACTTGGAGATCTTCCCTACAATGGACTTCTCCCGAAGGTCCTGAACCGTCATACGAATCCCGGCCTCGCTGCGCCAAGGCCGGAACCACTTGGAGATGAGTCACCAGCTTGGGTGACCCGGCCCAACTAGGGCGGGTTACCCAACATCTAATATCCCCAACATCGTCCGTAGTGGACGATGAAATTTGCTGCAGTGGAATAGGAGGAATAAGATTACTAACGGTAGGTAGGAACTGTGGTATATATGTCGAACCAAAATTAGGCAATGGTCTAGCAACGTTTGCACCTACAAGTAATACTTGGTTCGGTGTTGCCACCGAACTTGGTATGCTTGTGATAGGACTAGTGGGTGCAGCCACAATTTGGTTTGTTTGAGAAGGATAATAATTCATCGGTATGGTAGGTGTCGATGCAATAGGTAAAGACATGTTATGGCTTTATGAACAACTCGGTATACTAACATTATGAGTAGATGATTGATGCATATTTTTCTAAGCATTAGTATTTTCCAACAAAGATTGATAGACCAGATTGTTACCATCGGCAATACGACTCTCAATCTCAGCCCATTGCACAGGAGAAAAGCTAGTACTCACACGGGGTTTAACCTGCTCGACTTGAAGAGGACGGAACTTGATTTCTCCAATCGGAGTGATATTGCCTTGGCGGTCCTTCTTGAAGTTTGCAAGGAACTCCTGCAACTGCTTCTCTTTGCGCGCCTTCTTGTAGTCCTCATAAGCTTGACAATGATCGGCCGATAGTTCATCAAGCTTGGGCTTAATGATGTTATCAGTGTTTACCTCAGATGGGTTGGGAAGATCAGACATGATGGTTGATCTTTGGTCCCAGCGGAGTTGCCAAAAAGTGTGTTCACACAAGAACATGTCAATTGTATCCTCGACACCGGGGGTGATGCACCATAGCTCACGTCGAAGGATATCCGACCGACAGCGTGATATGCAAGACAGTCGGCGGATGCTTCTCAAAACCCGAATCCCCACACGCCCGGGAGACACCCCGTCAGGGAGTGCGGCGGCTATGGGCTTCCCTAGGTCAATTCGCTCACCCCTATATACTCGGTATTCGTGGCTCTCAAACTCAAGGAACAGCGAAGAACGAGAGATAAAAAGACGGAGAGATAAAAATAGATGAAAAAGTAGTATATTGATGTTTCGGTTGTGTGTTGTTTCAATCGGCCATCACCTCCAACATATATAAGAGGCGGTTGGACTTCCCATACAAGCAAATGATTCATCTAGGCTTCCCCTACAAGAAAATTACACCAAATCACGTCCTAGAGTCCCAATTCTATTCTAACTCGGATTCAACCCGAATCTGGCCCAAACTCCTATCTTGCTCCTTGCGCGGGGCACAAAATATGCATATGACTTCCTAGTAAGGAAATTTATATACCAAAATCAAACGGATCGATGATACAAGCAATTATTATGTTGATCACTTTTCGAAATAAGGTCATCTTGAATACTCCACGAGGTCATCTTCAACTACTAGTTAGATTTCGCCACACGGCTGACTGCACTGTTCGAATTTCGTATTGTTTTTGCGAACTGCATACCATCTAAGACGATGATGACTTCAAAAGCAAAGTTAACCTCCTTGATGATACGCACAACTTTCATGTTAACCACTTTTCCATATAAATACATATGGACTACCTTTTTGACCGACTTTCAGTTTTCGATTGGATATTGGCCAACGTCAGTCAGATTCAAACCTTTCAATAGGATATTAGGATTCTTCACTCTGATCGCATGATCATATCTCTTCATCCCAATAATAGGATTTCACCTAGATAACAAGCTTTATATTTGTGCGACGTCTTTTCACTCGGCCAGCAATCTTCACTCGGTCGACAATCTTTACTCGATTGACAATCTTTACTCGACTGGCAATCTTCACTCGACTGACAATCTTCACTCGACGTCTTTTCACTTGGCCGGCAATCTTCACTCGGTCGCCAGTCTTCACTCGACCGGCCATCTTTACTCGACCGGCAATCTTCACTCGACATCTTTTCACTCGGTCGGCAATCTTCACTCGATCGGCAATCCTCACTTGACGTCTTTTCACTCGGCTGACAATATTCACTCGGTCGACAATCTTCACTCAGATTCAAACTTTTCACTCGGATTCCCATCTGAAACCTTAGCCTGATCTTGTTTTGTCCCTCCACGTCGCACACGAACTCATATTGAGACAAAATATACATCAAAATCGATCGGCTCGATGAGAAAAAGACAATGCATGTAGAAACATTGTTCATCCGAGGTCATCTTGGAGGTGTAATTAGTTGAACATCACTCGAGAAGTAAAATTCTGGCAATTGAACACTCTTTCGTCCCTTAAGATGAGACTGGACAATGATGGCCTAGACATCAAAATTGTTCCATTCGGCATTGTAAAACCTTTTCATTTTTTAACACCTTTTCATTTGGGACTATCTTGATTGTATTTTGCACCGTACCAAAATCAAGTGTCAATAACATGTCTTCAATCTTGTGGAGTGGATACTTGATCTTTATTGTGACTTCATTGAGAGAATGGTAATCAACATAGAGTCTGATTGTTCCATCCTTCTTTGACACAAATATAACAGGGGATCCCTAAGGATAGGCACTAGGATGAATGAATCCTTTTTTGAGATGCTCGGGCAGTTGCTTCTTCAATTCAGCCAACTTTTTGGATCCCATTCTATAGGGCTTCTTATAGATGGGTCCTGCTTCGGGTATTAGCTCAATAATGAACTCAATGTCACGATCAGGTGGCATTCCGCATAGTTCGTCAGAAAAGACACCTCGGTATTCACATACCACTGGTACTTGATCCATCTCAACTCCCAAAAAGCAATTAACCCGAGGGGCTTGATTGGAGGTAGGGTTCAGAACATACGTGACCTCAACTCATTGGCTATTGGTCATTGTAAAAGTCTTGTTGGCACATTCCAACAAGCCTTGTTGCTTGGTTAACCAACCCATGCCAAGGATCACATCCGAGCCTTGTGATTTATGGACGATGAGATCTGCTAAGAAGTCTACCCTATTGATGTTGATCCCAACTCCTCTACACCCTATCTTGGTCCTCACTAATGCATCCGGGGTTTGTACTATCATGTGACTACCCAAAGGCGTCGGCTCCTTGCCACTCTCTAGCGCAAACTTTTGGGTAACAAAAGAATGTGAAGAACCACAATCAAATAGAACTATTGATGGGGTTGAGTTGACAGGGAACGTACCGAGTATGACATCCGGGTCCTCCTGGGCTTCCTCTTCAGAGATGTGATTCACACGGCCTTCGCCATTGTTGGGTAGGTTGCGAGGATCTTGGTTCCTGGGTGGCTCTCCATGGCCATGTCCCTGGTTTGGTGCATTAGGGTGCGGTGCGTCTAGCTTCTTATTGGGGTAGTGCCTCAAGATGTGTCAAGGCTGACCACACCCAAAGCATGTGACCTGTCCGAAGTTGTTGGTGTTTCCATCATTATTGTTGTTGGGAGGGTTGTATGCCGTCCTGGGGTTGCCATACGGCTGAGGATAGTAGCTCGAACGAGGTGCAGGAGTCTTGGATTGCTGAGGCTGATTGTTTGGCTTTGCTGGGGCTGATTGCGAGGGGCGAGTCTTCTGGTTGCTGGAGCCACCGATGTTGATCATCTTGTGTTTGTGTCTTCCATGGCATGACTCTCATCCTCAAGCATGAGGGCCTTGTTAACCATCTAGAAAAAGGTTCGGTAGTCAGAGATAACAAGTTGATACTATAGTGATTGTTGAAGCCCTTCCATGAACCATTCTATCTTGGTTGCCTCAGTGCTCACATCATCAGGTGCATACCTTGATAAGATGTTGAACTTCTACAGGTACTCCTTGACAGAGCCACTTCCTTGCTTCAGCGCTCGAAACTCCCGCTTCTTGATGGACATAATCCCAGAAGGGATATGGGCAGTATGAAGTCCTTGCTTGAAATCATCCCACCTGATTACACGCTCGCTTTGCATGAATTTGAATCCAGACCACCAAGCTCTGGTTGTACCTCCGAGGAAGTGAGAGGCATAGAGAACCTTTTCACAGCCCTCATTGCAGTTGACAAATGCAAGGAGGTCCTCAATGGTGTGGATCCAGTCATCAGCATCCAATGGTTCAGCTCTGCCGGTAACGATCGTGGGAGAAGACCTCGTGAACTCTAATAGAGTAAAACGAATGTTGTCGTTCCAGCCATGTTGTTGCTTGTTCATGAGAACCTGAGCCATCTGCTGGATAGCGGGAGTGTTGGCTTGGCATTCCTCCTAAAGATCTTGGAGAAACTGAGCCATAGTTAGGTTCTCCAACGGAGGCGGTGGCGGGGGAATATCGCCTTGTGGCTGCTCCTTGTGACCTCGAGCTTGAGCCGTCGGTGTTGGGGTTGCCAAAAGTACCGGTGCGAGTAGCAGTCACCATCTTGTTTGGAGCAGCCAAGTCAAACAACTGGAATAGACAAAAGGAATAGCAACAAGAGGGAAATGCGCCTAAGGGGGTTGGCACACTACAAGTGTGTCAGAAAATGGTCAAACGACTCATCACATAACCTTAAGATAAGATAGGCGATTTAGTCGCTTACATGTTGCCTATGGAAAATCACAACTTGCATCGAAACATAAACAAAGAAAAACAAAAAAACACATGGTTTCATATGAACCATTACACGGACTCGACTTTGCATGAGGGGTCCATAGCTTGTCCTTCCCTAGGGGTCTCGAACTAAAGTAGTGGAGTGCTCAGTCTCGTACTCACGCTCCTCTTGGTCTTCCTCTTGGTCATCATCTGTACGGGCTCATCTCCCATCGAGGGAATCGGGGAACGGGGAGCTCTATCTCGATGACGCTTCGCCGCTAGAGTGGTGAAGAGCTCATGATACTCCTTCGCACTCATGCGGTGATGTCGTGTGGGTGCATCTCTAGCTGGGGGTGTTCCTCCTCTATAAGAGACAGCGGGTTGACCCTTGGGGGCTCCATCTTTCTTGATCTTGACTGGCTTCATCTTAGCTTGACTGAGTAGCTCGCGAGAGTGGTGAAGTTCCTGATGAAGCTTCACAGACTCCTTGATCAGGTTGTGAGCCAGACTGTTGGCGGCGACGCTGAGGTAGGTCTGGAATCTGAGCGGTGTTCCATCTTCCGGGGATGGGGTCAACATCCAACTCCCGCCAACATCATCCTTCACGAAAGGAAAGTGGCGAGTAGCCAATTCGTGGGCCATCTCAAGAAGGATATCACGAAGGTGGATGAGTGCCTTCCACGCTGTCGTCTCCACTGCTAACACCAGAGTCTTCATCTGTGGTCCTTCAGAGAACCAGCTTGTTGGCAAGTCGTTTGCCTTCAAAGACCACATCAACGTGGTACTCCTTCGTGGTGGCATTGACCCATAGATCGTGGTAGAGGAAAACGGGTGATCGATGGAGCTGACACTTCTCCACGACGTCCTCAATGAGTAGTGGAAAGCCGGATGCTAGGAGGTTTTCGGGTATAATGTCCATATACAAGGTTTAAGGAGAGGTGTCAGTAAAGGGTTTTGAAAATAGAGTAGAAGAGGTAAGAAATGCAGAAACTCCTAAGTATACAGGCTAGGTGTAGGTTTTCGAAGGGGGTTTGTCCTATTTGACGTCCATGCTAGCTAAAGCTTCCTATAGTGAGGATGGCTCTGATACCAGCCCTGTGGGAACCCTGACTTGTAAGTCGTGATCACCGAATGCATGTGTACAGTGATCCCAGAGATCAATGCTCATTGAACACAAAAAAGCTGAATAACAAGAGTCTAATATCCATACATATTGTCTAATACATATAAGGCCCATTAAGGCCAAGTCTTACATAGATAGGGCCTCTAACGCCGACACACCAAACATCACTAACGGCAGAGATCTTGAATGAAAGTGTGAACCCACGCCATCTGCCTTAACCTACACGCATTCTCACTAGGAAGTGTCCTAGTTCGTATGTTCGCCATCGACGAACTCTTCTCCAAATTCCTTCTCCTCCATGCCCGACCAATTAAATAACCAGTGGAAAGCCAATGAGTACTTTGAATGTGCTCGCAAGCAGCACATGATATGGAACAAGGCAATAACGAAGCATGATATAACACTAGTATGCTATTTTGCGGAAAGCAGTTTATTCGCTCATGCAATAACATGATCAACTTCTTATACGGGCATCCATCATGAGGTAAGCGTTAACCATGTGAATAGGTTACACATATCAAATTGAGGAGTGAACAACCCATATTCACCCATCATGTCAAGTCATCTGACTTAGCTCATTGTTTGTACTACAACCATTCCCCCCCACCCGCACACACTTGGTTTAATCGAAAACTCATGGACGTAGTTTAAGCAGCACCACCCAACTGTCCTTGACCATGGACATGGCTATTCGAATACTTTTACACTCTACAAAGGTTGCACACTTTACTCACAAGACTCGGGAAACTTCCATGTCACGACACGACTCGCGACATTTCTCATGCCCGAGGTAAGTACCTGAACATCACCTTACCATGATGACACTAGCAAAGAGACCACTTGTTGGTGGCAATCCCTCGTGATGTACATCACGCGTATCGTCCACGAGGGCATGCAACAGTGTGAGTTATGTCTCTGAAAACAGCCCATGGTCGCCCTTTTCTTGGCATGACTCCGTCTCGAGAGTGACCATGTCACTCCCGCCACTAGTAATGCGGGCTCTCTACTAGTACCAACCATAGTAATTAGCAAAGCCCCATCCCATAGGGGGTGTGGTTGTACATGTAAGGTTGGGTCGAACGTCAAATCTTAAATCTAACCTAGCTTTTAGTAACCATTCACAGTACTGGCCTCGGTATACAACTCCCTTGTCAAGTGGTTACCTAGATCAACCCATCACCCTTTAACATTAGTGGCACCCATAGGGGATTTTGTAAAACATTTGAAATCATCTCCTTTTACCGCAACCGTTCATGTACCCAATCCCATGCGTATAACTACTAGCAACCTAACTACACCCACCCGCACAACCCTCATAGGTAGGTAGGGTTATGCCCAAGTGCAAGTGTCATCGAGGAAGTATCGGGAACACCCCATCGAGGTAGTTACTGATTCAACATGGCCTTATGCATCGGAATAAAATGTTAAATATGACATGCATGAAAGTATTCTCTTAGGCATGGTCAAGGGGCTACTTGCCTTGCTCAACAAAGTCTTTGGAGTCTTCAAAGTCTTCTGGTCCAAGCCCTCATTAGAAATGCAATCTATGGTCACAATATAAACGGGCAAATATAAGCACTCATCCAAAAATACAGAAAATGATCTACTCAGAAAAATGTCACAACATTTTTGTAAAATACTAGGATGAGCATAGGTTGTGTAAAAATTATTGGGTCTTGTTTTTGGACTGTAAAAAGTTAGAGAAACTATTTTAATAGAGTGTTAAAATGCCTAAAATAGGGTTATAAAATAAAACTGTGCATGCAACCTTTCGCAAAAAAAATTGTCAAGTGGCACCCCAAAATACTACATAATATTACAAGATTTGTGGTGTAGGAATATTTTGGACAAATATTCACCCCTCTGGGATTTTTGCAAAATGGGAATAAAAATGAAAAGAAAAGGCCAGAAGTTGCTGGCCAAATCGGCCCAGCCAGTGTAACCAGCCCAGGCGGGCCAGGCGCGCGCACCCATGAGGGTTTAAACTCGACAGGCGGGCCCAGCCGCTACTGGTAGCAAGGGGAGGTGACGGAGCAGTGAGGATGATAGGTAGCCCTCACCTGTCATCTTCAACCTCGGGACAAAGAAAGTGGGAGGCTCACCAGTGACGGCAGAGGGTACGACGAGGGCAGCTAGGGGTGGATATGGGTCCAGGCGCGAGCTGTCGTTCGACTTTTGGTGGACGGCGGAGTCTTGGTGCAAGGAGTCACCGGCGACGAGGTCCGGTGGCGCATATGCTTCGGGAGGGTGCTCGCTGGGCCGAATCCTGCAGTAAAATAATAGGGCGGAGAGGGCAAAGTACCATGAAGCTTTTGTGGTTCCAATGGGGAAGAAATGAGAGCCCGAGCAACCTTGTACCCGGGGATTGCTGTAATCACGATGCGGCGGATCCGGAGCTCGATCTTGAGCACGGTGGCCTCTGGCAATGAGTGGATGGTTCACAGGAGTGATTAGTTGTAGCAGGAGGTCAAAGGGAGGGAGAGGGAGGTCCGGGGTGGCATTTTATAGAGGGGCACAGTTCACCGAAAGTTCATGCGCTGGTGAGACCATGGTGACGGGCAGGGTAGGACACGAGACTTGGAGGTGCGTCTGCAGTCTTCGTGGATGATGTCTAGGGTTGGGGAAGGATGAGGAGGAGCGGGATCTCGCTCCTCGGATGCCACGATTATGGGCGACACCTGACCGATTCGGTCGGCCGGGGGCATGCGTCATAGGGGGGAGAAGGGGAGAAAGTAGGGGCACGACATGGCGCAGGGTGTGTGCCCTCGAGGGGGGCTCGAGGGGCAGCCAGAGGGGGCAAAAGCTAGTCGGGGTTGGCCTCCCATAGTGCGGGTTTTTTCAAAAGCTTGAAATTGGCAAAACGAGGTTTGAGGAGGTTTTACAATATTTTGAACATGACCATGTGTTGAAAATCTAATGTATGGAAACTATATGTCCAGTGAGTTCCTCTAAAGGTTCTCAAATATTTTGGAAGCAAGAAATTAATGTTTCCCTATGAAATAAAAAATTTGGCCTCTGAAAAAGGTATTTAAATAAAATAGTAAAATAACTTTACAAATATTTATTTTGCGGTTTTGGGAAGTCTTTTGAATAATAGGATTCAAATAAAGTGCAAATCCCAATCAGGGTTTTGGAGAACTTGAAATGATTAAATGCCTTTTGTTAAAATAATAATTTTTTAAAATCTTGTCCTATTCACATGGCATGATCATTGGGAAGGGCTTGGGGTCAAGGAGGCAGGTTTTAGAGAGGAGAACAACTATAGTGATTCGAAAACTCAATGAGTCACACAAGCAAGCTCCAATACAATAAATCATCACAAACATGCAAAAAGTTTTAGTTGGTTCCATTTTTTATAAAAACAACATGTGGAAAAATTGGTACAAACACTGGTGTCACACCAAGGCCCCTAGCCGGTCCCGATTGTGCCGTTCATCCACTTCGTAGGCCATCCTACAACCTATGAATGTTTTGAACTACTCTGACTCCTGGACTAAGAAGATGGAAGTTAATAGGCCGAGAGGGTTCGACTTACCGAAACGCAATGTGTGGTAGAAGCTAGTTCTGGAGCACCAACAACAAATCCCAAGTCCTAAGTGCAGCGTCAATGAGACAATACACCATGTACTCCTACATGGCCTCTCATCGCTACCTTTGCCAAACAGGTTCACACGCTTAACTCCCATCGGTATGACATGTTCATTCCAACTCATCACCCAGATGAATTAGACCAACCCAACTCTAAGCATAGCGAGCATAACAGGGTAATGGCACAATATGTCTCAAGCATCTACGAGGTATACTAGGTTGCTTGGTTATGCTATTTACTATGACTATGACACGTCATGCAGAGGAATGGGTTCATCTACCGTGTTGTCCTAATGCATTGAATGAGAGCAAGAGCGAGAGAGTGGGATTGTATAGAAATTTTCAAGGGGGGTTGCTTGCCTGAAAATCTGGAAGAACAAGGTTGTTCTTTGATGTCGTCGATAACTACGTCTCGCAAGTCTATAGACAAGGGCAAACAAGGAACAACTTAAACAGGGCAAATGCTTCACAATGATGCATGACAATGACATGTTAACACGTTGTTGGTTTAACATAAAACCTCTAGTCATAATTAAATGAAGTTCATTTGATCAATATAGATCAAATTCAAACTCCACATAAGGAATTTTAAATGCCATTTATTTTAATTGTCCTATCCATCAACTTTACTTTGTATAAACATGCATGAAATTTGTACCATTAGATTCCTTCGGTTTTTGTGATAATTTTTCATATATAAATTATTTCATTTGGAGCTATGGTTGAATTTCTATGAATTTTTGAAGTTTATACTAATTTCTGGAATTTCCTAGATTATTATTAATCCAAAAAATAACTAATTACGTTAGTGTGATGTCACCATGATGTCATCAGGTCACCCGGGCATGGTCAAGGTCAAACCTCATCGTGGGACCCGCATGTCACTCACACATTGCTTAACAATGTTCCAATTAATCGAACCTAATAGTTATAAGCCGCCTCGTCCCACCTATTAGTGGGTCACGGCTAAACTAATTGGTAGTTAGTGCCTAATCTAATGTCGTGATGGGTGGGCCCACTCGCTAGTGAGTCGGGCCGGTAAGGTCGCCGCCGGTGACCATTGCACGCGATAGGTTCCGCTCTAGGGAGAGCGGGAACGGCGGAGGAGGGCATAAGGGCGAAGCCCTAGGTCGTGCGCATCCAGCAGACCAGACGGGAGATCGCGGGGCAGTTGGAACTCTGCGAGCAAGCACATCCGTAGCGGCACCTGCACGGGCTCGACGGGGAGGTCATTGGGGGCACAGGGGTCAAGTGGTGCGTGCGTTAGACCCATGGGAGCACAACGAACACAACAGGGCGCTCAGGAGCTTGCAACGGCAGTTGTGGCCGCATCGACGACAAGGTCGTGCGGTGGCTAGCTCCGACCTTGGTAGGGAGGCTATCTAGAGTACGAGAAGGACCACAAGGAGAGGGGGAGACGCATCAGTGGATCACCGCGGTGCTGGCATCGGCAACGGAGAGCTCGGGGAAGTCCGGAACGAAGCGAATCGACGTCGATGTTCCGGCTGCCATGGGTGGAGACCAATTTGGAGTTGTGGTGTTCTTGGGGTCCCGAGCATCGACATGGTGATGAAGGGGACCACGGCGGAGTGACAGGGCACAACAGTCAGGTTCCTAGAGGGCGGTGGTCATGGTGGTTGCGAGCAGCAGCTATAGACGCGCTCTGGTCCGCACGAGAATGAGGGAGGGAGAGAGATAGAGAAGGGGATGAGGATGGGGAAGAGCTCAAGGGTGACCAAGGGTATCTTGGAGCCTCTCTCTGTCTCGGGGAAACGACGGCAAGCAGCAGATGGCGAGGCACGTGTCGTCTCCCCTCTCCCACGCGCCCATGTCCACCTAGCGAGAGGAGGGGGATGACTAGCGTTGGGCCAGTTGGGCCACTTCTTTGTTGGGCCTCGTAGGCCTTTTGGCTTTTCTTTTTATTTTGGATTTAATGTTTTTCGGGAGTTTGTTCTCGCTTGAGAAATATATCAAACCATTTTTATAAATCCTCAAAAATGTATATGTGGACTAAGTGGATTTATCAAGTTCCACATAATGAATTTCAGAATATATGGATCTATAATATTTATATATAGTAATATAAATCCATCGAAGTTAGTTGCTCGGTTAATTCAAATGCCCAAGATAAAATGTTTCTGTGATTTTAAAATTGTCGGTTTCTATTTTAACTCATTCCAATATTTACTTAGAATACGAGGGACAATTTCTAGCATCCTTTTGAAGCAATATTTATATTGCTTATTTGTCAAAAATTGAATTCTGAGGCTTGATCATTCCTCATTTCATTTGGAATGAAGAAAATAATGCATGGATGAATGCATTAAGAGGCACTATTAAACTAGGGATGTCACAACTATGCTCAAAGGAATATACCCAAGCTCAAGTCCGCGACTTCCATGAGCTACTACAACTTTGACACTCGCTATAAGAGTCCATTCTATGAGACTCATGACCCCGAATAGTACCTCGACTAGGTGCACAAGATGAAGACCTACCTCAAGCTACTTGAAGTCCCTTCCAAACATCAAGTGAAGTGCACCACAAGAAACTTCCATGACTATGCGTCTACATGGTGGCTTCATACACCTTCAAAGAGCTTAGACATGAGTTGGCCCAAGACAAACAAAGTGATGCGGCGGGAGTTTGTGCCTTCTATAACCCACAACATCTTCAATGCCAATTATATAACACCATACAAGGATACAAGTCCCTCAATGAGTACTTCATGGAGATGAAAAAGCCTTAAGGCGAGCCGGTGTGGACGTCTCGTATGGATGAAGTTCCACTTCATGATGGGATTGAACAACGACATCGCCAAGACTATGTTCAACAACACCTACAAGTATATCGATGACCTCTACATTGGTCCTCTCAAGGCGGTAGAGGAACTCAGCAAGGCTAAGGCTTATCCACCACAAGTGCACTTTGCAATGACCTAGCTCCAAGAAGACGAGCACGAGGATGGTACCACCAAGATGTCAAAGCCTAACGAGTTCCAAGAGGATGCTCCCACGTTCTACTTCACCGTCATCCCTCTTTCTGGCATTCATGATGTTGAGTCTACCATGCCTCTTTTTGAAGATGGCACGGTGACGACTACGACTATGAAGCAACTCAAGGAAAATGCTTTGCAGGCGAGCGACAAGGCGGCGATCAAGGATGATGCTTCCATTTATTTAGGCGAGAGTGAGATGATCGAGCATCGGATTTTCCCTTCGGTGATGGAGGCAAGTGATGATGTGCCATCTTTGTCCTTCATCCACGGTGACACTGACGAGATAGTTGGGCATGAGATTTTCCCTTCGATCACGACGGTGTTTCGAGATGAGTTCAGAGACTTGTGCCAATATATTGAGAGTGGGAGTGCCTTCACCACTAGCCCCATATATGATGAGTTGCCACAATTCCCATGTGAGGGCCACAACCCCCACCACATGAGTCAGATGAGTGACGACCATATGTGACATTGAGTGCACCTACTTTGAGCGAGTGTGTGAGCGACCCCATGGAGAGTGTGAGGTATTTTATAGGGCATGTGATGCCATTTCAATTTCTAACAATTTAACCTATATCTCTATTGTTTCTTCTCATGTGGTCCAAGGTCTAGTATATGATGATGCGTATATCCTCGACGACTTCGTCCCTCCTATGTACAACATGGTGGCCATGATGGAATATGATGCACCCCCTCACCCACACACATGGTTCCATCATGATGATGATGACCCGATTTGGTCTTTACCACCTCACCTACACCACATGAGTGGAATGAAAAAGGTAACATAGTTGATGGTGAAGCTCTTGTACCACTAGTGGACATTATTGCTTGCATGATGTTGATCCACCTATTGGCACACTTCATGATTATGTGACTTCCTCATGGGATGAATTACCCATTTATGATGAGTTTAACGATTCTCGTGTGGATTCTATTAGTTGTGAGTCCACGTTGCATAGGATATCTTGTGAAAACTCTATAGGTCACATCTTGTTCGACAATCCGCTTGACTTGTCATATGCTATGCATGAGATCACCCATATCGCATCTTTGCAATCTCATCGTAGTAGCCATGCATATGCCATTAAAATAAACCCAATTTGCACATATGGCATAGATAACAAGCCCATGATCATTTGTTTTTCTTGTGATGAAATTGACATGCTTCCTTTGCATCATCTATGCAATTTTTCTCATATGCCATGCCATGATCACCATGCTTTGTATATGCATTGTTTGGATGTTTCCCATATTATCCATATTATGATTCCGCTATTGCTCATGGGGAGACCCCCATAGTTTCCTCATGCCTATTAGGAAATTTTGATCCATCCTACACTTTGCATGATCCCCATATTTGTGTGCACAATATGCTACCCATGAATAAAAATACTATTGATGTGCCATATATTTCCATGCTCAATTTGTGTCGTCGTCGTGTTATACACAACTATTCTTTTATGATGGATGACATGTTCCTATGCCATGCATCGAATTACTTTGCACATTATTTATCTTGTGCTAACTCTCATCCGCGCGCTATATTCCCAACTCTCTCACCTCAGCCGCCGACCTAGACATCCCTAGAACCGCCGCCCTGACCCAACGCGCCGCTGCCCCAACCGCGTCGCTGCCCTGATGACCCACAAGTATAGGGGATCTATCGTAGTTCTTTCGATAAGTAAGAGTGTCAAACCCATAGAGGAGCAGAAGGAAATGACAAGCGGTTTTCAGTAAAGTATTCTGTGCAAGCACTGAAATTATCGATAATAGATAGTTTTGTGATAAGGTAATTCGTAACGGGTGGGAAGTAAAAAATGTTCCAATGGTGCAGGAAGGTGGCCCAATCCTTTTTGTAGCAAAGGACAGGCCTGGACAAAATTTAGTATAAGGAAAAGCGCTCCCGAGGACACATGGGAATATATGTCAAGCTAGTTTTCATCATGGTCATATGATTCACGTTCGTTACTTTGATAATTTGATATGTCGCTGGACCGGCGCTTGGGTGCTGCCCTTACATGGACAAACATCCCACTTATTATTAAGCTCTCACGCAAGCATCCACAACTACGAAAAAAGAACTAAGATAAATCTAACCATAGCATTAAACATATGGATCCAAATCAGCCCCTTATGAAGCAACGCATAAACCAGGGTTTAAGATTCTGTCACTCTAGCAACCGATCATCTACTTATTACTTCCCAATGCCTTCCTCTAGCCCCAAATAATGGTGATGTGTCATGTAGTTGACATTCACATGACACCACTAGAGGAGAGACAACATATATCTTATAAAAATATCGAAAGAATACCAAAATTCACATGATTACTTAAAACAGGACTTATCCCATGTCCTCAGGAACAAACGTAACTACTCACAAAGCATATTCATTTTCATAATTAGAGGGTTATTAATAATTATTAAGGATGTGAACATATAATATTCCACCAAATAAACCAACTAGCATCAACTACAAGGAGTATATTAACACTACTAGCAACCCACATGTACCAATTTAAGGTTTTCAGACAAGGATCGGATACAAGAGATGAACTATGGTTTGGAGAGCCGATGGTGCCGATTTATATGTTCATGGATATTGACCCCCTCTCGATGAGAGGATCGTTGGTGATGACGATGGCTTTGATTTCCCCCTCCGGGAGGGAAGTTTCCCTGGCGAAATAGCTCTGTCATAGCTCTAGATTGGTTTTGTCGAAGTTTCGCCTCGAGACAGCGGTGCTTCGTCCCAAAAGGTCTGATATGGTTTTTTCCAGGTCAAAACCCTTCATATAGCAGATGATGGGCACTGGAGGCTTGCCAGGGGGCCACAAGCCTGCAGGGCACGGCTAGCGGGTAGGCCGCTCCCCTGGCTAGTGATCTCCTGGTGGGTCCCCTCCGGTATTTCTTTTGCCCATTATTTTCTATATATTCCAAAACAATTATCTATAACTTTTCAGGACTTTTGGAGCTGTGCAGAATAGGTCCCTAAGATTTGCTCCTTTTCAAGTCGAGAATTCGAACTGTCGGCATTCTCCCTCTTCATGTAAATCTTGTAAAATAAGAGAGAAAAGACATAAGTATTGTACCATAGTCTATATTAACAGCCCATAATGCAATAAATATTGATATAAAAGCATTATGCAAAATGGACGTATCAACTCCCCCAAGCTTAGACCTCGCTTATCCTCAAGCAAAAGTCGAGATCAATAAATATGCCCACATGTTTAGAGATGGATGTGTCGATAAAATAAAATACAGACACGAGGGCATCATGATTATCTTTAGAACAACAATACATATTGATATAGAATATCTTATACTAAAGTAACAATTCAGTAACAAGGTAAAATATGAATCAAGAACTCTATTGAGAACTAACAAACTATGATTTCACTCATTGAAGTAATTCCAATTTATCGCAACGTAGGAAAGAGTCAATATAAGAGCTTGTAAGGCAAATCCACATACTCCATCATCTTATGGTCTTTCATAATTGCTAACACTCACGCGGTACCTATGAGGTCAAAGCTTCAATTGGACACACAAAGATAGGGGCTTACAGTTTCCCCTCCCAACAATTTACCTCAAGGGTAATGTCAACTATAAAAACTCATAATCACACACATCCGAGGGGTTATATTTTTCTAGATCATTCCCCAACACATGACGCTTGCCAAAAGATAAACATGAAATAAAGGAAATGGTGAAGATTACCACGACTCTTACATAAATGTAAGTACTAGAGAAGTAAATGTAACAGATAGGCCCTTCGCAGAGGGAAGCAGAGGTTGTCATGCGCTTTCATAGTTGGATGTGCAATCCTTTAATCCAAAAGAATGTCACTTTATATTGCCCCTTGTGAAAAAGACCTTTATTATGCAGTCCATCGCTTTTATTTCTTCTATATCACAAGTTCGTATACAGTTTATTTTCCTCGCACTAATAAACCACACATATTTAAGGAGCAATTTTTATTGCTTGCACCAATGACAACTTACTTGGAGGATCTTACTCAATCCATAGGTAGTTATGGTGGACTCTGAAGGCAAAACTGGGTTAAAAGTTTTTGGATGCACAAGTAGTATCTCTACTTGGTGTGGGAGTTTCTCGCTAATATGAGGTGGAAGCGAGCGACACAAGTTGAAGGATCTACAACCATATAACTCCTATTCGAAAAACATAACTCATTATGTTGTCTTCCTTGTCCAACATCAAACATTCGGCATATGATATTTTAATGACTGCTCACAATCAGAAAAGATGTCTCAGATAATATATTTATATGTGAACCTCTCTTTCTTTATTACTTCCTCATAATTTCCATAATGACCAATAGCTTTGTTTGTCAACTCACAACAAATTTCAACCGACATACTTTTTATATGTGAAATCATCACCCCTCATAAGATCATTATGCATGTTCTTTTGCTTTTATTCTATACTTCTTTCTATTTCTTTTTCTTAAGATCATATGGCAAGAAAGCAAATCCCTTGACTCAAAACTACTCTCTATTATATAACTCTCGGACTTTCCTCCATAGGGGGAACAAAAAGGAAAATCAAAACTAGAACACACTAAAACTTTACCCTACTAGATCAAGATATAACTATAAGGATCGAACGAAGAAAAACAAAAAAGGTATAAAAAAGTGTGATGGTGATACGATACCGGGGCACCTCCCACAAGCTTGGCACAAGCCAAGGGGAGTTCCCATACCCATGTGTTCATCTGTCTTTCTTTGGAGGTGGTGATGTTGGAGTTGTGGGTGAGGTTGGAAGTTTGTCCTCCATCTTCCAAGGCATGTGCTCACCATCGTGAAAAAATGAACTAGTCTTCGGAATCCTCAAGCGTGCAGCCAAACTCATTTTCTTAAATTTGTATTCATACTCACATTTTTGGTTTTCTCGTAAATCTTGAAGACGTGATCCCAGAGGTTCTTGGCGTCCAGCTTGTGCTTATGGGTAAACTCCGCGATCATCAGGTGGTTGGAATTAAGTCCTCGTTCCACCATCCCTTAGCACTTGAAGACTTGTTGCTCCATTGCTTCGAGCCTTGCCTCCATGCTTCCGGTCTTCTTTGGTCCCTCAACATCACGGATGTGCAGCACCCCCTCATACATCTCAATGCTTTGAGGGTGTTGCAGCACCTCCGCAAGGTAGGGCTTGATGACCCTCTCAAAGAATTTGTCCTCCAGAGCACTTGAAGACGTCATGTTGATCTAAATCTGTTACACAAACTACTCAAAAAGAAAAAAGGAGATATTGTCGTGATACGAAGGTCAAAACCTTTGAGGGATTATATAATGAATTTTGACCGACCCGAAGGATTGTTCCACAAAAAACCGGAGTCTGGAGGGTGCACGTGGTGGCCACAAGCCGGCAAGGTGCGGCCACGGGGGTAGGCCTCGCCCCCAGGCTTGTCGCCTCCTCATGCACGCTTCAGACTGCTTTAAATTTTTCTATTTTTTTAATATTCCAAAACTGGTAAAAATTGCCATAGAAAATGTTTTGGAGTTGGTTTTCTTACCATTGCACATACATGTTCCTTTTCGTGGTCCGAGACGTTCTGATAGGTCTCCCTAATGTACTCTTTCAGAGTTATGGTTTTGATAATATTAGTTTCAACATTTATGGGAGTACCTAAGATATAATATTTGATTCTTTGCCCATTTACCAGCTTCGGATTTGTGCCTTCGACATTGTTGATCTTGATGGCACCAGAGTGATATACTTCCTCAATAATGTAAGGACCTTCCCAATTAGAGAGAAGTTTTCCTGCAAAAAATCTTAAACGAGAGTTGTATAGCTAGACATGATTACCTACATTGAATTCACGCTTTTGTATCCTTCTATGATGCCATCTCTTAACCTTTTCTTTAAACAACTTAGCATTCTCATAGGAATGGGTTCTCCATTCATTAGGTGAGCTAATGTCAAATAACCTCTTTTCCCAAGCAAGTTTGAAATCATATTTAAGTTCTTTAATTGCCTAATAAGCTTTATGTTCTAGCTCTAGAGGTAAGTGACATGCTTTACCATATACCATTTTATAAGCCCATAATGCATCGTCAAGTTTCTTAGACCAATTCTTTTTTAGATCTATTAACGGTCTTTTGCAAGATCAACTTAATTTCTCTATTACTCAATTCTACTTGCCTACTAGACTTAGGATGATAAGGAGATGCAACTCTATGATTAGCATCATCCCTAGCAAGCAATTTACGGAAAGCAATATGGATAAAGTGTGAACCACCATCAGACATTAAATATCTAGGGACTCCAAATCTAGGGAAAATAACTTCTTTCAGCATTTTAATGGAAATGTTATGATCAACACTACTAGTTGGAATAGGGTCTACCCATTTAGTAGCATAATCAACAGTGACTAGAATATGAGTTTACCAGTTGGAATTTGGAAATGGCCCCATATAATCAAAACCCCAAACATCAAATGGTTCAATAACTAGAGAGTAATTCATAGGAATTTCGTGACGTCTACTAATATTACCAATTCTTTGACATTCATCACAAGACAAGACAATCTTACGAGCATCCTTGAAGAGAGTAGGCCAATAAAAACCAGATTGTAATACCTTGTGTGCAGTTCTATCTCCAGCGTGATGTCCTCCATAGGCCTCGGAGTGACACTTGTATAGGATCTGTCCCTGTTCATGCTCAGGTACACAATCTCTAATAATACCATCTACTCCTTCTTTATAAAGGTGTGGATCGTCCCAAAAGTAATGTCTTAAATCATGGAAGAACTTTTTCTTTTGTTGGTATGTGAAACTAGGCGGTATAAATTTAGCAACGATGTAATTAGCATAATCAGCATACGAAGGAGCATTGCGTGAAGCATTTATGAATGCTAATTGTTCATCCGGAAAGCTATCATCAATAGGTAGTGGGTCATCAAGAACATTCTCGAATCTAGACAACTTATCTGCTACAGGGTTATCAGTACCCTTTCTATCAATAATATGCAAATTAAATTCTTGTAGCACAAGAACCCATCTAATAAGTCTAGGTTTACCATCTTTCTTTTCAATAAGGTACTTAATAGCAGCGTGATCAGTTTGAATAGTTACTTTCGAATCAACAATATAAGGTCTACACTTATCGCAAGCAAACACAACTGCTAAAAATTCCTTTTAGTGGTAGCGTAGTTCCTTTGAGCATTGTCTATAGTATTGCTAGCATAATGGATAACATTTAATTTCTTATTAACTCTTTGTCCTAGAACAACACCAACACCATAATAATTCAAAGGGTAGGTTCCAGTCAGGTGGTTGAACAACATGTGTAGTTATCAAGGCTTTCTTCAGAATTTCAAATTCTTCTACACAATCATCATAAAAAACAAATGGAACATCCTTTTGCAAAATATTTGTAAGAGTCTTAGAAACTTTATCGAAGTCTATAATAAATCTCTTATAAAACCAGCATGACCAAGGGAACTTCTTATACTTTAATATTTGTTGGACACGGTATCTTTTCAATAGCATCAACTTTAGATTTGTCAACTTCAATACCTCTTTCAGAGATTTTGTGTCCCAAGACAATGCCTTCATTAACCATAAAGTGGCACTTCTCCCAATTCAAGACAAGATTAGTTTCTTCACATCTCTCCAAAACTCGATCAAGGTTGTTCAAGCAATCATGAAAGGAAGTACCATAAATGGAAAAATAATCCACAAAAACCTCAACAATCTTTTCACAAAAGTCGGAGAATATAGCCATCATACATCTTTGAAAGTTAGCAACTGCATTGCATAAACCAAAAGGATACGTCCGTAAGCAAAGGTACCGAAAAGGCAAGTAAATGTGGTCTTCTCTTGATCCTCTTTTGATACACGTATTTGAGAGAAGCCAGAGTAACCATCTAGAAAGCAAAAATGTGTATGTTTCGATTGTCTTTCTAGCATTTGAGAAGTAAAAGATAGCGGGTAATGATCTTTGCTAGTAGCTTCATTTAGTTTCCTAAACTCAATTACCATTCTATATCCTGTAACAATTCTTTGCGGGATCAATTCATATTTATCATTAGGAACAACGGGACTAACCCATCTACTATCACCAATAGGATAAATTATATCTGCCTCCAGAAGCTTTAATATTTCATTTCTTACCACCTCCTTAATTTTACAATTTAATCATCGTTGGTGATCAACAAATGGTTTAGCATCAGGCTCCATATTGATTTTGTGCTGACATAGAGTGGGACTAATGCCCTTATGATCATCAAGAGTATATCCAATAGCGGCACGGTGCTTCCTCAAAATTTACAGTAATCTCTTTTCTTCATGCTGTGAAAGGTTAGCACTAATAATAACAAGATATATCTCTTTTTCATCAAGATGAGCATACTTCAGAGTATCAGGTAATTGTTTAAGCTCAAACACAGGATCACCCTTGGGTGGAGGAGGATCCCCAAGTATTTCAACACGTAGGTTGTGTTTCAGAATAGGCTGATGGTCAAAGAAAATCTTATCTATTTCATTCCTTTCATTCATATGCATATCATTTTCATGCTCTAGCAAATATTGTTGTAATGGATCCGTAGGAGGCACAGCGATAGAAGCGAGCCAAATAATTTCATCTTTACTAGGAAATTCTTTGTCATGGGGTTGTCTACGAAATCTAGAGAAATTGAACTCATGAGATGCATCCCCAAAACTTACAGTAACCATTTCTTTTTCACAACCAATCTTAGCATTAACAGTATTCAAGAAGGGTCTACTGAATATAATGGGACAAAAATCATCTTGTATGGAACCAAGAACAAGAAAATCAGTCGGATACTTTATTTTCCCACACAAGACTTCAACATTTCTAACAATCCCAATTGGTGAAATAGTATCTCTATTAGCAAGCTTGATGGTAACATCAATTTCCTCTAATTTGGCTGGTGCAGTATCATTCATACTTTCTTGGTATAAGGTAAAGAGAATTCCACTCACACTAGCACCCACATCAATAAGCCATGATAAAATTGATCTCCTATTTTAACAGAAACAACAGGCACGACAACAATAGGTCTACATTTACCATTAGTATCAGGTCTAGCAATTATAGCGGCTTCATCACAAAAGTGAATGACATGCCCATCAATATTATCAACCAAGAGATCTTTTACCATATAAATATTAGGTTCAACATTAATTTGTTGAGGAGGTATATGTGTTCTAGTACAACTCTTATGAATCACAATGGAAGCTTTAGCATGTTCCTTTATCCTAACAGGAAAAGGGTGGTTTCTCAATATAAGCAGTAGGAATAACAGGATCAGCATTATAAATAATAGTTTCTTCTTCAACTATAATAGGTTGAACCACTTTAACTTCAATGGGAGGATGATATTTAAACCACTTATCCTTGGGGAGATCAACGTGAGTAGCAAAAGATTCACGTAATAAAGCTACTACCTCAGAGTCAAGTCCATATTTCGTGCTAAAATCATAAAAAGCATCGGTGTCTACAAAGGATTTAACACAATCAAACTTAAGGCTTATACCTCACTCATTACCTTCGTTGACTTCCCAATATTCAGAGTTGCATTTAATTCTTTCCAATAAGTCCCATTTCAATTCAATATCTTTATTCATAAAGGAACGAGCACAAGAAATGGTGAGCATGGATTGATCATTATGAGAGAGCCGAGCATAAAAATTCTGAATAATAATTTCTCTCGAGGGCTCATGATTGGGGCATGAATATAACATTGACTTGAGCCTCTCCCAAGCTTGAGAGATTATTTCTCCTTCACAAGGCCAAAAATTATAGATATAATTCCGATCACGATGAACTAGTTGCATAGGATAAAACTGCTCATCAAATTCCAATTTCAATCGGTTGTAGTTCCATGATCCAATATCATCACATAGCCTATGCCATGTCAACGCCTTTTCCTTCAAAGATAAAGGAAATACCTTCTTATTTACATCATCCTCGGGCAGACCTGCAAGCTTAAATAATCCACAAACTTCATCCACATAGATTAGATGCAAATCAGGATGTAGTGTTCCATCTCCTACATAAGGATTATCTAGCAGTTTCTCTATCATACCCGAAGGAACTTCATAATAAATATTTTCAGTAGTTGCACCAGGTTGAGGAGCATCTCTTTGTGCTTACGGTCAGGGTGAATATACCCCGAACAAGCCCCTCGAAGGAATATATTCCATAGTGAACAGTGACAATAAATTTTTCCTTACCAAGTTCCACTTACCAAAGGCACTTCACTCCCTGGAAATGGCGCTAGAAAAGATTCTTGATGACCCACAAGTATAGGGGATCTATAATAGTCCTTTTGATAAGTAAGAATGTCGAACCCAACGAGGAGCAGAAGGAAATGACAAGTGGTGTTCAGTAAGGTATTATGTGCAAGCACTGAAATTATCGGTAACAGATAGTTTTGTGATAAGGTAATTCGTAACGTGTGGCAAGTAACAAATGTAACAATAGTGCAGCAAGGTGGCCCAATCCTTTATGTAGCAAAGGACAAGCCTGGACAAACTCTTATATAAGGAAAAGTGCTCCAGAGGACACATGGGAATTTACGTCAAGCTAGTTTTCATCATGCTCATATGATTCACGTTCGTTACTTTGATAATTTGATATGTGGGTGGACCGGCGCATGGGTGAAGCCCTTACTTGGACAAACATCCCACTTATGATTAACCTCTCTCACAAGCATACGCAACTACGAAAAAAGAATTAAGATAAATCTAACCATAGCATTAAACATATGGATCCAAATCAACCCCTTACGAAGCAACACATAAACTAGGGTTTAAGCTTCTGTCACTCTAGCAACCCATCATCTACTTATTACTTCCCAATGCCTTCCTCTAGGCCCAAATAATAATAATGTGTCATGTACTCGACGTTCACATGGCACCACTAGAGGAGAGACAACATATATCTTATAAAAATATCGAACGAATACCAAATTCAAATGATTACTTGTAACAGGACTTATCCCATGTACCGAGGAACAAACGTAACTACTCACAAAGCATATTCATGTTCACAATTAGAGGGGTTTTAATAATCATTAAGGATATGAACATATAATCTTCCACAAAATAAACCAACTAACATCAACTACAAGGAGTAATTAACACTGCTAGCAACCCACATGTACCAATCTGAGGTTTTGAGACAAAGATCAGATACAAGAGATGAAGTAGGGTTTGGAGAGGAGATGGTGCTCAGGAATATGTTGATGGAGATTGATCCCCTCTCGATGAGAGGATCGTTGGTGATGACGATGGCTTTGATTTCCCCCTCCGGGAGGGAAGTTTCCCCCGCGGAATAGCTCCGCCCAAGCTCTAGATTGGTTTGGTCGAAGTTACACCTCGAGTCGGCGCCGCCTCGTCCCAAAAGGTCTGATATGATTTTTTTCCGGGTCAAAACCCTTCATATAGCAGAAGATGGGCACCGAAGGCCTGCCAGGGGGGCCACAAGCCTGCAGTGCGCGACCAGGGGGTAGGTCGTGCCCCTGGCTTTTGACCTCCTAGTGGGTCCCTTCCGGTATTTCTTTCGCCCGTTATTTTTTTTATATTCCAAAACAATTCTCCATAACTTTTCAGGACTTTTGGAGCTGTGCAGAATAGGTCTCTAAGATTTGCTCCTTTTCCAGTCCAGAATTCTAGCTGTCGACATTCTCCCGCTTCATGTAAATCTAGTAAAATAAGAGAGAAAAGGCATAAGAATTGTACCACAATGTGTATTAATAGTCCATAATGCAAATAAATATTGATTTAAAAGGATGATACAAAATGGACATATCATGCCCTGACCCAACGCGTCGTCGCCTTGACCAAACGTGCCGCCGCCCCAACTTACCGCGCCGCCACACTGACCTAGTCGTCACCCCGACAAACCACGGTCCTGCTCTGGCCGGCCGCGCCGCCGCCCTGCCATGCTGTAAGCGACACCGTCCGCCAGAGTCCGTTGCACAGATCCCTATAGGCTATTACGCACCACCCTTTCAGGAGCAGCTGAAAGCACAATTGCTCACTAAGGTGGTTTTGATAATTGATCACAACATGTGCATCATTGGACTAATGAGCTTATCCAAGTATATTTTAGAAAAGTTAAAAGAATCCTTGGCTAAAGGATTGTGAGGACAAACCCCTTGAGGAAGGAAGGAATAGGATTGGCTCAAGCTTCAAGCAAGAAGACTCTACATTTTACATTTGTCAGAAATCACTTTAGTCCATAGGAAAGCCAATACTATTAAAAGGGGGTGAGGTATTAAAATGAATTGGTTGCTCAATTGCTTAGAGATAGCCACCAAAAATACTCAGCCATTCTCCCACAAGATTTCTCTTTCCAAAGCTAAACCAGCAAAAACGCTGCCACCAATATTTTCCACTTGGCCCTACCGGTTTTCCACCAAACGAATCCTTCGCCAAACCCTAATCTCTTGATACCACCAACTTCCATATCGGTGCCACCGAGATTCAGTGAGCAACTTTCTATTGAGAAAATTCCAAGAATTGGAATTTCCGAGATTGGAATCGGTCTCACGTAGATTTGGAAACGAGTCTACGTCATCGCATCGGTACCACCCAGATTCATATATCGGTCTCACTGAGAATTCAAAAGTAGCCACATTTTCTACAACTCAGTACCACCGAGATTCCTATTGGGCAATAATGTTGTAACGGTTGAATTTTGGGAGATGCCTATATATACCCATCCACCTCCTCTCATTCGCAGAGGAAGCACTCAGAACACACACCCACTTGCCAGATCCATATTTCTGAGAGATAGCCAACTACTCATGTGTTGAGATCAAGAGATTCCAATCAAACCATTTGAAACTTGATCTCTAGCCTCCCCAAGTTGCTTTTCAAAACATCAGTCTCTCCTACCCATGCTAAATCTGTGAGCGCGTGACTGATTGTTGAGGAGACTATCTTTTGAAGCACAAGAGCAAGGAGTTCATCGTTCTACCGCATCTATTACCTTTAGGAGGGTGGTGCCTCATAGATTGGTTAGGTGCCACTTGGGAGCCTCCTACTTGGTGTTGTGGAGTTGAACCAAGAAGTTTCTAACGGAAAGGAGATCGCCTACTTCGTGAAGATCTACCTTGAGTGAGGCTAGTCCTCTATGGACGTAAGCCATGGTGGAATAGACAAGGCCGCTTCTTCGTGGACCCCTTGTTGGTCGAGCCCTCCGTAGACTCTCACAGTTGTTACCCTCCGTTGGTTGAAGTCTCAACTAATATGGACATACGATAGCACCACCTATCGTAACCACGCTAAAAATCAGTGTGTCAACCTTTGCGTTTGGTCTTCCTACCTCACCCTCTACATTACATTTGCATGTCCTTACTTTCCACTGCTATACTCTTAGATCTCCATGTGTATGGTGAAATTGACTAGTCATAATTGCTAAAACTGGCCCACAACTAAAATTGGGAAAAGGCTAAGTTTGTATCTTGTCAAGTAGTCTAATCACCCCCCCCCTCTTGACATACTTTTGATCCTACAGGTGGTATGAGAGCTTTGGTCTCCATTGCATTGGTTTCACAACCTAGGAGAGTATGGCGTCTAGTGAGGAAAGTTATCACCATAGAGGTCCGTATTTTGTTGGTACAGACTTCGCTAGTTGGAAGCATAAGATGAAAATGCATATTATTGGTCATAATCCTGCCGTTTGGGTTGTTGTTCGTGTTGGTGTGCAAGGTGATTTCTTTGGAGAAGGAAGATGATGCCCCTGTGCTAATGAAGCTGAGAGCTCATATTCCACTACACAGTGTTACTCACCCAACTGCTCAGGACATGAAAAAGAAAAGAGATCGAGGACTCAGGAAGTGGAGATCGGTTGATCCATATGTTGTGAGAAAGAGAACTGTTGTAGATCCCCGCTTTCACACAAAGGAGCAAAAGATTTCTATGAGACTGTGTTGCTTGATAAGAGTCCTGTAGTCAGTGACATGAGATATGTCAATTGGGAATATATCAAGGCCAATGAACATTATTTTCCCCATGCAACAGAAAACATAAGGCTAGTCGGTATTGAAGATTTTGTTGGTAGATAGATGACTGCATGAAATGATGAGATGATCCTGCAATTATATTACACTGCTCATTTCTATTCTGATGGAAGGATTGTATGGATGACTGAAGGTCATCGGTATGAGTCTACCATGAAAGGCACAAGAAGGAGATCTGGATGTGTACTCAGAACCCAAGATGAATCATAAATATGTGGCAAACATGTACAAGCTAGTGCCCCATAAGTATGTACACACGCACAAGTTTGGCTCTGCATATTTCTTGCAAGCAGGGATACCTACTACAAACACCATTATGAGATACACCCTCATGCCCAAATCAGGAGATGATAAGATGATTAGAGGTTATTCCATCAACATGTTGCTTCATCTAGACACCCACACCCGGTTCAGAGTGATGGACTTGATAGTTGAGACTGTTAGGAGGACTGCTGCAGATCAAAAGAGATCCTATGGATATGCTCCATATATTTAGATGCTCATAAATGCCAAGATTGGCAAGAATGCATGTCTACTTGATCGTCCCCACCTGCCACTTCAACCAGAGTTTGAACATAATGAAGTTGTGATGGACCCCAGCCATCCCGTCTCATCTACAACTCGAGAGGCAGCAAAGGCAGAGGCTGCTAGAAATGCTCCAGCTCCAACCCCACATCTCAGGACCAAGATGAGCAGATGTCATTCTTAGTCAGCACCATCCAAGGGATGGAGAAGAAAAAATTTGAGATCTTGCTGAACCAGAAGAGCCTCGAGAGGATCGTGGAGACAAAATTTCATGACTACCACTATTGAGCAGCTCCAGCATGAATTTGATTTTTGTGCATATATCCCGCTCTAGCAGCGATGATGACGAGTCGCCTCTTCCTACTATTACTCAGTTCACTACCCAGACAAGGTCAGCGGTTGTGCCAGTTCCGAAAGCAAGACCAACTTCATCAGCTCATGCTTCAGCACCTATAGCTCCTTCTCCTGCACCTCCAGTGTCTACACCTCCAGCTCCAGGGACATCTGCAGAAGCCTTCGTCGATGCTCTCATGTCCACTCCATTGTTAGATACCGGAGGAGATAGAGCCTCGAGAGATGATTAGTTCTAGACCTTTGAACCTTTTTGTAACTTATTGCCAAAGGGGGAGAAGTGTATATATCAAATAGGCTTCGAGAGGGAGAGGTTCACATTTTATTTGCTCTCATTTAGTTTTTCAAAACTTATGGTCTTTTGGTTGACTTTATCCATGTGGGAGAAATGTATGATCATATACTTTGTTTGATTGTTTCTAGATTTGGAAACGAGTCTACGTCATCGCATCGGTACCACCCAGATTCATATATCGGTCTCACTGAGAATTCAAAAGTAGCCACATTTTCTACAACTCAGTACCACCGAGATTCCTATTGGGCAATAATGTTGTAACGGTTGAATTTTAGGAGATGCCTATATATACCCATCCACCTCCTCTCATTCGCAGAGGAAGCATTCAGAACACACACCCACTTGCCAGATCCATATTTCTGAGAGATAGCCAACTACTCATGTGTTGAGATCAAGAGATTCCAATCAAACCATTTGAAACTTGATCTCTAGCCTCCCCAAGTTGCTTTTCAAAACATCAGTCTCTCCTACCCATGCTAAATCTGTGAGCGCGTGACTGATTGTTGAGGAGACTATCTTTTGAAGCACAAGAGCAAGGAGTTCATCGTTCTACCGCATCTATTACCTTTAGGAGGGTGGTGCCTCATAGATTGGTTAGGTGCCACTTGGGAGCCTCCTACTTGGTGTTGTGGAGTTGAACCAAGAAGTTTCTAACGGAAAGGAGATCGCCTACTTCGTGAAGATCTACCTTGAGTGAGGCTAGTCCTCTGTGGACGTAAGCCATGGTGGAATAGACAAGGCCGCTTCTTCGTGGAACCCTTGTTGGTCGAGCCCTCCGTAGACTCTCACAGTTGTTACCTTCCGTTGGTTGAAGTCTCAACTAATATGGACATACGATAGCACCACCTATCGTAACCACGCTAAAAATTAGTGTGTCAACCTTTGCATTTGGTCTTCCTACCTCACCCTCTACATTACATTTGCATGTCCTTACTTTCCACTGCTATACTCTTAGATCTCCATGTGTATGGTGAAATTGACTAGTCATAATTGCTAAAACTGGCCCACAACTAAAATTGGGAAAAGGCTAAGTTTGTATCTTGTCAAGTAGTCTAATCACCCCCCCTCTTGACATACTTTTGATCCTACAGGTGGTATGAGAGCTTTGGTCTCCATTGCATTGGTTTCACAACCTAGGAGAGTATGGCGTCTAGTGAGGAAAGTTATCACCATAGAGGTCCGTATTTTGTTGGTACAAACTTCGCTAGTTGGAAGCATAAGATGAAAATGCATATTATTGGTCATAATCCTGCCGTTTGGGTTGTTGTTCGTGTTGGTGTGCAAGGTGATTTCTTTGGAGAAGGAAGATGATGCCCCTGTGCTAATGAAGCTGAGAGCTCATATTCCACTACACAGTGTTACTCACCCAACTGCTCAGGACATGAATAAGAAAAGAGATCGAGGACTCAGGAAGTGGAGATCGGTTGATCCATATGTTGTGAGAAAGAGAACTGTTGTAGATCCCCGCTTTCACACAAAGGAGCAAAAGATTTCTATGAGACTGTGTTGCTTGATAAGAGTCCTGTAGTCAGTGACATGAGATATGTCAATTGGGAATATATCAAGGCCAATGAACATTATTTTCCCCGTGCAACAGAAAACATAAGGCTAGTCGGTATTGAAGATTTTGTTGGTAGAGAGATGACTGCATGAAATGATGAGATGATCCTGCAATTATATTACACTGCTCATTTCTATTCTGATGGAAGGATTGTATGGATGACTGAAGGTCATCGGTATGAGTCTACCATGAAAGGCACAAGAAGGAGATCTGGATGTGTACTCAGAACCCAAGATGAATCATAAATATGTGGCAAACATGTACAAGCTAGTGCCCCATAAGTATGTACACACGCACAAGTTTGGCTCTGCATATTTCTTGCAAGCAGGGATACCTACTACAAACACCATTATGAGATACACCCTCATGCCCAAATCAGGAGATGATAAGATGATTAGAGGTTATTCCATCAACATGTTGCTTCATCTAGACACCCACACCCGGTTCAGAGTGATGGACTTGATAGTTGAGACTGTTAGGAGGACTGCTGCAGATCAAAAGAGATCCTATGGATATGCTCCATATATTTAGATGCTCATAAATGCCAAGATTGGCAAGAATGCATGTCTACTTGATCGTCCCCACCTGCCACTTCAACCAGAGTTTGAACATAATGAAGTTGTGATGGACCCCAGCCATCCCATCTCATCTACAACTCGAGAGGCAGCAAAGGCAGAGGCTGCTAGAAATGCTCCAGCTCCAACCCCACATCTCAGGACCACAGATGAGCAGATGTCATTCTTAGTCAGCACCATCCAAGGGATGGAGAAGAAAAAATTTGAGATCTTGCTGAACCAGAAGAGCCTCGAGAGGATCGTGGAGACAAAATTTCATGACTACCACTATTGAGCAGCTCCAGCATGAATTTGATTTTTGTGCATATATCCCGCTCTAGCAGTGATGATGACGAGTCGCCTCTTCCTACTATTACTCAGTTCACTACCCAGACAAGGTCAGCGGTTGTGCCAGTTCCGAAAGCAAGACCAACTTCATCAGCTCATGCTTCAGCACCTATAGCTCCTTCTCCTGCACCTCCAGTGTCTACACCTCCAGCTCCAGGGACATCTGCAGAAGCCTTCGTCGATGCTCTCATGTCCACTCCATTGTTAGATACCGGAGGAGATAGAGCCTCGAGAGATGATTAGTTCTAGACCTTTGAACCTTTTTGTAACTTATTGCCAAAGGGGGAGAAGTGTATATATCAAATAGGCTTCGAGAGGGAGAGGTTCACATTTTATTTGCTCTCATTTAGTTTTTCAAAACTTATGGTCTTTTGGTTGACTTTATCCATGTGGGAGAAATGTATGATCATATACTTTGTTTGATTGTTTCTACCATAGCTTGTTTTGTGTTATGTGCATTACTATTCATTCATATCATTTGTGCGTACCACAAAGTTGTACGAGACATGGAAGAGTGACCCATGATCCCAACCGATTGTGCATTTGCATTCAAATGCAAATTTAAAATAATGCATGCCCTTATGGGTAGCTCTTGCTTTTCACATACTTCTCAAAGCGTTGATGCTAATCATTGATTATATCTTTCGTCGAAGCTTTAATCTATATGTTGTCATCAATTACCAAAAAGGGGGAGATTGAAAGCACAATTGCTCCCTAAGGTGGTTTTGATAATTGATCACAACATATGCATCATTGGAATAATAAGCTTATCCTAGTATGTTTCAAAAAAGTTCAAAGATGCCTTGGCTAAAGGATTGTGAGGAGAAACCCCTTGAGTAAGGAAGGAATAGGATTGGCTCAAGCTTCAAGCAAGAAGACTCTACATTTTACATTTGCGAGGAATCACTTTGAATCCATAGGAAAGCCAATACAATTAAACGGGGGTGAGGTATTATGATGAATTGGTTGCTCAAGTGCTTAGAGATAGCCACCAAAGATACTCGGCCATTCCCCCATAACATATCTTTGTCCACAGCTAAACCAGCAAAATCAGTGCCACCAATATTGTCCACTAGGCCCTACCGATATTCCTCCGGAAAGATCCTTCGCCAAACCCTAATATCTCGTTACCACCAACTTTCATATCGGTGCCACCAAGATTCAGTGACCAACTTTCTATTGAGAATATTCCAAGAATTGGAATCTCCGAGATTGGTATCGGTCTCACCGAGATTCGGAAACTGGTCTAGATCACCGTATCGGTACCACCGAGATTCATATATCAGTCTCGCCAAGAATTCAAAAGTTTCCACATTTAGTGCAACTCAGTACCACCGAGATACCTTTCGGTATCACCTAGTTGGGTAATAATGTTGTAATGGTTGGATTTTGGGGGATGCCTATATATACCCCCTCCACCTCCTGTCATTCGCAAAGGAAGCACTCGGAACACACACCCACTTGCGAGATCCATATTTCTGAGAGAGACACCTACTCATGTGTTCAGATCAAGAGATTCCAATCCAACCATTCGAAACTTGATATCTAGCCTCCCTAGTTACATTCCACAAGATCAATCTCTCGTACCCATGACAAATCTGTGAGAGCATGATTGAGTGTTTAGGAGACTATCTTTTGAAGCACAAGAGCAAGGAGTTGATCATTCTACCGCAAATATTACGTTTTGGACAGTGGTGCCTCCTAATTGGTTAGGTGTCGCTTGGGAGCCTCCTACTTCGTGTTGTGGGGTTGAACCAAGAAGTTTGTAATGGTAAGGAGATCACCTACTTCATGAAGATCTATTGTAAGTGTGGCTAGTACTGTGTGGACATAAGCCATGGTGGAATAGACAACACTACTTCTTCCTGGACCCCTTGTGGGTGGAGCCCTCCATGGACTCTTGTAGTCGTTACCCTCCGTGGATCAAAGTCTCCACTAACATTGACGTACGATAGCACTACCTATCACAACCACATCAAAAATCACCGTTTCAACCTTTGCGTTTGATCTTCCTAGCTTACCCTCTATATTAAATTGCATGTCCTTCCTTTCCACTGCTATACTCTTATATATGCATGTGTAGAGTGAAATTGACTAGTTATAATTTCTAAAACTGGCCCACAACTAATGTTGGGAAAAGGCTAAGTTTTTATCCTGTCAAGTAGTCTAATCACCCGCCCTCTAGACATACTTTCGATCCTACAGCGCCGTCGTCCGCCACGCGAGGAGGAGCAATGTCGTCCGTTACGCCGAGGAGGTGCACGACGGTCCCGCACCACTCGCAGGGAGAAGCAGCCTGGATGTACCACTCGCAAGGGTCCACCTCAACGGTACGTTTAAGTTTCAGACTTTCAGCTGCTTGTTGTTCATTTTGTCCATGTTTTAGGAGCTCAATGTCCATGTTTTATTTCGTTTTTTCTATTTGATATGTATGTTCGTAGTGAATGCCTATTTTTACAGCAACATCGATATTCCGAATCTCTACATTTTACTTACTAGTCTGTGAATCATTTATGTAGGTGTAGTCATCATGGACAAAAGGTGGATGGATGAGCCTAGGTATAACACACAATTTTAGTGGTTATTGGGTGCTTAGCTATTATTTAACTACATCTCATCTGATGCATATGTATGTTTGTATAACATGTAGGCACACAAAGGTGTATCTCGAAGGGGTTGAAAAATTCTTAAGCTTTGCAGTTAGCAATTCATCTAGAAACAAAATATTATGCCCTGGTAAGAACCGTTCACACTCATTTTGGAATGAAGAAATAGAGGTGTGTGAGCATCTGGTATGTGAGGGCTTTCTCCATGGATATAAATTTGGATTTTTCATGGAGAATCTAGTTCTACATTCTTGAATGTTCCCGACGCTCATGAGAATGAGGTTGAGGAGGAGTCGACCGAAGAGGATGACATTTTTTATTTGCTTCGAGACTTAGGGGGCGGTTTAGATATGGAGGGGGACTTCGAATATGTCATAGTTTCTGAGCATGCTTATTCATATTTAGAAGCTCTTGAAAAGTGAAAAAATGACTTTGGTCAAGAGCTATATCCTGGGTGTAAGAAGTTCTCAAAACTGTGTTTGTTAATTAGACTACTTCATGTCAAATTGCTTGGTGGATGGTGAGATAAAAGTTTTAACCTGCTGCTAGATCTACTTAATGATGCTTTTCCTAAAGTATCTCACTAGCAAAGAACTATAATGAAGCTAAGAAATTTGTGAAATGCCTAGGACTTGGATATGTTAGTATTCATGCATGTTAACATGATTGCATCCTCTTATCGAAAAACCATGCTAAGGCTAATGTTTGTCCAGTATGCAATACTTCATGACAATATCAAAATAAGATCTAGATGGAAAACGTGTCCACGAGGTACCTAGGAAGGTTCTTCATTATTTTCCAATAAAAGAAAGGTTGTAGAGGTTGTTTATGTGTTCTAGAACAAGAGCTCTCACCACATGGCATATTAAAGAGTGTACAAAAGATAGTTTGGTCAAGCATCTAGCTGATTTTGCTCAATGGAAGTATTTTTATGAGTTACATAAGGACTTTGCTGAGGACAACCACCATTTTAGGATTGGATATGCATTAGATGGTTTTAATCCTTTTAGATCCAATAACTTTAATTATAGTGTTTGGCATGTTATCTTGATTCCTTACAACTTCCCGCCTTGGATGTGCATGAAGCAATCAATTTTTTTATCACAGTGATTATTCTTGGTAAACATCCTCCTGGTGGTGATATGGATGTTTATCTAGAGCCTCTAGTTGATGATATGGTAGATATGTTTCTTCATGGTGTCAGAACATACGATGCTTCGAAAGAAGAGTTCTTTGATTTGAAGGCTGCCATGTTGTGGACCATTCATGATTTCCTGGGCCTAGGGTATACAGCTAGTTGAACCACCTCTGGTGAAGGAGCTTGTCGTGAATGTCATTCTGACAGATGCTCTCTTAGGTTGAATAATGGTAGCAATACATACTACATGCGGCATCGCATGTTCTCACATGAAGACCACCCCTTTAGGTCCAACGCCCATTCTTTTGATGACCTTGTTGAGCATAGGCCAGCACCAATTCCTCTCTATAGATTAGAAATTGTTGCTCGGGCGGAAGATATGCATACGGTTTTTGGGAAGGATCCATCCAGGAAGAAGAAAACCAAGTGGAAGTGCAAGGATAATGAGCCACTAATAGTTCGGAAAAGGAAGTATGTTTTGTTCAGGCTGCCATATTGGGAGAGCTTGTTGCCGTGTCACAACTTAGATGTCATGCACACAGAAAATAATGTATGTCAGAACACAATCAACACATTATTGTGCATTGCTGGGAAATCTAAGGATAATTTGAACTCTCGCTTGGACCTTTAAGCTCTAAATGTTAAAAGTGACCTTCATCATGTTGAACTTGAAGTAGAAGATAAATTTTATTTACCTCCAACACCTTATGAAATGAATGTTGCCCAACAGAACTTATTTTGTGGAGTATTTCAAGGAGCTAGATTCCCTTACGGGTTAGCACCTGATATGCATGGTAATGTGCATGTCAAGGAAAAGAAAATAATTGGGCTAAAGAGCCATGACAACCAAATCTTAATGCAGCATTTGCTACCACTTGCTGTGAGAAGGCTATTGCCCGGAAAAGTTAGTGCATCCTTGAGTCGTGTTACAATTTCTTCAAGAAGATCTACTCGCATGTTATTTCTATTAGTGATATGGAAAAGCTAGGGGCTGCAATACCTAAGACCTTGAGCATTCTCGATACTATATTCCCTCCATCCTTTTTTGATATCATGGTACACTTGATGGTGCATCTTCCAACCTAAGCCAAAAGAGCTGGACTAGTCTATTTTCCCAACATGTTTCCTATAGAGAGGTAATTGTCACCGACCACTTCCGTAGCAGCAAAAGTATGCTTCTTCTGCAAATAAACATAGACATTTTATTTGTTTATCACGCTGTAGGTATTTGTGTCGGTGTAAGGGCTTTGTTCATACTAGACGATATCCAGGGGGATCCACTACTGGAATCAGAGAATTTGCCATCTGTTGCTTCTTTGCCGTCTACTGGCTGATGGCGAAGACACTCTTTGCCATCAGCTACCCAAAACCTGACGGCAAAGAGCAGGCTAATGGAAAACATCCTCTTTTCCATAAGTGTACTCTTTTGCCGTCTGCGAGTTGACAGCAAAGCACATGCAGGAAGACAGTAAAGAGCCCACCCCACACCGCCCTCTAACCCATAACGGTCCAACACTTTGCCGTCAGCCTATTACCACTTTGCCGTCGGGGGCAGACGACAAAGAGGCAATTAGACCCAACGTCGTCAACCCCCACCACACCCCCTCTCTCCCCCCATAACGGTTCACCACAACTCCCTTCTCTCTCCCCGCGCAGCCGCTGGAGCTCGTGTTCCCTTCTGCCGTGACCTGCTGCCGGTGCTCGCCCCCTCCTCCTCCCTGCGACCCCCTCCTCCACCACCGTGCCCCTGCTCCACCACCGTCCTGGTGCCCTCCTCCCCGCGACCCCCTCTCATCCACCATTGCGCGACCCCTTGCCCTGGTGCACTGTCCTCCCCGCGACCCCCTCCTCCACCAGCTCCGGCCAGGTCACCCACCGCCCCGACCGTCACCGCCCTAGCTGCCCACTACTAACCAAGGTGTTTTTTTCTTTTTTTGCTAATTAAAAGATTTAGTGGTATATATAGTTTAGTTGGTAGGTTAGTTAATTAGTAGATTTAGTGGTAGTTTAGTTAGTTGGTAGATTATCTTTAGTTAGTTGGTAGTTTAGTTAGTTGGTAGATTTAGTTAGTTAATTAGTAGATTTAGTAGGTAGTTTAGTGGTAGATTCTGTTTTGTTAATTAGTGGTAGCTAGATTCTTTTTTATTTACTTAGTGGTAGATTATGTTTTTGTTATTTTTTTGCTGTTTAATGTTGTATAGGTTTAGCGATAGGTTTAGTTAGCTTGGTTAGTTAAGTTAGTTAGTTAGTTATCTTAATAGAAAGAAGAGGAAGAAGAAGAAGAAGAGGAGGAGGAGAAGAGGAGAGGAGGAGGAGGAGGAGGAGAAGAAGAATAAGAAGAAGAAGAGGAGAAGAAAAAACAAGAAGGAGAAGAAGAGAAGAAGAGAAGAAGACATAATTAGCCCATTTAGCTCCAAAATGCCATAATAAGTCCAAAATGGCATAAGAACCTTGGTTAGCTCATGAATATTATATTCTTAGCTTGTTTTCCTCTAAAATGACATAATTAGCCCATATAGCTCCAAAAATACATAATTAGATAATTTAGCTCCAACAAGAGGAGAAGAGGAGAAGAAATAGGAAAAATGAAAAGAAAGAAGAAGAAGAAGAAGAGAAGAAAAATACCTTCTCCTTCTTCTCCTCCTTCTTCTCCTCCTCCTCCTTCTCCTTCTTCTTGATTTCTTCTTCTTCTCCTCCTCCTCCTCTTTATTCTCCTCTTTATTATTCTCCTTACCGTATTTTCCCCAACAATGAGATAATTAGCCCATTTAACTACAAAATGTCATAAAAACCTTGGTTAGCTCGTGCATATTATATTCTTAACTTGTTTTACTCTAAAATGACATAATTAGCATATTTGTCTTAACTTGTTTTACTCTAAAATGACATAATTAGCATATTTGTGTTGATCGGGTGGATTTACATGTGATAGTTGTCTCGTCGCTGTGAGGTCTGCTGTGCGAAGACCTCCCCGTGCGTTGTACGAGCTCCGCCCCTGCATTCGTGGGTCAGTACAAATTTCATCTCCACCTCGCCCCTTCATTTACTGTGGCTCGGTTTACGGATGAAACTTTCTAGATTTAGGTAATTAAATTAATTTATCTGTATGCGTAACCAGTATGCGTCTCCCGTTCGAAAGGGCGACATCTATAAATATGCATGTCTTTACATACTTATAACCTCCATCCTTTCGAATTGTCCAACATTATCCATCGACAGCCCGAGTATGTGTTGATTGGGTTCGTTTTCCCGTATGCTGTGCTCTGGATCTTCTCTGTTTATTGCGGAGACATGTATCAGGAGAATAACGGGGAGGTGCTGCCGAAATATTGCGTTGGATCCGGGACAGAGCATGGGAAAAAGAACCCAATCTACACATACTCGGGTGGGATTAGGACCTATCTTTACCTATTAGCGTGTAGGTTGCCTGGACGTAATAAAAATGGCGAACCTGATTAACCGATGAATATAAATGCTAAATTATATATAAATATATTTCTACTGTCTTTAGTATCTAGGAAAGATGAGTGATCGTGCTTGGATGTATACCGGTCACCCTAGTCAGAAAGAGATGACGAAAGAATGGTTTGTAAAAACAAAGGAATTTGTGAAACCCGCATTCGCAAATGGCCAGGAAAGAAACACCTGCAGAGGAGGGGTTTTAAGCCTAATTATACAGTGTGTACATTTCATGGTGAGTCTATACAACGCACAAGAGCTGAGGTGGTCCGTCGTCGCACGGACGAGCATGGTACCGGGATCGAAGACATGGTGCAAGACTTTGATGATGCTCGGGATTCGGAAGATGAGATGGAGGAATCTGCAAAGGCCTTTTATGAAATGTTGGAGTCTTCAAAACGTCTTCTCCATGATCACACTGAGCTCTGTCAGCTGGATGCAATTGCACAAGTAATGGCTCTAAAATGCTTAGTTCAACTTGGGAAGAGAATGCTACGACGCGATGATGACACTATTTGGACGCTTCCTACCCAAAGGCCATGTCATGCCTGCAAACCTGTACCAGTCGGACAAAATACTTCGTATACTTAAGATGCCCTATGAGAAGATAGATGCATGTGAGGAAGGATGTGTCTTATTTAGGAAGGAGTATGCACACTTGGACTATTGTCCCAATTGCGAGTCTTGCAGGTATCTTGTGCTAGACAACGATATGGGTGAGAAGAGGCAGCCCAAAATCACAGTTAGTGTTCTTCGATATATGCCAATCGTACCAAGACTTCAACATCTTTTCATGGTCGAAGAGACAGCCAGACAGATGACATGGCACAAATTGGGCAAAAGAACCGAACTAGATGCGGATGGGAATAAGATGGTGGTACACACATCGGATGGGGAAGCGTGGAAACATTTCGATGGATTGCATCAGGATAAAGCGACAGATCCAAGGAATCATCAAGTCTGCATCGCCACGGATGGTTTTAATCCCTTCGGCATGACGGCAACCAAATATAGTTGTTGGCATGTATTTGTCATTCCACTCAATCTCCCCCCCGGACAGATTATGCAAAGAAAGAACATATTTCTGACGTTGATAATTCCAGGGCCCAATTATCCGGGGAAGAATATGAATGTGTACCTGCAGCTGCTTAAGGATGAATTGGAAGAAGCTTGGGATAATGGGGTCAAGACATACGATGCCGCTAGAAAACAAAACTTCAAAATGCATGTGTGGTACATGTACTCTATGCATGACTTGCCGGCGTATGCACTATTCTCTGGATGGTGTGTGCATGGAAGGTTCCCATGCCCCCAATGCAAGGCAGCTCTTCAGTTTCATTGGTTGCAGGAGGGACGTAAGTATTCTTGCTTTGACTTGCATAGACAGTTGCTGGATCCTGACCATCAGTTCAGAAAAGACAAGAAGAACTTTACCAAAGGTAAACTTGTCAAAAACATGGCACCACCTGCGTTGACAGGCCAACAGATCCTGGATCAGTTAAACGCCCTCGAGCCTGATCCAGAGTGTCCAGGGTATTTCAAGGGGTATAATTCAAAACACGCGTGGACTCACAAGCCATGCTTCTGGGATCTGCCTTACTTCAAAGACCTCCTTCCTCCACACAATATCGACATGATGCACACTGAAAAGAATATCAGAGAGGCTATTTTTGGTACATTGTTCGACATAGATGGGAAGACAAAGGATAATACTAAGGCTAGAGTCGATCAAGAGACACTATGTCATAGACCGTCACAAAACATGCGAGAAGGCAAAGGAAAGCAGAAGTGGTCGAAGCCAAAGGCCTGGTTCAATCTTGGAAGGCCAGCTATGAGGGAAATTATCTTGTGGGTTAAAATGCACTTGATGTTCCATGATGGGTATGCAGCGAATCTAAAGAGGGGAGCGAGTCTTGAAAAATTGTCGCCTGGCGTGGTAGAAGACATGGAGGAGTTTGCACCGGAGTTATTGTGCAAGTAAGAGAAGATCTTTCCACCCGGCTTCTTTAATCCAATGCAGCATTAGATTTTACATCTACCGACCGAGGCAAGATTGGGTGGGCCCGTGCAAGATCGTTGGTGCTATGCAATTGAGAGGATGCAGAAGACCCTTCGAGCTAAATGTAAAAATAAGTGTAGAATTGAAGCATCGATGGCTGAGGCATTCATTACTGAGCAGGTGGTGATGGGGTTATAGTCCTAGGGTAGGTTCATAGGCCTTCCCTGTGGGTCCTACCCAAAGACTACCCTTCATAAGGGATAAGGCTCTTAGTCAGTTCCGACTGACTTAAGGACTTCCCATCATCCAGTAGGTGACGATTGCTCCATCATCCAGTCGGAGATGAGCATTCCGAGCGTATGAAATTTACCGACTGGATTCCACTCTGTACATCGTAACTCCCGTGGAGGGTAACGGTCATACGTTTCCACGTATCTTTATTAGCATTTAGGACATACGTTACCTATAATGTAGGCATTTATTCGCCACTACTCCACCCCTGTGCACCGAACCGTTGTGAAGAGCAGCGCACTCTATATAAGCCGCCCTTCCCCACTGGTGCAGGGGTTAGCAATTCAGTATAATTCATATTCCACTCGACAACAAGCTCCCAAGAGCACTGAGACGTAGGGCTCTTACCTCCACCGTAGAGGGGCCTGAACTCATACAACCTCGCCGTAGCTAAGGCTCTGCCCATTCTTTCGTACCCTACACATCTACTGTCAGACTTATACCCACGACAGTTGGCGGCCACCATGGGGCAGGCGTCTACGCGACTTTTCGGCGAGTTTGCGACTACATCTTTTCGTCATGTCGTCCGGTGGTGATTTGAGCATGTGTCGCGAGATCCTCTTCGGCGCTCTTTCATTCATCGTCGACGATTCGGCATGGCTTCGGGATGCTCCTCTTGACGTAGAGGCGCTCCCCAGTCGCGGGGCTACGCACTTCCGTGCCAGCGCCCGCGGCATCCTTCTTCTCCAGCAGTCGGCTCCGCTGTCGACCTTCGCCCCCGTCACACGCCGCAACAAGCGGTCTCGCCGTCCGCGGCTCCAGCGTTGGGTGCAACACGCCCAGGCGCGCCAGAGCGCGTCTTCACAAGTGGCGGTCCTCGAGTCGGTTGTAGTAGCGCCGCCGTCCCAGCGCTCGGACTCAGTGCTGACTGAGTTTCCTTCCGAGTACGTGGGTCGCGGGCTTGCAGTCGAAGTGCACATGGCCAGCTCCCATGAAAGTCCCAGCCAAACCGGACGGAACGAGCACGAGGTCGGTGAAACCTCCGGCGCTCGCTGTCAACCTCGCCGTTCTGCCAATCGGCGCACTCGTCCGAGCAACGTGGAGGTGTTCCGCACACCCGTCCTCAACTTGGTTGCCGCCGCCAAGATAACCGATTCCCTCCAGCCGACTGATTCAGAGGCTGGCAGAGGGATCGAGCCGATCCGTGCCCTGCTGCACACGGTGCAACAGCAAAATTCGGTGGTCTCCCAGTCGCACAACAAGATCCACAATAGTTCCGTTCGCACGAACACACATCGGTCAGTTCACAGCCCCGTTTCTCATCAGCGACACAGGGGAGGCAGCCGTTCCATGAATCCCGAAGATCGTCGCCGTTCACGCACCCCTCCGCGGTGGGCCTTATGGGCCCCGACATCAAGATGATCGGCGTTCGATCGGTGACACTTATGATCCAAGACCCGACGCGAGGGGGCATATCGCCCAGAGGAGGGTCAAGAGGGGCCGGGCCCACCGCGATGGCCATGATATGGACCGTCTGAGTGGAAGCAGGACCATCGTGTCTGGTCCCGAGTGTTTTAGTCGAGCCATCCGTTCGGCTGACATCCCTCCCAACTTCCGATTGGCGACGGGGATCAGCAAGTTTACAGGAGAATCCAAGCCAGAAACATGGCTGGACGACTACCGAGTGGCAGTCCAGATCGGAGGAGGGGACGACCACGTCGCCATGAAACACCTCCCTCTGATGCTCGACGGCTCGGCACGAGCGTGGCTGAACCAGTTGGCTCCATCAAGCATCTACAGCTGGGCAGATCTGACCCGAGTCTTCATCAGGACCTTCGAAGGGACGTGCAAACACCCTGCTGGCCTCGTGGAGCTCTAGCACTGTGTCCAAAAGCAGAATGAGCCCCTGCGCGATTTCATTCAGCGTTGGACGACCCTCTACCACACGGTGGAGAACGTCACAGAGCACCAAGCAGTCTGCGCCTTCAAGGCAGGCGTGCGGTACAGAGATCTGTACCTGAAGTTCGGTCGAACAGGCGACATCTCCATGAGTAAGATGATGGAGATAGCGGCACGCTATGCAAATGGCGAAGAAGAGGATCGCATTCGTAGCGGCAAGCACAAAGCAGTCGCCGATGGAGATGGGAATAGCACTCAGAAGCAGAAGCAGAAAGCTCCGTCCACTCCGCAGGCAGAGGCCGCAGCTGTTACCAATGCCAAGTTCAAGGGCAAGGGGAAGGCTCAGTTCACTCCCAAGAAGAAGAAGTTCGGAAACCCCATCCTGGACCAGCCATGTCCAATTCACACGAAGATGGATGAAGAGGGCAACGCCATATATCCGAAGCATACCGCTCGGCAATGTCGCCTCCTGATCCAGGGGTTCGGCGAAGGGCAACCGAGTGAAAAGGGCAATGAACAGGATGAGGAGGACAAGGAGGATCCGTTCCCCCAAGTCCATGCAACACTAATGATTTTTGCTGACGTTGAGAGCAAGAGTCGACTGATGCTGGTGAACAGGGAGGTGAACATGGCAGCGCCAACCAACCCTACGTTCCTCAAATGGTCTCAGACTGCTATCAACTTTGACCAGTCGGATCATCCAGCACATGTACCCACCCCAAGGAAGCAGGCTCTGGTCGTCGACGCGGTGGTGGAAGGAGTCCGACTGCGCAAAGTCCTCATGGACGGCGGCAGTGGCTTGAACATCATGTACACTGACACTCTCAAGGGGATGGGCATTCCGATGTCCAAACTTAGGGTGAGCAGCATGCAGTTCCATGGAGTCGTCCCTGGACGAAAGGCCAAGTCACTCGGCCAGATCGCGTTGGACGTTGTCTTTGGTTTCGACAAGAACTTCCGCAAGCAGAAGCTGACGTTCGAGGTGGTGGACTTCCAGAGTGCGTACCACGCAATTCTGGGCCGCCGGCGTATGCGCGTTTCATGGCCCGTCCATGTTACGTGTACCTGAAGCTAAAGATGCCAGGTCCAATAGGTGTGATCACTATCACCGGCAATCGGCAGCGGGCCGAGGAGTGTCTTCAGCAGGGATCGAGGATCGCCGATCAGCAGATGGCTATCCTCGAGCTTGACGAGTACAAGAAAACAGTCGACCCCGCTGACTTGATGCGCTCGAAAAAGCCAGCTTCGGAGTCCGCATTCCAGTCGACGGGAGAGACGAAGAAGGTCAGCATCCACCCGACGGACGACACCGCTGTCCCGACGAACATCTCCACCACCCTCGATCCTAAATAGGAAGCCGAGCTCATCCAATTCCTCCATGAGAACTGGGACATCTTCGCATGGAAGCCCGCTGACATGCCAGGTGTACCCAGGGAGTTGGCTGAGCACCGACTGCATGTGGATCCCGTCGCTCGGCCTGTCCGAGAACGCTTGCATCGGTCCGCCGCGCACAAGAGGAAGGCAATCGGAGCAGAGGTGGCTAAGCTTTTGGCAGCCAACTTCATTCGCGAGGTACAGCACTCCGAGTGGCTCGCCAATGTTGTCATGGTGCCCAAGAAAGACAAGTCGCTCCGAATGTGCATCAACTTCAAGCATCTCAATAAGGTCTGCACGAAAGACCATTTTCCGCTCCCCCTCATCGATCAAATTGTCGATTCGACTACGGGTTGTGAGCGTTTGTCAGTCCTCGAGGCCTACTCGGGCTATCATCAGATCCGTCTGTATGGCCCCGATGAATTAAAAACAGCCTTCATCACCCCATTCGGGTGCTTCTGCTACATCACTATGCCCATTGGTTTGAAGAATGCAGGAGCAACCTTTATGCGCATGATCCAAAAATGCCTCCTCGACCAGATCGGTCGGAATGTGGAGGCGTATATGGACGATATCATAGTCAAGTCACGCAAAGGTTCCGACCTGCTGACTGACTTGGCAGAAACATTCGCCAACCTTCGTAGGTACGATATCAAGCTCAACCCAGCCAAGTGTTCATTCGGCGTTCCCAGCGGAAAGTTACTCGGTTTCTTCGTTTCCGAACGAGGGATCGATGTCAACCCTGAAAAGATCGAGACCATCGTCCGAATGGATCGGCCGGTCAGAATACACGATGTTCAAAGACTCACAGGTTGCCTAGCGGCTTTGAGCAGGTTTATCAGTGGACTCGGCGAGAAGGCACTTCCTCTGTACCGACTCATGAAGAAATCAGATACTTTCGAGTGGATAGACGAGGCCCAAATCGCATTCGACGACCTCAAAGTCCTACTTTCCACCCAGTCGGTTCTTACTGCTCCGCTCAGTAAAGAACCCCTTCTTCTGTACATCGCGGCTACAAATCAAGTCGTCAGCATTGTTCTCACAGTCGAACGGGAAGCAGAAGGCAAAGCATACAAGGTTCAGCGGCCAGTGTATTATGTCTCCGAAGTCCTGACTCCTTCCAACCAGAGGTATCCCCACTACCAAAAACTTATCTACGGGATTTACAAGACTGCGAAGAAGGTGGCTCATTATTTTCAAGACCACTCGGTGTCCGTCGTTTCTGATCCTCCGTTGTCGGAAATCCTACACAATCGGGACGCATCGGGCCGAGTGGTGAAGTGGGAAATGAAGATGTTATACTGCGACATCAAGTTCGAGGCCAAGAAAGCTATAAAGTCTCAAGCTCTGGCTGACTTCATAGCAGAATGGGTAGAACAACAGCAACCGACCCACATCTACTCGGCTCATTGGACAATGTTCTTCGATGGGTCCAAGATGTTGAGTGGCTCCGGCGCTGGCGTTGTGATCATATCGCCAAAAGGTGACAAACTCAAGTATGTGCTGCAGATACACTTTGATTCCTCCAACAACGAGGCAGAGTATGAAGCTCTCCTTTATGGACTGCGCATGGCCATTGCATTCGGCGTCCGTCGCCTGATGGTCTATGGCGATTCGGATTAGGTGGTTAATCAAGTGATGAAAGAGTGGGACGTCAGGAACCCCACCATGACCACATACTGCAATGCGGTGAGGAAGCTCGAGAAAAAGTTTGAAGGTCTGGAACTCCACCACGTTCCGCGACTGAAAAACCAAGCAGCTGATGAATTTGCGAAACTTGGATCCACTCGGAGACCAGTCCCGAGTGATGTGTGCCTCGAGCATCTTCACCTTCCCTCAGTTAAAGAAGATCCTTTCACAGAGGAACCAGTACAACCAAAGAGCTCGACAGATCCGACTGAAGTCGAAGTCCCTGCTGTGGTTGATTTGATCATGAAGATTCTTGCTATCATCCCCGATTGGACTGTGCCATTTATTGCATACATCCTGAGGCAAGAATTACTAGAAGACGAAGTCGAAGCCAGACAGATCGTCCGCAGGTCAAAGTCGTTCACTGTCATTGATGGCCAGTTGTACAAGGAAAGCGTTTCAGGCATCCTTCAACGATGCATCTCCCCTGAGGAGGGACAGTTAATCCTGGAAGAAATTCACTCGGGAACCTGCGGTCATCACGCCTCCTCAAGAGCAATCGTCGGCAAAGCATTCAGAGCTGGTTTCTTCTGGCTGCAGGCGAATGAAATGGCGAAGGATATGGTCGACCGATGCGAAGGCTGTCAGTTCTACTCTAACAAGTCCCACAAGCCAACATCTGCGTTGAAGACAATCCCTCTTGTTTGGCCGTTTGCCGTATGGGGATTAGATACAGTCGGTCCATTCAGGACAGGCCAAGGGGGGTTCACACATCTGTTGGTGGCAGTCGACAAGTTCACAAAGTGGATTGAAGCGAAGCCCATCAAGAAGCTCGACACCCTTACGGCCATCAAGCTTGTCAGGGACATCATCTCTGGATTCGGGGTACCTCACAGCATAATCACTGACAATGGAACAAACTTTGACTCGGACAGATTCAAAAGTTTCTGTACGGGCCAAGGTATCCGAATGGATTTTCCATCTGTGCTGCATCCCCAAACAAACGGAGAAGCAGAGTGGGCGAATGGACTTATTCTGGAAGGTTTGAAGCCTCGACTCATGCGAGAAGTGGGACATGCCGCCGGCGCATGGGTCACCGAGCTACCTTCGGTACTTTGGGGTCTCCGCACAACCCCAAATAGATCTACAGGGCGATCCCCATTCTTCCTCGTTTACGGAGAAGAGGCAGTCCTTCCGAGTGACTTGCTTCACAACGCTCCACGAGTTGAACTCTTCTCCGAAGCTGAAGGAGAGCAAGCAAGGCAATACGGAGTGGATCTTCTAGAGGAGGAGTGCGAGATGGCACTGACTCGCTCAACCATTTATCAACAAGATCTACAGCGTTTTCACACGCAACACGTCAGGAGTCGTACATTCCAAGCAGGCGACTTGGTGTTCCGAGTGGATCAGCAGAGACCTCACAAGTTGGCTCCCGCCTAGGAAGGACCATTCATCATCTCCAAGGTGCTGAACAACGGAGCATATCGACTCTTGAACCTCGACAGGGAAACGGACGAGCCGCGAGCATGGAACGGAGATCTCGTGAAGATCTTCTACACGTGACCGTCGACTGAAGCAATGTAAAGAACAAGTATCGTTCAAGTAATACAAAGAAGATTGAGTTTTTACAGATTCAAAATTCTTCCACGGTCGCAGACTCCGGTCTAAAAAAAAATCTTACCTGCGATCGAGAGTCGCCTAAGTATTAACTTTCTCCGAGTGTGCACTAAGCGTTGCACTCGGGGACTTAGCTGCGATCACGAATCGCCTAAGTACAAACTTTCTCCGAGTGTGTACTAAACGTCGCACTCGGGGATTTAGCTGCGATCAAGAATCGCCTAAGTACAAATTTTCTCCGAGTGTGCACTAAACGTCGCACTCGGGGACTTAGCTGCGATCAAGAATCGCCTAAGTACAAACTTTCTCCGACGGTGCACTAAACGTCGCACTCGGGAACTTAGCTGCGATCAAGAATCGCCTAAGTACAAACTTTCTCCGAGTGTGCACTAACCGTCGCACTCGGGGACTTAGCTGCGATCAAGAATCGCCTAAGTACAAATTTTCTCCGAGTGTGCACTAAACGTCGCACTCGGGGACTTAGCTGCGATCAAGAATCGCCTAAGTACAAACTTTCTCCGAGGGTGCACTAAACGTCGCACTCGGGGACTTAGCTGCGATCAAGAATCGCCTAAATACAAACTTTCTCCGAGTGTGCACTAAACGTCGCACTCGGGGACTTAGCTGCGATCAAGAATCGCCTAAGTACAAATTTCTACGAGTGTGCACTAAACGTCGCACTCGGGGACTTAGCTGCGATCAAGAATCGCCTAAGTACAAATTTTCTCCGAGTGTGCACTAAACGTCGCACTCGGGGACTTACATGCGATCAAGAATCACCTAAGTACAAACTTTCTCCGAGTGTGCACTAAACGTCGCACTCAGGGACTTAGACGCGATCCGGAATCGCCTAAGTACTAACTTTCTCCGAATGTGCCCAAAACGTCGCACTCGGGGACTTGTCTGCGATCAAGAATCGCCTAAATAGAAAGCTTCCTTCGAGTGTATCTTACAGATCCAGTCGGACGCTTAGGAGACCCTCATTGAGGCTCATGTAGATGTCAAGACAACTAACAATTATATGAGTAGAAGAACCTCATTGAGGCTCATGTAGGTGTCAAGACAACTGACAATTACATGAGTAACAACTCGCTCCGAGTATGACCTTACAGTCGCACTCGAAGACTTAGCCGCGATCACGAATCGCCAAAGTACACAATTGCCTTCGAGTGTATCCTACAGATCCACTCGGAGACTCAGCAGACCCTCAGTGAGGCTCATGCAGATGTCAAGACAACTGAAATTACATGCTCCGCATGTTTGCCACTGGCTTCACCAAGAAACGCCAAACAAAAACCACGAGCCAAAATCGTGTCAACAACTCTTTGGCAAAGGAAGAGCAAAAGATTCGAGTCAAATTCAAAGTTCGTCTAAAGATAGTTGGTTCGGTGTAGATCAAGCTTATCCACACCGAACCACGAATGTGACGGCCAACAGCAGTGGCCAAAGTTTCATACAACCAACACTCGGCATACCGAGGTAAAAGTTTTCTCAAGCGTCGTCAGGACTAGCACTGGGACTGGCAGGTTCCACGAAAGTGTCGAGGTCGATCCCATCTGCGATGTGAGTGGCGCTCTCAAGGAAGGTCTCCATGAAATCTTTGAATCAAAGCTTTTCGGTGTTGGTGACTTGCAACGCCTTCAGCTTCTCTTCGCGAGCCTCCTTGCAGTGCACTCGGACCAGTGACAACGCCACGTCCGCACCACAGCGTGCCGCAGACTTCTTCCACGCCTGCACTCGGTTCGGGACCTCCTCCAGCCGAGTCATCAACCCTTCCATCTCTTGCCGAGACTCGTCTTCGGGCCACAGCTCCTTATCGATTCGGCCGGCGACCTCTCTTAGTCGACCGATGAAAGGTCCCACTTTGCCCAGGCGAATGTGCGCTCGCAGCATGTCACGATTGGCGTCCTCCCCGAGTGGAACGTCCGGAAGAACCGACCGCTCAACGTCAGCTGCTTCAGCTTCAGCGTCCATACAAAAATCTGCAAAGACAAGACAAGCAGGAAGTAAGCGCAGAATGAAATACACAGTCAAGAAGCACTCGGAAGAACATAACTTACCACCGAGAAGCGCAATCATCTTCCTTGCCCAGTCAATGACGTACCTCTCCTGTGCTATGCACCGCCTGTTCATCACCTGCATCTGTCCCATCAGCTCGGTTCTTTGTTTCCCCATTTTCTCCATTTCGGCCACCAATGCCTTGTTTGCCTGACGGGACTCCTCCAAGGACTTCTCTCGGTCAGCCAAAACACCCTTCATACCAGCCAAGGCAAGCATTGCTGCATCCAGTTCCGCAGCAAACTGAATCTTTTCAGCCTTCAGAGTGTCGTACGCTGATCCCATCTCGCAAGTCTTCTGCAGGTCAACGCCAAGAGACGATCAGACAAATTCAACAAGGACAACAATAAAAACTCGAAGTTCTTCAGACCCCTGCCGACGCAAGCAGTCGACAGCGGTCTCGTGGACTACACCCAGTGGGTTCACTAAGAGTGAACCCACTGGCATGAACCTCAAACAGGTCCGCCCTATTGAGATACATAACAAAAGACAAGCCTATGAGGCTACTACTACCCGACCTGAGTAAAATTACTCTCGGGGACTAATCCAGTAGGTGCACTCGGAATGCCCCCACCGGTAACATTCGAACAGATTTGTTTTGATCTGATTAAGTTAAAGAAAATTTATATAAAGACAACTGCCGGTGCACGCACTCGACAGAAGTCTCGGGGACTACACCCGCTGGGTTCACTAAGAGTGAACCCACTGCAAAATAATCCTACTGCATCCGAGTATATTGCTTAAACACCCACTGGGTTACAAGAGGAAAGTAAATACTTACAAGCCCACTTACTCGGATATCTTCCCGGAGTTCCAAGCTTCGCTTGTACACAGATGCGATGGAGTCGTACGCTCTCTTTGCATCACCCGCCATCAACTCCGCCTGCACCATGGCCCCCTTGGCAGCTCCCATCTGATCTTCCGGAAGGCGCCGGGTGTTGAACTGGACGGTCGACAGACCTGGCACCACAAGAGACTCCTTGGGCATCCCAAGTCCTGCTCCAGTCGGTTCAGCAACGATGAGCGCCGTGTCAGTCGACGGCATCGTCTCGATTGGCCGCGCGTCCTTGGCGGGAGTAGTAACAGACGGAACAGCCTCAAGGACAGGCGCCGCAGCTTGCTCGGACCTCTTCTGATTGTCCTCCGCCACATGGATCACCTCTGAAGGAAGCCCGACCAAACGACATGAGACCACAGAAAAAAGACAAGACCAAAGACAGAATTCGAGAAACAATAATGTGAGCTCTCGGAGTCGCCACGACGTACCTTGCTGCGATGTGACGACGTTGTCCGTATCCATGGGATCGTCCCCCTGGCAGAAAAGTGGCGGAGGTGGCAACTCTGTTGAGTAAAATTCACTCGACCAATAAGAATGAGTTCAATCAAATACTGGAAGAAGATAGAAGAATAATGCACTTACGCTGAGGTGACCCTCATCCGCGGCAAAGCCTTCCGAGGCTTAGATCCACTTGGTTTGGCCACCTCATCCGCGGCAAAGCCTTCCGAGGCTTAGATCCACTTGGTTTGGCCACCTTAGAGGGCTGGCCCGCGGGCTCAGCAGCAGAGTCCCTGGTCCTCTTTGTGCTCCGAGCACTCGGAACCACGGGAGTAGCTGGCAAGGCACTCGGAACCACAGGAGCAGTTGGCGGGGCACTCGAGGCCGCTGGAGGAGCCGACGGAGCCATGGGTTCGTGACAGCGTTTAGTTCAAGGCTCTGGTGGTGGGGGTGGCGAGTTCTGTTCCTCATCTTCCTCCTCTTCTTCTTCAGACTCCTCCTCCGTCTCCCCACTGCCGGAGACATACTCGACGCTCTCCACGCTGCCCTCCTGGCTACCTTCTCTTCCTCGGACGGATTCCCGTTCGAGACAGGAGAAAACCAGTTGGTCCACGCCTGCACAAGATACAGTCGACAACGCGAGTCGTCAGACAATAATACAAGAAAAAGCGATAAATCTAAGACAATTGTGTGCACTCGACAAGTTATACTCACCTCATTTGGAGGAGGGTTGTCCGCGCGGAAGGGCTTCACTCGCTAGGCTCCTTTGGGGATATCGCAGGCGCCTATGATGTTGAGGACCCACGACGCCACCAGCTTCCCGGTCACGCACTCGGGGTTAGTCCGTGTGGAGTCCTCAGGCCCCGTGTAGTGCCACATGGCGTGGTGTCGAGCTTGCAAAGGCTGGATACGCCGACCCAGAAAAACCTCTAGCAAATCTATGCCAGTGACTCCCTTTCGGACGACCTTTACAAGCGCATCGACCAGAGGCTGGATCTGGATCTTCTCCATCTTCGTGAGCGCAAGCTGTCTAGGCGGAGCCGGTCGGTCTAAGCTAAAAGGTGGTAGTCCAGTGGCGGCATTCGGGCAAGCAACATCCTGGCAGTAAAACCAAGTCGACTGCCAGTTCCTAATGGATTCAGACAACTGAAGAGCGGGATAGCTTCTTTTACTTTTCTTTTGAAAGCCTAAGCCTCCGCACAGCTGGAGGAGGTGAGTTTTGTCATCCAACTGGCTAAGCCTGTTGATGGTTTGAGATCTAGCACAGAAGATGTGCTTAAAGAGCCCCCAATGGGGAGGACAGCCGATAAAACACTCGCACAGCACGACGAAGGCAGAAAGATGAGCTATTGCATTGGGAGGAAAATGGTGGAGCTGCGCCCCGAAGTGGTCCATTAAACCTCTGAAGAAGGGATGAGGAGGCAGAGAGAAGCCTCGGTGCACGTGACTGAGCAGCAAGACGCGCTCCCCCTCCTGGGGCGTCGGCTCGTTCTCGCCCTCCGCCGGCAACCTCCACGTCTTGTGCTCGATCATCCCGTGCTCCACCAGCTCCCGCATGTCCTCCTCCGTCATCGTGGAGGGGAGGAAATCCCCCTGGATCCAACCCGTCGGCAGTGCTCGCTGCCGTCGCTGAGCAGGAGCCGCCGCCTTCTTCTTCTTCCACGCCTCGAGCTTGCTCGTCTGGCCCTTCGTCATGGTGGAGGTTGTAGAACCGCGGAGGAGGAGGGGAAGGAAGGAGCTCGAGATGCGCAGGAGGTCGCGAGAGAAGTGGGGCAAGTGCGAGCTATCAGGCGAGTGCAACAAAAAACCCTCGCTGTAGAGGTTTAAATAAGGTTCCTTCTGGGTCACTCGCAGGTGGCCCCGAAATCTTATCCCCTGACCGGTTACTGCGATATTAGTGGAGGAGATAAAGGCGTGGAAATCGAGGCGGTAGATACTACTCAATTATGATGTCGTCATCCCTGCTGGGCGCGCGGCAACCGAAATTTGAGGATCCCGGAAAATCCGCCGCTGTCAGTTGGCTAGTCACGTCAAAAGATACCACGGAAGCACTCGGTCCCTGACGGTTCGTTTCACAAATACATCCACTCGGATCACTGGTCAAGAGGATAAAATGGATCAAGGCAAACAACGCCAAAGTCGCATTCGGACCATTCGGATCTGTACTACAAGCATCACTTCGTCGTTCCAACCCCAATCCATTCGGGGACTATTGATGGGGTTATAGTCCTAGGGTAGGGTCATAGGCCTGCCCTGTGGGTCCTACCCAAAGACTACCCTTCATAAGGGATAAGGCTCTTAGTCAGTTCCGACTGACTTAAGCACTTTCCATCATCCAGTCGGTGACGATTGCTCCATCATCCAGTCGGAGATGAGCATTCGGAGCGTATCAAACTTACCAACTGGATTCCACTCTGTACATTGTAACACCCCTGGAGGGTAACGGTCATACGTTTCCACGTATCATTATTAGCATTTAAGACATACGTTACCTGTAACGTAGGCATTTATTCGCCACTACTCCACCCCTGTGCACCGAACCATTGTGAAGGGCAGCGCACTCTATATAAGCCGCCCTTCCCCACTTGTGTAGGGGTTAGCAATTCAGTGTAATCCATATTCCACTCGACAACAAGCTCCCAAGAGCACTGAGACGTAGGGCTCTTACCTCCACCGTAGAGGGGCCTGAACTCATACAACCTCGCCGTAGCTAAGGCTCTGCCCATCCTTTCGTACCCTACACATCTACTGTCAGACTTATACCCACGACAGGTGGCAAACTTTGTGAGAGCACAGTACGAAGCCAAAAATCATCATTTGCATAATTCGAAGCCTCGGCACAATGATGCAGACCCTAAAAAAGGTGGGTCCAACCTCAGCCTATTCAAAGGGAAGCTCGCACCAGCCGGTGCTTCGAAACCAATAACGTTGGATGTCGAAGAATGGCGGAACATTTCGTTGTATATCTTCAACAACCTAACATAAGTGCAGCCGTACATTGAGTGAGTTCTCGGCACATTTTCTCGTAACTTCTAATTCCATTGAACTGCTCTTATTCCCGGATATTTCAAACAGTCGTTACGTCGCCAAATTCTCGGATGGAGCGGTGATCGAAAATGATTCCGTCGAAGAGTATGAGCTGCTGTCAAAGACAGGAGGCGGCTATCCCGGTTTCATCTCTTGGTTCAAACAAACGGTAATTATCAATAATGGACCATTTCATTTCTTGGTCTAACTTGCGGCTAATGCAACAATCGTTTCGAATTAAACTTGTAGGCTAATTCATAGTCTATGGATGCCGAATTGAGACAAGTCGCTAATGGTTTTGAATATAAGGTCCGTACATTTGAGAAACAGAATATCAATGGGTATCTCTTTCGTACCTTTGGCAAAGAGTTGTCTATGCCCGACCGGAAATCTACAAATTCTGGTGTCTCTGCTATAGACGAAGGTGTTATCGAGTATTATGGAAGAGTTGAAGCAATTTATGAACTTAAATTCTATGGTGAAAACCCACCTAACTTCGTAGTCTTCAAATGCTATTGGTTACAGCCGAAGGAGACTAGAAGGACTCATGAACATATAGGACTAGTCGAAATCAATCCAAACACCCATTTAGATGTTCCCGATGTCTATATTACTGCTCAACAAGCGACCCAAGTTTTCTATCTACCGTGGGCATGCCAAACGAATAAGAATCTGGAAGGTTGGTATGTTGTTTATGAAGTGCCGCCACATGTCAGACCACCTCTCCCAAACGAACAGGATTATTAACCTCACATTAACCCAGACACATATGATGGAGAATTCTTCCAAGAAACACGTCTTTCCAAGAAACGTTTCAAGAACCGTCGTGCTTCACCCAAGAACATGGAAGTAGACACCGACAATGAATCCGACTCCACCCCTGAGCCGGAACCAGAAGACCTGGAACTCGTAAAGGTTACTGATGCATATGACCTTCCAATGCTTCAACGATTACAGAAAGGCCTTTCACAACTTCACGCCATCGAACCCGACGAGCACGTCATTCATGAAGACATGTGTGATAGTGATGATGATGATGCATTTATTGATGTTGATTATTAGTTTGTAAGATTCACAACTTAAATTATATATATTTTAATCTTTATTATTCATGTACATCTTATTATTCATGTCAGGTATTCAATTTTTTTATGTTGTACTAATTTCTTTTAATCTTTGTCATGGCAGGCCACCAGGTGTTGAAGGATGGTGGGCGCTAGTCCAGATCGCTCGACGGGTTCTTCCCAGGCGCCCCGCACGAGGGGTGGTACTTCTTCTTCATCGGCGGCATTGCCCACTGGGAGAGGTGCTGGTCGGGTAGGGAAGAAGGGGAAGGGTACAGGGAGAGGTGGTGGCCGCGGAAGATCCAGGAGGACTGTTGAGCCGTCCTCGCCACCACCACCAGCTCATACACCCGAGCATAGGACTACTATGGTCGACCCGTTTGCGGAGGAGGCTACAGGGACTCCGGTCTAGGAGCTTGGTGTTGACGGGCATTCGTCCCATGAGACTCCGGTCCAGGATCAGCCTCGGGTCGAGGTGCATTTGGCCCATGAGACTACGGTTCCAGAGGCTTCACCCGACGTCGAGAGGCCCGGATGGGATGCCTGGCCGGATCGGACCGAGTTGCCGGATTGGACCGAGGGTCCGGGTGGCTCAGGGGGCGGGGATGGCGGGGATGAGTTTACGGATAGTGAGGGCGATGTGCAGGTGGACGGGGCCACCGTGTACAAGCATGGTAGTACATGTCTCCCGGTCGTGCCGGCTACCCGCGAGCAGAGGCCGGTGATTAAACCTGAAGGAGATAGGTAAGTACATTTACTCTTTTTTTAGCTTTTGCCTTCAAGTTTGTTCAAATATCTAATGCGTTGACCTTATCATACTGCAGGGGATGGACACACCCTCGTGGAGTCCGCAAGCCGAACTTCGTCCTTGGTGTGCTTTGCTGAACAAATTTTCCGGGGTTTGTCACGTTGCCTGGTGAGGGTCACGTTCCTACACTAGGATTTTCCTGGGAGCACTACCAGGCTGCGCAGGCCCCGCCGGAGGAGATTATAGATGGTGTCTTGTGCCACACGAGGGCCGAGATGGTGATCAAGAGCTTTTGGGTAAATTATCCTTTTACACAATCTAAAATTATCAAAATAGCTAATTATTGTACTAATCGGTGTTTTCACGTTTGATTGCAGACCTTCTATAGGTGTGAGGATTGATATGAGGAGGAGGCGGCCAAGGTTCTCGAGGACGAGTGTAGGCGGTTACTATAGAACTTACGCCACGAGGCTCGGCCGCAGGCTATTCAAGACTACTACGCCATGCATGGTATTAAGAAGCAGAAGAAGGATTGCCACGGAAAATTTCTGAAGAAGGAGCAATACATGAAGGTAATTACCTATTCTTAAGTCCTTCTACGTAGTTTTCTTGATTTCATTCATAGGCGTAGTGTTCAAAGTTCTTTCTAATAACTTACAGGTGCCCCCGAGATGGTGTGCGGATAAGATGGATTGTTGGGAGGCGTTGGTTGATGAGTGGTGCATAGGCAGCTGGCGAGCTGTCCACGAAAATGCGAAGGACCGGCGTAGCAAAATGGTTGGTGTGCCACACCATCAAGGCAGCGCCAACTTACTTCAGTTCGGACGAAACTAGGTATGTGATTTGCTTCATGATTCATGCAATTCATTCTTCATGCTAATATTTTGTTCCTCTCTTTTAGGCGCATCACAATAAGACGGAGATGCCACACTTGTACGACCTTTATGGAATGGCCCATACTGCCTCGTACAAGAAGGCGAAGGCATTCTCTGAGTCCGACCTGGATGATCCAAATAACTTCACCAACATATCATCCCACCACTAGCTCGTGACATACAGGGACACGGGGAAGGCTACGAAAGCGGATGACTTTAACCCGAGCGAGGAACCTTTGGATCCAAAGCTGGTGATGATATCTGGTGGCGGGAGGCCCCATGGCTCAATAGCCATTGGACATGGGATAATACGTTGTCCACTCACTCTCCCGAAGATCAAGGCGCGCTAGTCGAGCAGCTGTCCTGAGATAACGCTCGTCCATGGCCAGTCGATTTGCCATCGAGGTTAATTGTACGGACTAAGAAAACTTTCATCCATTTCATTATGTGTGTCACCATAGATCATTACTGTGGTAACGAGGAATGGTGTTTCAGGCTGCTCTTCAAAAAGAGAAAGCGGCAAACCAGGCTGCTCTTGGGAAAGAGAGATTGGCAAGCCAGGCTGCTCTTCAGGCTGCTCTTGATGAGAGGGACCACACCATGGCACGGTTGATTGAGGAGGAGAAGGCCCGGAATGAGGCGGGTCAACGGGCCGTGTACGAGATTTTTGTGGTAAGTTTTTTTCACATTAGCCAAATCATGTGTGTAATTTCTATTTCATTACTAACTAATACGACCCACTCTTGAGGGTATGTGCGAGAAGAGCGGTCAAATCCTTCCACCGATGCCCGTCTTCTCTTCGATTGGCACGGTGAGTTTCATTATAAACTAGTATTAATACTTGAGTGTCATCATGCTAACAGAGACATTGCAAAATATCTTTTCTGCAGAATAACTCCCGAGCGGCATCGCACGACCCTTCTCCAGGTGTTTCTCCTCCTTGATGACCACTACGGTAAGTTCCTCTTCTCCTCTTTCATATTCTCCTTGCCTTAATTTCCCCAACAATGACATAATTAGCCCATTTAGATCCAAAATGCCATAATAACCTCAAAATGGCATAAGAACCTTGGTTAGCTCATTAATATTATATAATTAGCTTGTTTTCCTAAAAAATGGGATAATTAGCCCATTTACCTCCAAAAAGACATAGTTAGCTAATTGAGCTCCAAGAAGAGGAGAAGAGGAGAATAAATAAGAAAAATGAAAAGAAAGAAGAAGAAGAAGAAGAAGAGAAGAAGGAGAAGGAGGAGGAGAAGGGCAAGGACCTTCTAGTCCTTCTCCTCCTCCTCCTCCTTCTCCTCCTTCTTTATTTCTTCTTCTTCTTCACCTCCTCCTCTTTATTCTCCTCTTTCATATTCTCCTTGCCTTAATTTCCCCAACAATGACATAATTAGCCGATTTAGCTCCAAAATGCCATAATAACCTCAAAATGGGATAAGAACCTTGGTTAGCTCATTAATATTATAAACTTAGCTTGTTTTCCTCTAAAATAGGATAATTAGCCCATTTAGCTCCAAAAATACATAGTTAGCTAATTGAGCTCCAAGAAGAGGAGAAGAGGAGAAGAAATAGAAAAAATAAAAATAAAGAAGAAGAAGAAGAAGAAGAAGAGAAGAAGGAGAAGGAGGAGGAGAAGGATGAGGAGGAGAAGGAGGAGAAGGCCAAGGACCTTCTAGTCCTTCTCCTCCTCCTCCTCCTTGTCCTCCTTCTTCTTTATTTCTTCTTCTTCTTCTCCTCCTCCTCTTACTTCTCCTCTTTCATATTCTGCTTGCCTTAATTTCCCCAACAATGACATAATTAGCCCATTTAGCTCCAAAAAGACATTATAAGCTCAAAATGGCATAAGAACCTTGGTAAGCTCATTAATATTATATACTTAGCTTGTTTTCCTCTAAAATGGGATAATTAGCCCATATAGCTCCAAAAAGACATAGTTAGCTAATTGAGCTCCAAGAAGAGGAGAAGGGGAGAATAAATAGGAAAAATCAAAAGAAAGAAGAAGAAGAAGAAGAAGAAGAGAAGAAGGAGAAGGAGGGGGAGGGGGAGGACGAGGAGGAGAAGGAGGAGAAGGCCAAGGACCTTCTAGTCCTTCTCCTCCTCCTCCTCCTCCTTCTCCCCCTTCTTCTTTATTTCTTCTTCTTCTCCTCATCCTCCTCTTTCTTCTCCTCTTTCATATTCTCCTTGCCTTAATTTCCCCAACAATGACGTAATTAGCCCATTTGCTCCAAAAAGACATTATAAGCTCAAAATGGCATAAGAACCTTGGTTAGTTCATTAATATTATATACTTAGCTTGTTTTCCTCTGAAATGGGATAATTAGCCCATATAGCTCCAAAAAGACATAGTTAGCTAATTGAGCTCCCACAGGAGGAGAAGAGGAGAAGAAATAGGAAAAATGAAAAGAAAGAAGAAGAAGAAGAAGACGAGAAGAAGGAGAAGGAGGAGGAGGAGGAGGAGGATGAGAAGGAGGAGAAGGCCAAGGACCTTCTAGTCCTTCTCCTCCTCCTCATCCTTCTCCTCCATCTTCTTTATTTCTTCTTCTCCTCCTCCTCCTCCTATTTCTTCTCCTCCTTCATATTCTCCTTGCTTTAATTTCCTCAACAATGACATAATTAGCCCATTTAGCTCCAAAAAGACATTATAAGCTCAAATGGCATAAGAACCTTCGTTAGCTCATTAATATTATATACTTAGCTTGTTTTCCTCTAAAATGGGATAATTAGCCCATATAGCTACAAAAAGACATAGTTAGCTAATTGAGCTCCAAGAAGAGGAGAATAGTATAAGAAATAGGAAAAATGAAAAGAAAGAAGAAGAAGAAGAAGAGAAGAAGGAGGAGGAGGAGGAGGAGGAGAAGGAGGAGAAGGCCAAGGACCTTCCAGCCCTCCTCCTCCTCCTCCTCCTTCTCCTCCTTCTTCTTTATTTCTTCTTCTTCTCCTCCTCCTCCTCTTTCTTCTCCTCTTTCATATTCTCCTTGCCTTAATTTCCCCAACAATGACAAAATTAGCCCATTTAGCTCCAAAAAGACATTATAAGCTCAAAATGGCATAAGAACCTTGGTTTGCTCATTAATATTATATTATTAGCTTGTTTTCCTCTAAAATGGGATAATTAGCCCATTTAGCTCCGAAAAGACATAGTTAGCTAATTTAGCTCCAAGAAGAGGAGAAGAGGAGAAATGAAAAGGAAGAACAAAAAGAAGAAGAGAAAGAGAAGAGAACGAGAAGGAGAAGAAGGAGGAGGAGAAGAAGAAGATAAGAAGGAGAAGGAGGAGAAGGAGCCCTCCTTATTCTCCTTCTTCTTCACTCCTTCTTCTCCTCTTCTTCTCCTTATTCTTCTCCTATTCTCCTCCTCCTTCTCCTTCTCCTTCTCCTCATCCTCCTCCTCCTCCTCCTCCTCCTTATTCTTTGTTTCTTCTCCTTCTTCTCTTCTTGCTTCTTCACTTTTTTCTTCAATTTAGATTATTTGTCATATATATGTTGTTGTTCTTATTCTTCTGACTTTCTTATTCCCCTTTTGCAGATTGGATGTACTACAAGCTTGGAAGCTGGCATTGGAGTGCTTTAGTTCCCGTTTTTATTTGAGTTGATGAACGATGTGGAACTATATGTATATGTATATATGGATGAACAATATGTGTGCAACTATATGTATGTATATATGGATGAAACTTTGTATATGTTGGTTCTTTTGATATATGGGATGTACGTTGATGAACAAATGGCATTGATCAGCTTTATATGTATATCATATATGTGTTGCGACCTATTTATCATATATGTGCTATGAATTATATATATATATATATGTGTGTGTGTGTGTGTGCTGTGAAATTGAAAAAATAAAAAAATGTGACAATATAGGTTCTTTGTCGTCTACCAGCTGATGGCAAAGGCCTTTGCCGTCAGCTGGCAGACGGCAAAGGTGCCACATGGCACCGAGCTGTGCTCCCTGGGTGTCCATATAGTCTCTGTGCCGTCTGTTTCCTGGGGCTGCAGATGGCAAAGAAGAGGGCACAGAGGAGGGGGAGGAGGGGTAGGCAGACTATAAGTGCATCTAGTTCCCCTTAGTGATTTTTGTGGTTTGAAGACTTATAGGTTAAGTATCTAATGTGTTCTTGAGTGTACACAAAATCTATAAGTTGCTGAGGAGTTTGAAATATTCGATGAATATCGACCCCTAAAAATGTATATCTTCGGTTGAAGAAATTGCTCTGAAGCTGAAGATTTGAATCATGAAGAATTTGCGATGAAATTGATATTCCTCATGAATATATTGAAATTGAGGAATTCGGTCTGTCCTGAAGAAAATCATTTTGAAGACTTTGAAGCATGAAGATTTACTCTTTTTGTTTTGTTTTCTTCACACTTGAGTAATAGGAACACCGTAGTGTTTAAGGGGGTTGAGGTAACACATTGGAACGAATTTCTTCATGATGCTCAACCCAAGCCTAATCCTACCAAAAGCCTCAAGTGAAGAATATGAGTGACATGAGGACTCTCACAGTTGAGGGTTCCGACGGTTTTGATAGCCCCGCCACATCACTGGTCTTATCCACACCAACGGTCCTATTATTTAAGAGCATTAATGTCAAATCATGTCGGGATGCTCCCACGCTATAAATAGCCGCCCCCACAACCATTAGCCGGCTAGATGCTCCATTAGAAACTGACACTTGTCATAAGAGCAACCCAAATTCCTCAGAGTCTTCGAGAGTAATTCATCCGTGAGGAAATACCCCAAACACCAAACCACAAACCGAGAACCAAGTGATTGAGCATCACTGAAGAAGTTGTTCCTGTGTGGGACTGAAGCCTTTTGCCGTTGAGGACTATGCATCCTCCAGACGGTTAGGGTCTAGAGCAATCCAGCAGTCAATTGTGGATCGCCGGGTGACCAAGTTTGTGAGGGTTTGGAAGTCTGACCTAAACACTTACCACGAGTGTTTGGCGAGGGTTGTGTGTTCTTAGCCCAAGTAGAATACGGTAGGGACTGTGTGTCCCGGGACTGTGTGTGTTTTGGTTTCAATACCAAGCCGCTCCAAACCAGATGTACAACTCTGACAGCAGTTGGAACTGGGTCATCAACTACTGTCTTCACTGTGCAATGGGTTCTAATTCCTCAACTCTTTATATTCCTCAGATTATGTGTTGATGATTTTCACTGTCACTGTTTGAAGAATTTGCTGAAGACTTTTTCTGAAATTCCTCAACCCCAAATTCTTCACACAAGTTAATCCTCATTTTTTTTCTACGTGCCTCCTTACTGTGCAATCTGTTTTTACATTCTTCATCCTGAAAAATGCTGTAGTGAAACTTTGCGCTCCTGATCCTCTACTGTTTCCGCTGTAAGTTAGTCATCAGTGAGGAATTTCCTCAAAAGGAATTTCCTTAGTGATGAAATTCTAAAAATCTCCTATTCACCCCCCCTCTAGTCGATAAAGCGCACTTTCAATTGGTATCAGAGCAAGGTACTCCCTTGTTCTATGTGATTTTGGTTTAACCACATGGAGTTTTAGTTATGTCGATTGCAGGCATGATAAAGGTTACTACAGCATGTCCTACGTTCGAAGGAAAGGACTTTCCCTTCTGGAAGACCAAGATGCAGATGCATCTACAATCTATTGACAATGATCTCTGGTATATTGTGGAACATGGCGTCCCCATCATCTCTGCTAGTTTCTCTGCTGCTGATGTGAAGAAATTCAAGGAACTTGATTCTCAAGCGAAGAATATCATCTGTGGCCATCTGAGCAAAGGCTAGTATGGCAGAGTTAGTGCTTTGGTCTCAGCAAAACTTATCTGGCAAATATTGTCCAAAGTTAATGAAGGAGTATCAACCCAGTGTGATTCTCGTGTTGATGTTCTTCGCAATCTCTTCAATCGCTTCTAGAGGTTTGACAATGGAAGCTGCCAAGATACCTTTGCTCGCCTCACTGACATATCAAATGAACTGCAAGCACTGGGAGCTCTAGACATTAATGATCATGAAGTTGTGAAGAAACTGCTAAGATCTTTGGATTCTTCATTTGATACTTTAGTTCTGATGATTCAAGAAATACCAGACTACAAGATGCTTGATACAGCTGATATACTCGAAAGACTCAATGCTCATGAATTCCAGCAAGAAGAAAAGAGAGATCTATATGGACCAAGCTATTCTAGACCACGTCCACTGAAGGCAAGAGCAATTTCTTCATCTGAAGAAGAAGACTCGGATGGTAGCATTGGTGATCCTGAAGAATTTGGACAGGAGCTTGCAATGCTCGTGAGGAAATTCCAGAGGTTTACACGACGTGGCCGGTTCGGTAAATCTTTAAGAAGAGATATGAGGAAATCAGAATCTTCATCTGAGGACTACAAGAAAAGAACCTGCCACAAATGCAAGAAATCAGGTGACTACATTGCTGATTGTCCTCGTTGGGGAAAGGAATCAAAGAAGAAGAAATACAAGGATGACAGTTCTGATGACTCGAAGAAAAAGAAGAAATCTTCAAAATCCTCATCATCAAAGTCCTCATCGCACAAGAAGACTAGTTTCTGAAAAGGCTAGGGCACTTATTGGCAGGGAAATGGATTCCGAGGCAGAATTAGAGGAATGTGTTGAAGAGGAGGGTTCTGATGAAGACTCAGAATCCGGACAGACTAGTCTTGCACTTGCAACCACATTCGTTAGCAAGTCAATGTTCAACCTTGAAGAAAATGATAACACCATCCACACTGATGACTATGCTGATGACTTCGCTCCAACCTATTTCTTCATGGCAAAAGGTTCAAAGGTACCAAATGATGCTTCCTCCTCTGATTCAAGTGACTGTGAACCTGATGATTATAAAAAACCCAGTTACAGTAAACTTGCTATCATTGCCACTAAACAACAAACTGCCCTGGAAAAGCTTCAGAAACTGCTAGATAGAAGCGATGATATGTTGAATGATCAAATGAATCTTACCCAAATCCTCATTGAAGATGCTAAAAGTCTTCAGACTAGATTTGATAATCTTCAAGATCGTCATGATACACTCCTCGCTGATCATGAGAAGCTTTCCTATGAATTTCTTCAAAGGAATCTTGATCTAGATAAGTTGAGGATTTCTCATGCTGATCTTCGTATGGAAAATGATTCATTACTAGCTCAACAAATCGGCGCGGCTCAATCTGAATTCATTCCTCCATGTCTTAAATGCATTGAACGTGAAACTGCTAATTCTTCGCCAAAATCATCAAATGCTTCAATTGCTACAAATTCTTCAACTGCTCATGTAGTGTCAAATTCCTCAGTTGAGGAAAACACAAATGTCACTTATGAAAATGCAGGGCTGAAGGAATTGTATGTGACAGGCATGTACAAAAGTCTCAAAGGACATCAAACCCTTTGTGATGTGCTCAAAAAGCAGATCTTGAAGAGGAACCCGAGGAAAGAAGGAATTGCCTTTGAGAGGAAATTGAATGTTGATGGATCTTATTGGAAACCTGAGCAGTATCCCAAAACCTCATGGGTTGCTGCTACTAGGCCTCCTTTTGATCCATCCAATCTAACTGGCTTTTCATGTGAATTATCCTATTCCTCAGATGAGTCATTTGACTCCAACTATAAAATGTTCAAAAATCAAGCTGGTAAAGTATTTGCTCGATATGTTGGAACTAACTGCAGGAATGGCGCTCCCCTGAGGAAAATCTGGGTTCCCGAAAGTTGTCTTGAAAATCTTCAGGTGAATGTCTTCATGACACCACCGATGAAGAATTTGAACCCCAAATCAAATTCCTCAGAAGGACCAAAGTCTTCAAGAGGATCAAAATCCTCAACTGGTCAAAACTATGCTCGTACCTGTGCTAATGCTTCTAACATGCAGGGAAACTACAAGGAATATGAATATGAGCATTAATCTTCAAATCATTATGTTCATAAATCCTCAAACCAGTTCTGTGCATATTCATATGAGTAATTTAACCCCCCTACTGTTAAGAGAAGTGCATTAGCTTCAATGTCCCCTTTCTCATATGGTGCTCGCAGGATGATGAACGCTTAACCACCCCTTCAGATGTGGGTGGTGAAGAAATTGAACTAATCACTTCTGCAGGTCAGGTCTCCAGATGAAAATCAACATCTGAAGAATTTTCTAGAGACCTGAGGAAAATGCTTGATAGGATGCAAGCTAATATTGATGAAATAGAAATATTTCACACATCCTTTTAATTCTGTTATGATGAAATTCCTATCTGATGAAATTGATATCATATTCTTCAAGTCTGAAGCATATGAAATGGTAAGCCATACTAATTCATCTGCAGGATGACAAACCCAAGAGTACCGAGTGGGTTCTTGATAGTGGCTGCACACATCACATGACTGGTAACAAAAGTTTGCTGATGAATATGCCACTAACTCCATCACCCCTGAAGCAAATCACATATGCTGACAAAGGTAAAAGCAAGGTATTGGGACTTGGCAAAGTGGCTATTTCCAAGGATAGGCATATGGACAAAGTGATACTTGTTGAATAGCTTGGATTTAACCTCATGTCAGTCTCGATGCTTTGTGATCTTGATATGATTGTTAGCTTTGGTAGATATAGATGTGTTGTCATCATGGAATCTGACAGATCCAAAGTCTTCGAAGGTGTCAGAAGAGGGGATGTGTACATTATTGATTTCTCTACAGGTCCTCAACCTGCCACTTGCTTACTAGCAAAAGCCTCAGAAGGGTGGCTGTGGCATCGAAGACTCGGTCATGCAGGCATGAGGAATTTGAACACGCTCGCGAAGAAGAAGCATGTCATCGGCATCGAATCAGTCAAATTCCTCAAGGATCATCTCTACGGTGCATGCGAATCAGGGAAAATGACCAGATCGAAGCATCCCTCGAAGACTATCATGACCACTACTCGTCCATTTGAATTGCTTCACATGGATCTATTTGGACCTACTCATTATGCCACACTAACAAATGCAGCATCTTTATATGGCTTTGTCATAGTTGATGATTATTCCAGATATACATGGGTGCATATCATCTTATATAAAACTGGAGTGCATGAAATCTTCAAACGTTTTTCTTCAAGGGCCTCGACGAACTTTGGCATCAAGATCAAACATATCAGGAGTGATAATGGAGCAGAGTTCAAAAACACTTGTCTTGATAATTATCTTGATGAACTTGGTATTACTCACGAATTATCGGCTCCTTATACTCCTCAACAGAATGGCGTCGTTGAAAGGAAGAATAGGACTCTGGTAGAAATGGCAAGAACCATGCTTGAAGAATATCAGACTCCTCGTCGCTTTTGGCCTGAAGCAATCAACACCGCATGCCATATCATCAACAGGGTATATCTTCACAAATTCCTCAAGAAAACCTCATATGAACTCCTCACTGATAAGAAACCCAATGTGAGTTATTTCAAAGTCTTCGGTGCAAAATGTTGGATTAGAGATCCCCACCATAGCTCAAAATTTGCAGCTAAGGTGGTGTTTCTTTCCAAGGGACTAGACTTTTTTTGTCCCAGTGACTAAAGAAAAAAGTCCCTCCAATAGAGTCTTTTTCTAGTCCCTTAAGAAAAAGTCCCTCTTGTTTCTTTACCTAGGGACTAAAAGGGACTTTTTAGTCTACTCCCTAGGTAAAGAAACACCACCTAAGGCACATGAGGGTTTTATGCTCGGTTATGGAAAGGACTCGCACACCTACCTAGTCTTCAACAACTATTTCAACAAAGTTGTTGAGACCGTATATGTGCGGTTTGATGAAACTAATGGCTCGCAAAGAGAGCAATTTCCTTCGGATCCAGATAACTATCTCCTGAGGAAGCAATAAAGCTCAAACCATCTGAAGACATTGTTCCCACTGAGGAAATTGATGAAGAAATCATCCCCATCACTGATGAAAATCAAGAAGGTGCTCCTGAGGAAATTGCTCCCGAACCAATTCCTCAGCCCAGACGAAATCCTCAACCAGCTCATCCGAGGATTGCAAATGAAGTGGAACTTGACAAAATCCTCAATGACATTAACGTGCCAGGTCCTCTCACTCGCTCAAAAGCTGCACACTTAGTTAACTTTTGTGGGCATTCCTCCTTTGTATCTATCATAGAACCTTCAAAAGTTGCTGAGGCTTTTCTGGAACCGGAGTGGATCCAAGCTATGCAAGACGAACTCCTTCAATTCAAGCTGAATGACGTTTGGGAGCTCGTCAAACGACCAGATCCTCGCTAGCACAATATCATCGGAACCAAGTGGATTTTCCGAAACAAGCAAGATGAGGATGGTCAAGTGGTGAGGAATAAGGCATGACTTGTAGCCCAAGGCTACTCCCAGGTTGAAGGAATAGATTTTGATGAAACTTTTGCACCTGTTGCTAGACTTGAAGCTATTCGAATACTACTTGCTTATGCTAATCATCATAACATCATCTTATATCAAATGGATGTGAAAAGTGCATTCCTCAATGGTAAGCTTGACGAAGAAGTATATGTTGCTCGGCCCCTAGGTTTTGAGGATCCAAAGAATCCAGACAAAGTCTCCAGACTCAAAAAGGCGCTCTATGGTCTCAAGCAAGCCCTCGGGCATGGTATGATACATTGAAGGAATTCATCATGAAGAAAGGCTTCAAACCTGGTTCACTCGATCCAACTCTTTTCACTAAATCCTATGATAATGAGCTATTTGTGTGGCAAATATATGTCGATGATATTCTATTTGGATGTACTGACAAACGATACAGTGATGAATTTGCTTACATGATGAGTGAAGAATATCAGATGTCTATGATGGGGGAGCTGAAATTCTTCTTAGGTCTTCAAATTCGTCAACAACGCAATGGAATATTCATATCACAGGAGAAATACCTCAAGGATGTTCTGAGGAAATTCGACATGCATGAATGCAAAGGTGCCAAGACACCAATGCCTACCAACGGCCACCTAGGCACTGATGAAAATGGTAATGAATTCGATCAGCAGGTATATCGCTCTATGATTGGCTCTTTGTTGTATTTATGTGCATCTAGGCCAGATATAACGCTTAGTGTTTGCATGTGTGCACGTTTTCAAGCAAAACCGAAGGAATCACATCATAAGGCTCTGAAGCATATTGTTCGATACTTAGCTCACACACCAACACTAGGATTATGGTACCCCAAGGGCTCAAATCTTCATCTGGTAGGGTATTCTGATTCCGACTATGCTGGTGACCGTGTGGATTGCAAGTCAACCTCTGGCACATTCCATTTCCTTGGAAGATCACTAGTCTGCTGGTCCTCAAAGAAGCAGAACTGCGTATCACTCTCCACTGCCGAAGCTGAGTACATTGCTGCTGGTTCATGTTGTGCTCAATTGCTATGGATGAAGCAAACCCTCAAGGACTACAGCATCAACATGAAGAATGTGCCTCTCTACTGCAACAATGAGAGTGCAATCAAGATTGCATACAACCCACTACAACACTCGAAGACCAATCACATCCAGATTCGTCATCATTTTCTTCGGGACCATGTCCTCAAGGGGAATATCCTCATCGACCATGTGAAGACTGATGATCAACTGGCTGATATCTTCACTAAGCCCTTGGATGAGAAAAGGTTTTGCAAGTTGCGGTGTGAGCTAAATATCTTAGAATCTTGATATGTTTTGTAAAAACATGCACAGATCCTAACACTTATGCAAAATTGATGACTTAGATGTGCAACAGACGATGAATCAATATTCCTCAACCAATGAAGAATATCACTTTTAGAGTGAAGAAATCAACGAAGAAATTGATTCTCAGGGCCATACGACAATTCACTACTGGAATCCAGAAATTTGCCGTCTGCTTGGCCTTTGCCGTCAGCTCACACATGGCAAAGGTACTCTTTGCCGTCAGCTGCCACAGTGCTGACGGCAAAGAGGTGGCAGATGGAAAAAGATTATTTTGCCGTCTGCCACTTCTTTGCCGTCCGCTGGCCGACGGCAAAGAAGCCCTAAGCGGACGGCAAAGGGAGGCGGACGGCAAAGCCCCGCCACACAACGCAAAGGGAGGGCGGCGGACGGCAAAGGTGTCGGCGCCCACCAACCCAACCACCCACCCGGTGCCCTCCCCCCGGGACCTTTGCCGTCGGCCTTGGCTGCCTTTCCCGTCAGCCTAGGAGCGCGGCAAACGGCAAAGGTGTCGGCGCCCACCAACCCAACCACCCACCCGGTGCCCTCCCCCCCCCCCCGGACCTTTGCCGTCGGCCTTGGCTGCCTTTGCCGTCAGCCTAGGAGCGCGGCGGACGGCAAAGAGCCGGCAGCCTAGCCACGTCCACGCGCACCCCCGCGCCCCTTCCAACGGTTCCCACGTAGCCCCCCTCCAACCCCCGCCGCCTACCGACGTCCCGCGTTGCCGCTGCCCTGCGCCGCCTCTGCCCAGCGCCGACGCCTGCCTCGCGCCGCCGCCTGCACCGCGCCGCCGCCTGCCCCGCGCCGCCGCCTGCCTCGCTCCGCCGCCTGCCGCCGCCTGCCCCGCGCCGCCGCCTGCCCCGCGCCGCTCCTCCTCCCTGCCCCGCGCCGCCGCCTGCCCCACGCCGCTCCTCCTCCCTGCCCCGCGCCGCCGCCTGCCCCGCGCCGCCCCTCCTCTGTGCGCCGCCCACTCCCCTGTCGCCTGCCCCTCCCGGCGCCGCCCCTCCTACACCGCCCCTCCTGCGCCGCCCCTCCTCCCTGCGGCACCCCTCCTCCCTGCGCCTCCTCCCTGCGCCGCCCCTCCTCCCTGCACCGCCCTTCCAAGATAGGTAAATTTATTTCTGTTTTTTTGTTTTTTTCTCTTTTGTCATTTTTAGGTTCATGGTAATTAGTTTGTGGTAATTAGTTTGGGGAAAATCTAAGTGGAGGCGTGCGCATTGCTTCCTTCCCATGCGGCGGTGCAATTATCTTAAATATTTATGGGTACATGCAGCTGTAGCGCAGCAGTGTGGCTTTAGATAAAAAAATCTCTCTTTTTGTGGGCCCACAACATCATTACTGGCTCCAGCGCGTATTACCTCATGGCTACAGTAACAGCTGCTACAGTGGCTTGCTTCTTTTTATAACTACAGTTGGCTTGTTGTGCAGTGTACGGATGCCTTGTCCATTGTCTAATCAGTACTCGCTATTGGAACCTAGCCGAGAAAAGTTTAGTAGCTGACAAAAATTATGATAATTAATCTGAAAACATTTTATTACTGAGATAATAAATTGTTAACTAAAACTTTCTTCACCAGGTAACTACACTGATTTGTTGCTTAAATCTGACAACTACGATCGCTTAAGTCCGAGAACTACATCTATTTAAACTGATAACCATGTGTAAATATGTGACAACCGTATTCACTTAAATCTGACAATTACACTTGCTTAATCATGGCAATCCTGTACTGAGAACATGTAATGCAACTTAACATGTTTAATTTTTTTGGCAACTAAGCACTTTATAATCTGGTGACTAATACGTTTAGCTAGCAGCCAATTAGTATTTATGTATGTGGCAACTAATCACTTTATCATTTGGAAACTAAATATTTTTAATTTGACAAGTACAATAATACAACCAATCATGCAATAATTAACTTGACAAGAAATTGGCTGCCGACTCTACCTAGCTCTAACATGCAATGCATGCTCCTCGTTTTGGACTTTTGCGACCCTTTATATGCGTGATCTTGCATGTCATCTCGCCCCTTATTTTTTTCTGGAAGAGAAAAGCCGATGCATGTGGCACATACATGCCGCTGTTGTCCATGAGAAGGCCTAGAGAATTGTGTCGCAGGTGCACGGGAGCTAAAACGTAATTTCGCATGCGGATTACTGTCATGCCCCTGATGATGTGTTTGAAGAAAAAAGTGGTGTCATTAGAAAAGAAAAAGGTTTAGGGTTGAGCACATTATTCTATCTTCGAAGATCGACCCGGTACCCTCCCAAAAAAAAGATCGACCCGGTCCAGCTGATTCATGAGCACAGCGATGTGGGAAGCACTATGTTGTGGTGTGTGTGCTTCCACCGAACAAAACAATGAAATTTTGAAACATGGACGCGGCGCCGGACCAGGCGTTGACGGCGGAGGCGGCGGCCGTGCTCTCCCCGAGCGGGCCGGTCAGGTAGCTGATGAAGTTGGAGGAGATGTCGTAGTAGGCGAACCCCCGACCCCCGACGCCACTGACCCCTGACCCCCGACGCCACTAACCCTCGACCCCCGACCCCCTACCCCGACCGTGACGCCATTGACCCCCAACTCCCGAGCCCGGACACCTCTTTGGCCTCTTGTTGACCGAAAAGACCCCAACCCCCAACGCTAGTGACCCTCAACCCCCGACAACACTCACCCTCGACCCCCGACGCCCGACGCCACTGACCCTCGACCCCCGACCCTCGACCCCCGACAACACTCACCCTCGACCCCCGACCCCTACCCTGACCCCCGACGCCACTGACCCCTGACCCCCGACGCCCGACGCCACTGACCCTCGACCCCCGATCCCCGACAACACTCACCCTCGACCCCCGACCCCCTACCCCGACCCCCGACGCCACTGACCCCCGACCCCTGATGCCCGACGCCACTGACCCTCGACCCCCGACCCCCGACCCCCGACAACACTCACCCTCGACCCCCGACCCCCTACCCCGATCCCCGACGCCACTGACCCCCAACCCCCGAGCCCCGACACCTCTTCGGCCTCTTGTTGACCGAAAAGACCCCAATCCCCGACGCCAGTGACCTTCGACCCCCGATGACACTGACCCACATAGTTATGAGTTAGGTCATATAGTTATGTTAATTATAAAAACATCATATTTGTGTTGATCGGGTGAATTTCAATGTGCAGTTGTTCGACGACCTCCACGTGCGTTGGACGAGCTCCGCCCTTGCGTTGTTGGTGAGCACAAATGACTTCTCCTCCTACCCCCTTAATTTGCTCTGTCCCGGTCTTCGTGCCGATGAAACTTGCTAGCTATATGTTTCTTCAATGTATTACATAAGGATAAATCGGAAGATCCAAGGCAACCTAGAGTTGCCATCAGCATGGATGGGTTCAATGTGTATGGTATGACGGCAGCACAATACAGTTGTTGGCCTGTATTTGTCATTCCACTAAATTTGCCACCCGGAGAGATTATGAAAAGAAAGAACATTTTCCTGACGTTGATAATTCCAGGGCCCAACTATCCGGGGAAGAATATGAATGTGTACATGCAGCCGCTTAAGGATGAGTTGCAAGAAGCCTGGGATAATGGGATCAAGACCTACGACGCGGCTACCAAAACAAATTTCAAAATGCATGTGTGGTACATGTACTCGACGCATGATTATCCCGCGTTTGCGCTATTCGCTGGCTTGTGTGTGCATGGAAGGTCCCCGTGCACCACATGCAAGGCAGCTCTCCAGTTCCGTTGGCTGCAGGCTGGTCGCAAGTATTCTTGCTTCGACATGCATAGACAATTCCTGGATCCTGACCATAAGTTCAGAAAAGACAAGAAGAATTTCATCAAAGGTAGAGTTGTCAAAAACACTGCACCAGCTGCGTTGACAGGCCAACAGACCCTTGATCAGTTAAACGCTCTTGAGCCTGATCCTTTGCGTCCAGGATACTTCAAAGGGTATAATACGGAACACGCCTGGACTCACAAGTCATGCTTATGGGATCTCCCTTACTTCAAAGACCTCCTTTGCCCACACAACATTGACGTGATGCACACTGAAAAGAATATTGCGGAGGCCATTTTTGGACATTGTTCGGCATAGAGGGGAAGTCAAAAGATAATCCTAAGGCTAGAATCGACCTGGAGGCTCTATGTGATAGACCGTTGCAAAACTTGCGACAACGGAAAGGAAAGCAAAGCATAGCGAAGCCAAAAGCATGGTTCAATCTTGAAAGGCCAGCTATGAGGGAAATGCTATTGTGGGTAAAAATGCGGTTGATGTTCCCCGATGGGTATGCTGCGAATCTAAAGAGGGGAGCGAGTCTTGAGAAATTGAAAATATTTGGGCTCAAGAGTCATGATTGGCACATATGGATTGAGCGGGTAATGCCGGTGATGTTGCGTGGCTTTATCCCTGAGGATGAATGGCTAGTACTGGCAGAGCTGAGCTATTTCTTCCATTCTCTTTGTGCGAAAGAACTATCGCCTGGCGTGCTAGATGAAATGGAAGAGTTGGCGCCGGAGTTGATCTGCAAATTAGAAAAGATCTTTCCACCGGGCTTCTTTAATCCAATGCAACATTTGATTTTGCATCTCCCGACCGAGGCAAGAATGGGGGGGCCCGTTCAAAATCGATGGTGCTACTCAACTGAGAGGATGCAGAAGACGCTTCGAGCTAAGTGTAAAAATAAACGTAGAATTGAAGCATCGATGGCCGAGGCATTCATTACTGAGGAGGCGGCAAACTTCGTGACAGCACACTACGAAGCCAAAAATCATCATTTGCATAACCCGAAGCCTCGGTACAATAATGGCGATCGAGAAAAAGTTCGATCGAACCTCAGCCTATTCAAAGGTAAGCTCGAACCATCCGTGCTTTGAAAGGGAAATCGTTGGATGTCAAAGAATGGCGGACCATTTCATTGTATATCTTCACTAACCTAACAGAAGTGCGGCCGTATATCGAGTAAGTTCTCGGTAATTTATTGTTCCGCAACTTCTAATTGCTTTGAACTACTCTTATTCCCGGATATTTGATATAGTCGATACGTCGCCGAATTCTCGGATGGAGCGGTCATCGAAAAGGATTCCGTCGAAGAGTATGAGCTTCTCGCAAAGCATGGAGGCGACTATCCTGGTTTCATCTCTTGGTTTAAACAAAGGGTAATTAATTACCATTAAGGGCCCATTTGATTTATTGGTCTAATTTGCGGCTAATGCATCCATTCTTTCGTATTAAACTTGTAGGCTGATGCAGAGTCTATGGACGCCGAGTTGAGACAAGTCGCTAATGGTTTTGACTATAAGGTTCGTTCATTTGACAAATACAACATCAACGGGTATCACTTTCGTACCTTTGGCAAAGAGCTATCTATGCCCGACCTAAAGACTACAAATTGTTCTGTCTCTGCTATCGGCGAAGGAGACACCTAGTATTATGGAAGGGTTGAAGCAATTTATGAACTTCTATTCTATGGTGAAAACCCACCGACCGTCGTAGTCTTCAAATGTTATTGGTTTGAGCCGAGGGAGACTAGAAGGACTCATGAACATATAGGACTAGTCGAAATCAACCAAAACACCCACTTAGATGTTCCCGATGTCTATATTACGGCTCAACAGGCGACACAAGTTTTCTATCTACCGTGGGCCTGCCAAACTTATCCAAATCTCAAAGGTTGGGATGTCGTTTATGATCTGCCACCACATTTTAGACCACCTACCCTCAATGAAGAGGATTACGAACCTGACATTAACCCAGACACATATGAAGGAGAATTCTTCCAAGAAACACGTATGTCCAAGAAACGTTTCAAGAACCGCTCTACTTCACCCCAGAACATTGAAGTAGACAGCGACAGTGAATCCGTCTTAACCCCTGAGCCCGAACAGGAAGAGCTGGAAGAAGAAGAGGTTACTGCTGCGGATGACCTGCCACTTCTTGACCGATTACATAATGGTGGCCTTCCACATGTTCTTCTAGATAGTGATGATGATGATGCATTTATTGATGATAGTGATGATCATGATGCATTTATTGACCCCGAAGCATATATAGACGAGGACGATTGTTATTAGTTCATGTCAGGTATTCAACTATTATACTATATATAAATTTTGACTTCATGTTAGGTATTCAATTTTTATTAGTCATGTTGGTATTTATGTTGTACTAATTTCATTTACTCTTTGTCATGACAGGTGTTGAAAGATGGTGGGAAATGGTCGAAAGCACGCCGCGGCTGCTTCTTCGTCGGCGGGTGATGGGATGGGTACTTCCATTCCTGCCTCGCCTCTTCGGAGAGTGTTGCTCTCTACTATGCAAGGAGCGGCCCCCGTGAGAGGAGGTCGACCACCCGCGAAGCCGAGAGGCACTAAAGGTACACGTTGTATTCATGTTGGTATTTATGTTGTACTCATGTTGTATGCATATTGGTATTTATATACATTTTATTACTCATGTTGGTATTTATGTTGTACTAAAGGTACACGTGGCCGCGGGAGAGGTAGGGCTACACGGTCTCCGCCACCACCCCAAGCTGATTCACCTGAGCACAGGAGGACTTCTAGGGTGGATTCGTCCGAGGTGGAGGCTACACGGTCTCCGGTTCACCAGCCTCGGGTCGACGAGCCTCAGGTCGACGAGCCTTTGACCCACGAGACTCGTGTCCCAGAGGCTTCCTTCCAGACGACTGCGGAGCACAGCAGGGATGAGAGTACGTCCCAAGAGACCCAGTGGGATCCCTGGCCAGAGCCAACTGGCCATGCTGGTAGCGACGAGGAGCTGGGTGAGGGGGATACCGTCTACCAGCGTGGTAGTTCGGGGCTCCCGCTCGTGCCAGCGACCCCCGAGCAGAGGTGCTCGATTAGGCCAAATGGGGACAAGTAAGTTAATTTACTCTTATTTAACCTTTTGCCTTCGCATTTTCTCAAATATCTAATGTTTTGGCTTTAATTTGTCATACTGTAGGGGTTGGATTGTTGCCAAGGGTGTCCGCAAGCCCAACAGCGTCCTCGGTGTTCTTTGCCGTCAAAACTTCCCAGGGTTTGTTACGTTGCCCGGTCGGGAGCGAGAGGTAGGGATGACCTGGGAGCACTACTTGGGTGCCCCGGCCCCGCCGGAGGTGGAGATCGACGGTGTTTTGTGTGACACGAGGGCGGACATGGTGATCCGAAAGTTCTGGGTAATTTCTCTTTCACACAATTATAAATTAACCATAGCTATTTATTGTACTAATCGGTGTAGTCTCGTTTGCAGACCTTCTACAGGTGTGAGGAGGGATACGAGGACGACGCGGCAAAGGTTATCGAAACCGAATGTCGCCGCCTACTTCAAAACTTTTGGCACGAGGCTCGGGTGCAGGCTGTTCGAGACTACTATGCCACGCGGCGTATTAGGATTGATAAGGCGAAGTGCCGTGATGCTAAGATGGAGAAGGAGCATTACATGAAGGTAATTACATATTATTAAGGCTTTGTAGTTAGTTTCCTTGATTTGGTTCTTACACACTCAAATTTCTCTTTATTAACTTAGGTGCCCCCGAGATGGTGTGTGGATAAGATGGATTGTTGGGAGGCCTTGGTGGACCAGTGGTGCTCCGAAACGTGGGAGACCAGCCACAACAACGCCAAAGAGAGGCGTGGCAAAATGGTTGGCGTGCCACACCATCAAGGGAGCGTCAACTTAATCCAATTTGGCGAGAACTGGGTATGTGGTTTGCTTCATGTCTCAAGCAATTCATTCTTAATGCTATCTTGAGCCCTTTACCAATACAATTTTCTGCTCTCTCTCTTTTAGGCGCGTCACAATAAGACGGAGGCGCCACAGATGTATGACCTGTATGCGATGGCCCATACTGCCTCGTACAAGAAGGTCAAGGCATTCTCTGAGTCTGACCTCGAGCATCCAGAAAACTTCACCAACATCTCCTCCCACGACAAGCTCGTGAAGTACAGAGATCACGGGAAGGCGAGGAAAGGGGAGGACTTTAACCCGAGCGAGGGGCCAATTGATCCAGAGCTGGTGATGATAGCTGGCAACGGGAGGCCCCATGGCTCGATCGCCATTGGAGACGGCCTTATACGTTGTCCTAGCACTCTCCGGCAGATAAAGGCACGCCAAATGAGCTCTTGTCCGGAGATAACACGTCGTCCACGGCCAGTCGAGCTCGCCATCGAGGTTAGTTTAATGGACTCAACTATCTTTCCGCATTATGTTGTGCGTTGGAACCAATATGATTACATTGCTAACAATCAGTTGTGTTGCAGGCTGCTATTCAGAAAGAGAGAGCGGCAATGCAGGCGGCTATGGCGGAGAAGGATAAGGAAATTAGGGAGCTGGAGGAGAGGACGACTGCATTGGTGGAGGCGGAGAGGGCACGGAATGAAGCGTCTACCAGGGCCATATACGAGCTCTTCGTGGTAAGTTTCTTCTTCATGTTATTTCAAATCTTGCATTTGAATGTCCGTTTCATTAATAAATAAAAAGTTTGACTTGTCGAAACCAAATGTACAGTCTATGTGCGAGAAGAACGGCCAAGTCCCTCCGCCGATGCCAGTCAGTAACGTGGCGGGGACGGTGAGTTTCATTTCAGTGGAGTGATCTTAAGAGTGTCCTCATGCTAACTACACATTCCAAACGATGTTTGGTGCAGAATATGTCCCGAAACGCATCGCACGACCCTTCTACAGTCGAGCCTTCTCCAGGGCAGCCTTCTCCAGGTGAAACAAGCCAGAGCCACCGTGCTTCACCCTAACTTAGGTATGTTATTTCTAGTGTTTTAATAAAAAATAGCTAGACTTCCATCTAATGACATAATTAGCTTAGTTAGCTTCAAAATAGCTAGACTTCCATCTAATGACATAATTAGCTTAGTTAGCTCCAAAATGGCCTATTTAATAAAAAATGACCTATACTTAGCTAATTATCCTCGAAATGACATAATTAGCTCCAAAAAGGCATTCTTAGCCAATTTAGCCCGAAGAAGGGGACAAGAAGAGAAAAAGAGGAAAAATGAAAGGAGGGAAGAGGAAAAATGAGGAGAAGAAGGAGGAGAGGGAGGAGGAGAAGAAGAAGGAGAAGGAGGAAGAAGAAGGAGTAGGAGGAGAAGGAGGTCCTCCTACTCCTTCTTCCTCCTTCTCCTTCTTCTTCTCCTTCTCCTTCTCCTTTTCTTCTTCTTCTCCTCTTCCTTCTTCTCCTCCTCCTCCTCCTCCTCCTCCTTATTTTACTTCTTCTTCTTCTGCTTCCCCTTTTCTTCTTCTTCTTCTTCTTCTTCTTCTTCTTCTTCTCCTTCCCCTTCTTCTTCTTATCCTCTTCCTTCTTCTCCTCCTCCTCCTCCTCCTCCTCCTCCTTATTTTACTTCTTCTCCTCTTCCTTCTTCTTCTCCTCCTCCTCCTCCTGCTCCTCCTCCTCCTTATTTTACTTCTTCTTCTCTATCTCTTCTTCTACGTAGCTTAGACTTATCCAAGAAAGGCTAAATTGGCTAATTATCCTACGAAATGACATAATTAGCTTAGTTAGCTCCAAAATGGCCTATTTAATAAAAAATGAAAGGAAGGAAGAGGAAAAATGAGGAGAAGAAGGAGGAGAGGGAGGAGGAGAAGAAGGAGGAGAAGGAGAAGGAGGTCCTCCTTCCCCTTCTTCTTCCTCCTTCTTCCTCCTTCTCCTTCTCCTTCTTCTTCTCCTTCTCCTTCTTCTTTTCTTCTTCTTCTCCTCTTCCTTATTCTTCTCCTCCTCCTTCTTCTTCTTCTCCTTCTTCTCCTTCTCCTTCTTCTCCTCTTCCTTGTCCTTCTCCTCCTCCTCCTCCTCCTTTTTCTTCTTCTTCTCCTCTTCCTTCTCCTTCTCCTCCTCCTCCTCCTTCTTTTACTTTTTCTTCTCTTTCTCTTGTCCTATAGTTATCTAGGGTTCCACCTAAATGACATAATTAGCTTAGTTAGCTCCTAAATGGTCTATACTTAGCTAATTTCTCTCCGAAATAACCTATATATACACTACTTCATCTAGTATTATTTTTCTAACTTTCTTATTTGTCATTTTGCAGATTACCTTCACTTCACGGGAAGCTTGGTTGATGGATTGCTTGAAGATGATTTCTTGTACCATGGGTTGTATTGAAACTATTGTAGTATATGAATATATGAAACTTTGTATGCACGTGGATGAAACTGGTGTAATATATGGTTTGGTACGGATGTAACTTCCATAATATGTATGCACTATGGATGAGAGTTATTTTAATATGGTTGTGAGTATGGAAAGAAATTTATTTATGTCAAATATATATATATATCCTGATTATTGTTAAAAATGCTGGATGTAACAAAAAATAAATAAAAAGGGGCTGGTTCCCCTCTTTGCCGTCTGCCAACACATGGCAAAGGGGTGGAGGCACATGGCAAAGGGGGAATCTGCCCCCCCTCTCTCCCCTCTTTGTCGTCTGCCAACACATGGCAAAGGGGGGGAGGCAGACGACAAAGAGGGAATCTGCCCCCTCTCTCTCCCCTCTTTGCCGTCTGCCCCCACATGACAAAGGGGGGGGGAGGAAGACGGCAAAGAGAGAATCTGCCCCCTCTCTCCCCTCTTTGCCGTGTGCCCCCACATGGCAAAGGGGGGGAGGCAGACGGCAAAGAGAGAACCTGTCCCCCTCTCTCCCCTCTTTGCCGTCTGCCCCCACATGGCAACGGGGGGGAGGCAGACGGCAAAGGGAGAATCTGTCCCCCTCTCTCCCCTCTTTGCCATCTGCCCCCACATGGCAAAGGGGGGGAGGCAGACGGCAAAGAGAGAATCTGCCCCCTCTCTCTCCCCTCTTTGCCGTCTGCCCCCACATGGCAAAGGGGTGGAGGCAGACGGCAAAGAGAGGAGGCCTGCCGTTAACACTTAACGGGGACGTTGCAATATATGTCGTCCCACTTATTTTGCCGTCCGCCCCCTCATGGAAAAGATTCTTTGCCGTCCGCTTTGTTAAAGCAGACGGCAAAGAGCCTCTTCACCGGATTTTTTTTACCGTCTACTTTGCCATGAGGGGGCAGACGGCAAAGCCTTTGCCGTCCGTGGTTGCCCCCTTTGCCGTCCTCCTTGGCAGACGGCAAATTTCTGAATTTCAGTAGTGATTGTACGCGGCGTCTGTAATCAACACTCTTATATGGTGGGTCACGCCACTACCAACGTCAAATTCCTCAAGTTGAATTTCTTCAAAGCTTCATTTCTCCAAAATTTGATTTTCTTCAAAACAGTTGTTCTTCAAAATCGTTTTTCTTCAAAATTGAAATTCATCATAGTGACGATTTGTCATAAAATCCTCAAGTCATTCAAATCTTCAAAAACACTTGATGATTTTCATTTACCTAGATAGAACGTGATTTCAAGTCCTCAATAGCATTCACTTATAGTTATTTCTTCAATTTGATATTTCATCTAAGTGAATGTGATCGGACCCTACTTTCCCTCTATGCTATTCTCACCAGTCTATTCAATTCTTCATATGCGTTCTACTTGAAACTTTGTTCGAAATCCTCACTACGTCCTTGTCAGCTGATGATTTTGTAACAAAATCCTAAAATCTTCACAAATGTTTTTTTAATAAACAGTAACTCAACCCCACTTCCCTCGTTCGGATAACCATGATCTCCACGATCTCCACCGCTTCTCTCGTGAGCTACACGTGTCCTGCGGAGACGTAGAGACAGGGGCTAGTTGGTCCGATTTCCTCGCGTCAACAGTTATCGCCTGGCTATAAATATGTCCCCATCTCCCTCGGTAAAATCTTCTTTGCACCATCGCCCTCCTGCTATAGCAAATCTCCAAACCCTAGCGCCACCGCTAGAAGTCTCGACGCCGGCGAAGTAGAGCTTCACTGCCTCGACTTTTCCGTCGCCGAAACCACGCTGGAGTCGGACCATCTTCATCCACCGCCGCCGTAGACGTCCTCTGCTGTCGAGTTAGGGGGCATTGTACACGCACCGAAAGAGCTTCTACTGCTACTCTTCTCTGTTCTTCGTGCGCGCCATCTAGGGTAAATAAAAACCATATTTTGACAACAAGTTTGATCTACTATTTTACCTCTCAGATGTGAAATCTGTTTTTCCTCAAGAATCCATCCGTTTTATTCCTCAAACACTTCCTATCACCAAACTATTGATGAACTTCACTAAGCATCTCAGTTTTTACACGAGATTCCTCAGTTGTGCGAATTTTCGGACCTGGACAACTCTGGAACCCAAGAACAATATGCTTAGGCAAATTCCTCAACTCTCAAAATTTTTCATTTTCTTCAAATCTGAGAACGCATATGACCTCTCCAAATTCGTCGCAACTATACTCTGTTCACAGGTACACACATGTCAGCTGATGAATCTCTCGGTTCTCATCAAATTAACTCATTTGCAGCGTTTCTTGAAGAAAATCTTGAAGTCTCATCAGAATCCTAAAGAGTTCAATCTCATCAGCAAAATCCTCAGCTGAAGAAAATGGAGGATGACATGAAGCAAAAGGGAGGCAAGAAATTGAGCAGAATACTGCCGCAGATATCCCTGAGGATATATACCAGGATTACTGCACTCCTGATGAAAATGAAAGTATGCCCAAGATAAAGATTCAGCTTCAGAAGATAGAACGCCGATGGGATAAGGAGTGGAAGGAGTACAGATTCGTCACTCCCAAATACGCGAAGAAATTCGCTCTGAAGCCTCATGGCAAACGGGCTCCACTTGAGGATTATCAAGCAGCAGACCCCTCAAGCTTCAAAACAATTGATGACTATCCTGATGAAAAGGCAAAGCACTGGTGAAAGCTCAAGAAGCAGGCAGAGGCTGCTGTGAGGAAGTTCAATGAAGAATCTACTGCTGCTTCAACTGCCGCTACTTCCTCTTCTTCTGAGACTACTGGTACGGAAATTCCTCAACAAAAGTCTGTGCCACCAAAAACAAAGGCTTTAAAGCCTCAAGAGAAAACAACTCCAGCATCAGCACCAAAACCCTCAACACCAAAATCCTCAGCATCAAAATCCTCACCACCACCACAGGCTTCAAAGCCTGAACAGAAGCGGGTAGTGAAGCCACTGCCCGCTGTCTCTAGCTCCTCAAAGCACTTGAAGAAAATGCTCCTCTGGATCCTGTGCCTCTTAACAGCGCCTCATCTTATGAGATGATTCCCTTCACAAGCGAAGACCAGGAGCAAGGGGCAGATGAGGAAATGAAGTATGCCGAAATTGAGGAACACACTGATGAGGAAATTCGCATTGATGATAGTCCTCAACCCTCCATTCCTCATGAAGAGACTGCACAAGGATCAACTGCACAAGCTGATGAATCTGGCTCCGTAACCAAGCAAGCTGAGGAAGAACAATGTGAAAATCAATCAAGCTGATGAAAGTCACAGTCCAGAGCAAAATCCTCAACCACTACAAGAAATATGCTCATACATGATGTTTTTTAAGACGTCGTTGATGATTCGTCATAAATCTATGATGATTTCATCCAAGATTGTCGTAAGCCGTTTGAGGGGATCAAATCTACATATAAATTACGACGATGTGAGTCAAAACGTCGTAACCGCATAATATGAGATCGTCATAACTTTTATGACGATTATAAAAATTTGGTAACATGTTCTAACTATGTGGACATGTCACTCATGGGACCATTTTATGTCATGGGACTATTCCATCATTTCAAAAAAAATCGAAAAATTCTCATAAATACTTTGGATCATATATTCCTCAAATATGTGAAAACCCTTCCTTCCATAGTTCAAAAATAATTCAGAAATATTCATTTTTCCTATTTTGTTTAGAATAGCACTTTGTGAAGGAAGTGCTATTTCTATTTATTTGATTACCCTCATATTTTTATAAAAATGATTTTGTCCAATTTTGCATCAAACATATGATACGTTCTTCACAAAAATACTCAGTTTGGGCACTGAAAAAATGGAAAATGAAATTTCCGTGCAAAGAAAATGAGAACTCCATTTAGCAACATTGTTTGCCATTCCAAGATGCACACTTATGCAAAACGTGAAATCATTTGTACAAACTTTGCCATGAATTTTGACATAACATTGACTATTTGCCTTATAAGAGAAAAAACTAAAAAAAAATCAATTCTAATTGGTGGGATTACTTGTGGCTTGGATCGGTGACATGGCAAACATCAGTCCATCCATCCATCCATCCATCCACTTGTGATCCATCCCACCGCACAAAACCCCTCTCTCTCACACACACTTGAACCGCACCCAACCTCTCCTGACATTTCTATCTATGTATCTCGCAGGAACCCTAGAGCTTCACTCCTCCCTTAACGCCGCCACCACTCCTGTGCACGATCCCGACAATCTCCGTCGTGAATCGATGGCTCCTGTCCGGTGAGATCCGGCGCGTGCGTCCTCCAGCGGCCCACGAGCTCTCTCTCGCTCTAACCCACCCAACCCTAGTCCCCTCGTCTCTCCGCACAAACTCCTCTCCCTCGTCGCCACCCGCTCTGCCGCCACCCACACCGCCCGGTTCCGGTGAGCTCCATCCGCACGTAGCACACCGGCGAGATCCCCTTGGTCCGCGCCTCCCTTACCTCCGTGCAGATCCGTGGCTCCCCCTTTTGTTCGTCGGGATCCACCACGGATGGCCACGGTGAGGTCAGTGGTGCCCGGACACAGCACCGGTAAGCCTCTCCCCTCCATCGCCCACCATCTCCTCCTCGGCTCACCTCATCTTCTCTTCCTTCTCTGTAGGTCGTCATTGGCGTGCCGAAACGACGACAGGAGGGGCACACCTCCGTGGGACGGGTCGCTGCCATGGATATGGAGTCCCATTTCCCCCACCATGCAGCGGCCCCATGGAGCCTCTGAGCGCCCCAAACCCTAGCGGAGAGAGAGGATTTGCTCCTAGTACAACATGCCATGGAAGGTTCTTTCTTTGTTATGTATTTTTGTTGTTGTTCCTCTTCCCGATCTGAACATGTTGAAGGCCCTTTTCTCACCATAATTTATTCATCTCCCCTTCCTATGTTATGTGCAGGTTGCTCTGATGAGGAGAAGGTTCTGCTACAGGACGTCCTCCATCCCTCCCCTGCATCCACCTCCTACTCCACACATGGTGAGCTCCAACCTATCTTTCTACCCCTTCCAAATCTGACCTGAAGTGGACATCAATTGCGATTGTCATGGACACAACATAACAACAAGTATTGCTTTTGTTTTTGTGTGAAATTTGATTGCCATTCTTCTTTCTTGATGTTTACTGTAGAAAAAGAAAATCAAGTTAATAATTCTAAAAATCATTTGGCTCATAAATTTTTAATGTCTTCTTTGGGGATCCGATCCGGTCTAGTCTCTTTGCTTGTTCTGATTCTGCTGGTTTGTTTCTTTGTTTGTTTATACTTCATCTCCGTCTCCCTCGTCTCTCGCGCACCCTCACAGAACTCAGTCCCCAACTCTGAGTCCATTCTTCTTCTTCGCCCCAGACGATTCCTTCCATTTTGCTGCCTTCGATCAACAGTTCGTGGTCTACTCGCTCGTTTCCTCTGATGCTATGTCAGATAGATTGATTAGATCTGATGCCATCTCTTTTTTTTGCTTGCTTCACATCCATATCTTTTGCACGCCATGCATGGGACGGACAGCGATGCACGAGTTTTTGGCAGTTTACCAGCTCTGAAGAACCCTTCCATTTCCTCTGCTTTACAGAACAGAACCAAGGATGGCCGGCGGCGGCACCAGCATCAGGAAGTATGTGGGCGCCCTCAAGGACTCCACCACCGTCAGCATCGCCAAAGTGAACAACGACTACAAGGTACCAAGCACTAGAAATCACCATCTCTATCCCTCGCTCTTGCATCATTCATCCAAAATTTTACTTATAGAGATTGTTTAAAAAAATTGTAATGTTATCGCTCTTTGCAACAGCAACTGGACATCGCCATCGTCAAGGCCACCAACCATGTGGAGGGTCTGCAAAGGAGAAGTACATCAGAGGTAATAGAAAACTCATGTTCCTACATGGAGGAGCAAGAAGAGCAGGATCTTTCTTCCGTCGAAAACGCCATGGTTCTCAGCATGTGCTTCATCTTCTCAGATATCTTCATGCATCTTAATTCCGGGAGGGCTCGGGCGAACGTGGCCTACTGCATCCGCGCCCTCGCCAGATGCCTCTCCAAGATGTGCAACTTGGCGGTATGTATCACTATCATAAATTTCCTCATATTCATGGTATATCAGATTGAGTCCGAGTAGATGGATCATGGATGGAACCTGTCCTATTTGTGTAGTTCTGCACCGTGTCGTTTTACCCGAAAATTCAGACTGTTGGTTCTGTCCTGTTGCTACTGTCTGGGTGATGTTCAGTAACTAAGGTGGAATGGTGCTTATGATTGACAAAATTTCGTTTCTGATTCGTTAGGTTGCGCTCAAGACGCTAATTATGATACACCGTGCCCTTCGCGAGGTCGACCCTTCTTTTCGTGAGAAGCTCATTAGTTACGGAACATCTAGCGGCGAGATGCTACACATGTCCTATTTCAAAGATGACTCCAGCCCTAATGGTACTAGCTAGTTGTTGCTAACCCCCAAATAAATCAACAATTTTTTTATACCCGTCCCTCCGGCCGGTGTCCTCTGCTCTGCTGCTCTGCATCCTGTATGCGATTTCGATTCTGTCTATCTATATAAAACTGTTAGATGCTAGTATTGTTTGTGCATTGCGGTATATCTGGCCTTGATCTACCTGATTGTTAGGACTATGGAGTATCCTGCTGTGGGTCTCTGCACTTTGCTACACAGATCAACCTCTACCATTTCTGCACTACAATGACAGAGCTTTGTTTTGTTGTAAAACTCCTGCTGGTGTACATGCTTTTGTAGCACAAAAAATAAGTCATCTTTCTTGGTGTGCTTGATTCTAATTATGCTTGTTCAGTGCTGTATATTCAGATGTATTATTTAACACACCAAAATTGTTGCGGCCAACGATTCTAATTTATACTCTCTCCCAAAATAATAGGAAGAATGTATAGTCTGCACAACTATGCTTGTTCTATCTAATCAACATTGTAAAATTCTATTAGTAGCATGCATGATGCAATTATAAACTAAACTATCACCTATCCTGCATCATATAAGTGTGAATCATACAAAAAGAAAAACCAATTTCAGATGCATTATCCACAAGTCCACTCAGATCTTTACGTTTGTGCTTACCTACCTCTCTATAATAACCTATCATGCTCTCAGTTATCACCTCTATCTTGTGTCAAGAGTTTCTCACATGCATGCAGCTTTTGTAATACACAATGAGACACATTTCAATGCTTGATCATTAAAAAAACATGCATGTGGCTACTTCGTTGATGCAGGTGATATTATACTTACTAGACCAATGATACATTCCCTTCTCCTGACGAATACATGCTTGCTTGTATGTGTTATTTACTATTTATCGAGCATATCAAATTGAACTTAAGGTCATGATTGAGTCACTGTTGTAAGTAGATTTTTTTGTCCTGCATTGCTGCTTTTGTTTATTCTACATTTATCCTTTTCGTGCATGGAAAATTTCATGTCAACTAAATTCCTAAAGGCATGGTGACATTTTTGAAAAGGCATGATGACATGCTTGAATTTAGTGTAGTTCGCTAATTCCAGGAGTTTTTATTGGTTGATCTCAGTCCTCGTACACCTCCTGAGCTATTCTTTTTGTTTGGTTCCACCCTACGGGATTTATCATTCCTTCCTAACATTTTTCTCCTTTTAAAACATGAATATATATTCCAGAAGCAGTCAATCTCTTCTTTTGCAACAAGCAGTCTACATATTAGTATATTACTATATTTGATATGATTGACACAGTAAAGTAAAATGCAGTTCAACAATTTCTAAACTACCTCTTCCTTCCAGTAGTATCAGATTATCCTATGAATTTAAAATCTAATTTACCTATTGTACTGAAGCACAAGGGCGATAATTTCAGCGATAATTTCAGTAATCAATATGTGAGCTTTATATTCTGCATTAATGCATAGAAGTATGTGGTATTATGCAACTTAGTGTAGTTCGGTATTTCGCCACGACATTTTGTTAACTCTCTGATTTTTCCTTCTATTATCTTGGATCCTGTGTATGTATGACTTTGTTATAGTTTGGATGGTACTACTAGTCACAAACTATTTCTGCCTCATATTTTGTTTAAACTTACGCTACAGTTTCACCTGAGATGATATTTTGTTCTTTGAAACACGTTTTACAATTTAGCATTGCCATCTAGTTCCTGCGCCTCAATAATACATTACTTTGTTTGGATGCAGGTATACTAGAGCCCATAAAAGCTAGTATCAGGGATGCAACACTAGGAGTGGGGAAGCAAGAGCAGGATGACTTCTTCACATCCAGTGCTAATTTCTGTATTTTCTTTTGAGATTCTTCTAGGTTGATGCTTGAGCTGTGAAAACTGGTATCTGATTGTCAACTGTGAATCGGATGAGTTATTGTGTGATGTTATATGATGGGTGATTTTAATTCGACTTGGATTTTTCTTGATTTGAATACGAAATAGTGCTGCATTTAATATTGGACAAATAATTGGTTGAAAAGGCCCAATAAATAGAAATGAAACCAAATTCTGGGAAAAAAGTTACTGAATTCAAAAATGAAAAAAGGCCAAAACTGAAACTGGACCAAATGTATTTGGGCACTAAAAGCTCAGGGCCCAAAAAAAAATTCGAAAAAAAAAACTAAAAGTGGCTATAAATGGGGTAAGGTCCAAAAACAAGCCCAATAAGAAAAAGCTCAAAACAATAAAATCAGCCCATGTGATCAATTGAAATGGGTTGGGCTGATTTCAACCATGACGTTTTGATTTCATAGTAATTTTTCCATGTAGGACTGGGTTAGATTGCCAACGACGATTTAGGATCATCGTAAAGGTTACGACAATCCAGGAATCATCGTAAAGGTTACGACGATTTTGATCTAAACGTCGTTGCTGTTCATTTGTGACGCTCCATTTTCGACGCTTGGTTTTTCATCGTTCGATCGTCGTGAACTAAAAACCGTGACGATGTAGCGACGAAAATATAGCGTCGTGTATTAGAATATTCTTGTAGTGAACCTGAGGATCAGGCTGACCCAACTCCTCCTCCTCCTGAGCAAGATCCTCAAGCTGAGGCTCCGGATGAACCTTTTCCTCCTCCAGAGCAAAACCCTCAACAGGATGCTCCAGTTGACGACATTCCTCAGCCTGAAGCTCAACCAGACACCATTCCTTAGCCCGAAGTGCAACCAGAGCATGTTCCTCAGCCTGAAGCTCAAGCTAATGAAATTCCTCACCCCGAGGACCATGCTGTGGAAAATGCACCAGAGCCAGACAATGCCTTCGTCGTCCTCAACCCAGAGTCTGCAATAGTTGTCTCCCCTCAGGTCCAACAGCAAAACCTTAAGCCCATGCAGCGTCAGCCGTTCTCCAAGCGGCCAAAGTTTCAAAAGGGGTCCTTCTTTGAAGAACGCATGTTCTTCATTGGATAAAATCCCTATGACAAGCCTCGCATCAGGCATCTGAAGTTTTGGACGAGGACACAGCTCAATTACTATGCCTCTGTGTTGTGTGGAAGAAACAAGATTTTCCAGCATATGCATATTCCTCATGTTGAGCTTGAAGGAATACCATGCCTTGCTCCAGTCCTCAACGTCCTTCATGAAGATGGACTCCTCCCAATGTGCTCAGATATCTGTGATTGGAACAGTGAGCTCATTCTTCAATTTTATGCAACTCTTCACATATCAGGAGATCCCACAGACATCAACACATGAGTGTTTGACTGGATGACGCAAACAACACACTACAAGGCTCCTGCCATTGAGCTCCTCCGTGAACTACCAGTGTCAATTCCCTCAGAGCAGACCGTGAAGCTTTATGATGAGCGTGAGCTGCCTAACAAGATGATGGAAGTCCTCATGAAGCCTTTGTCTAAGGGGCAACACCAAGAACAACCTTCCTCATCCATGAGCTCAAATATGAACCCAGGATGGTTTACATAGTCCTCTGCATCTTTCTTGCGCCAATCAAGGGCCATGATGATGAAGAAGATGTCGTAGGCATCATGAAGAATATCCTCTTCAACATCGTACACGGTATTCCAATCAACATCCATGACTTCTTCTTGAGGACTTTGGCCTACAATGCTATGTGTCCTTTTGACCACAAGATATATGCTCCATGGATCATGAGATTCATCAGAACATGGTCATGCATCAATTATCACACTGATTTCAACAACCATGTTGGTTATATGCCTCCTATAAGGGTCAGCAAGAAGACTTTCGAGCCTGTTGAAGGAAAAGGCAAGTCTGTCATTGATGAAGGCCGTAGGCCCCATGATGGCCACTTCAGAGAGCCCGAAGCTTATTCTTCATGGGATGACACTGAGACTCATCCTCCAAGTCTTGTTGCTCCTCGGGTGCTGAATACCAGAGAGCTTCTTCTTAGTCTTCACCAGAAGGTGGATTGGAATCACAAGTGGGTCAAACGCCAGTTTGGCGCCATTGTGAAAACCCTCAATGAAACGCAGAATGTTGTGAAGCTTAACCATCATTATCTTCATGAGATTTTTATCGCACCTGGGCCACACTTGCTCATCTGGAGACTCCAGTAGAACTTGAAGAATTGGAGTTTGTGCGATACTTCGACTGGTCGTGGCCACCAAAGAAGAAATTCAGGCCAATTCCAGTTCCAGACCTTGAGGACGGTTCTTTTTCTTCATTCCGCACTGCTGAATCTGATGAAGAACAAGAAGACACTGCCACCGGTCCAAGGAAGAAGACTGCTCCCAAGAATCCTCACGCGTCTTCATCATCTGCCAAGGAGTGAAAGTCTTCACGAGCGTTAGTCCTTAGTTTGTCCCTTTTTGTCACTTGATGACAAAGGGGGAGAAACTTGAGAGTTAGTCCTCACGCGGGATATTTTGGGGCTTATGAACTATATTTAAGTTACAAACTCTTGGCTCTTCTAAAGTGTTTATGTAATGAGTTGTACCTTAAGCCCGATGGTAGTCTGATGCTTTTGAACATTTTTCTTCGCATGCTTATTCCTCAAACTTTTAATGGACGCATGCTGGAATTCGTGAGATACCATTTGTCATCATGCATCCTCAATTTCTTCATACTGTATGTCATATGTATGCATGATTTACAAGACTTAGGGGGAGATCTCCATGATATAAATCATCAATGTGCATTTGCTGTGAAAAGCAAAATCCTCAAGATATGCACATCTTCAGGGGGAATCTCTCTGAATCTTGATTTGAAATTCCTCAAATGAGCATTTACACTTCATATTCTTATCCCTGTTGAAGACCTAACCTAATTGTCATCAACCACCAAAAAGGGGGAGATTGTAAGTGCATCTAGTGACCCTTAGTGATTTTGGTGGTTTGAAGACTTATAGGTTAAGTATGTAATGTGTTCTTGAGTGTACACATGATCTATAAGTCACTGGGGAGTTTGAAATATTCGATGAATATCGACCCCTAAAAATGTATATCTTCAGTTGAAGAAATTGGCCTGAAGCTCAAGATTTGAATCACGAAGAATTTGCGATGAAATTGATAATCCTCATGAAGATGTTGAAATTGAGGAATTCGGTGTGTCCTGAAGAAAATCATTTTGAAGACTTTGAAGCATGAAGATTTACTCTTTTTGTTTTGTTTTCTTCACACTTGAGTAATAGGAACACCATACTGTTAAAGGGGGTTGAGGTAACACATTGGAATGAATTTCCTCATGATGCTCAACCCAAGCCTAATCCTACCAAAAGCCTCAAGTGAGGTATTTGAGTGACATGAGGACTCTCACAGTTGGGCGTTCCGACCATTTCGATAGCCACGCCACATCATTGGTCTTACCCACACCAGCGGTCATATTATTTAAGGGAATTAATGTCAAATCATGTCGGGATGCTCCAAGGCTATAAATAGCCGGCCCAACAATCATTAGCCGGATGGCTGCTCCGTTAGAAACTGACACTTGTCATAAGAGCAACCCAAATTCCTAAGAGTCTTCGAGAGTAATTCATGAGTGATGAAATACCCCAAACACCAAACCACAAACCGAGAACCAAGTGATTGAGCATCACTGAAGAAGTTGTTCCTGTGTGGAACTGAAGCCTTTTACCTTTGAGGACTTCGCATCCTCCAGACGGTTAGGCGTCATGGTCTACAGCAATCCAGCAGTCAATTGTCGATCGCCGGGTGACCAAGTTTGTGAGGGTTTGGAAGTCTGCCTTGAAGACTTACCACGAGTGTTGGGCGAGGACTGTGTGTTCTTAGCCCAAGGAGAATACGGTATGGATTGTGTGTCCCGGGACTGTGTGTCTTTTGGTTTCAATACCAAGCCACTCCAAACGAGATGTACAACTGTCACAGCAGTTGGAACTAGGTCATCAACTACTGTGTTCACTGTGAAATGGGTTCTAATTCCTGAACTCTTTATATTCCTCAGATTATGTGTTGATGATTTTCACTGTCACTGTTTGAAGAATTTGCTGAAGACTTTCTCTGAAATTCCTCAACCCCAAATTCTTCACACAAGTTAATCCTCATCTGTTTTCTGCATGCCTGCTTACTGTGCAATCTGTTTTGACATTCTTCATCCTGAAAAACTGATGTAGTGAAACTTTGGGCTCCTGATCCTTTACTGTTTCCGCTGTAGTTAGTCATCAGTGAGGAATTTCCTCAAAAGGAATTTCCTCAGTGATGAAATTCTAAAAATCTCCTATTCACCCCCTCTAGTCGATATAACGCACTTTTATAGACGGAAAGAGTAGAGGCGGGAGGAGGCGGAGGCAGACGGCAAAGAGTGAAGGTGGAGGCAGACGTCAAAGAGTGGAAGGGGGAGGAGGTGGAGGCAGACGGCAAAGAAGAGGGCGAGGCAGACAGCAAAGCCTCCGTTAACCCCTAACGGAGTCAAGGCCTATCGGTTACCGTCTCGACATCTTTGCCGACTGCTCTTATGAAAAGATGATGGCAAAGCTCTTTGCCGTCCGCTTTGGTGAGGCTGACGGCAAAGAAGCTACAATGCCGTCATAGGCTGACGCAGAATTTTTGCCAACAAGAGTTTTCTTTGCCATCTGTGTATTACTCTTTGTCGTCGATGGATTACTATTTGCCGTTTGTGATGGCAGACGGCAAAGAAGCTAATTCCTGTAGTGATCTATTGTCGAGAGCTATTTATTTGATGAGACTCTTGCCTTTTGTTCTCGGTATTTAAAAGGTGAAACTCAGTTCACTTGACAAATTAGAAATGATCAAGGTTTGGGTATGGAAACCAATAGTACCACACCTTTCTTCAGCAACCTTGGTCGAGGATTAATTGGCGAGCATTCTATATTACTCGACAATAAGACTTGGATTCAAGCTCATAGATATGTATTGTTTAACTACGACCACATAGAACTTTATTTGAAGTAAGATATTTACTTTTTTTCAATTTGCATTTTATTTATGCTTGTTGTTGAAGTAATGAATAGTTTGCAGCAAAAATAAGGAATATCTTTCCTCTGATGGTCTTAAAATAATCGACAAATTAATCATGTCCATCATGAGTCCTTCCATGAGTGGTTTAAGAAGCATGTTAGTGCTCACATGTATCTATTTGCTTTGTTCTTGTAGAAGAAACTTCAAATTGAAGCTGCACTCCACCTAGAATTGGAGGAAAATTCTCTTGAGGTAGGCGATCTTTATGCACATACTTTTGGAGAGAAGGAACCAAGAGGACGTGTATGTATTTTGGGTAGGGGCCCAACTCCACATAGTGTGGGCGTGCCTGGAACCGAAGTTAAAGTGCCAACAAAGTTGCAATGCAAATGCAACTTTGTCAAAGAGCTGAACAAGCAATTTCTACTCTACATGAGAAAACGCAAGCAATGGAATGACGCGTCGATGAGATGCATCACATCATGTTTTCACAAGGAAGTCACAGTGTTGAAATGCCCACGCCTTCGCCTCCAAATTCTGTCTCTCATCACGTGGTAGAGTGCTTAGTTGTCTACTTTTGTTAACATATGTGAATCATAGGTACACTAAATCATTTTATTTTTGTGTCCCCCCATAGTTCTCAGGTATTGTAACAAATGATGATGATGAGGAAGAGGAACCTGAGGGTAATCATGATTCAGTCCAGGAAGACGAAGGCTTGATCATCCAAAAGTGTATATCATCTAGCTGTAATGTTGCGTCCACACATTTACCACCTAGAAGCCATGTAGCCACTCCATGTGTCTGTCAGGCCTCTCAAGTCTCTCACAATCAATAAGACCTTGTAATCATCTGATATTTTATCTACATATATCTTGTTCTGTTTTATTTTCTAATAGATGATGCATGATTTAGGTTGGTAGGTATGTCATATTATATCATTTGGTCAGATCTGATCTTGTGGCGAAGGCAATGGTTATCTCAATCACCAAGAAACCATAGTGGGAGGTGAAGTTATTGGGCTGCAATATTATGGAGTTCTTGTCAACATTGTATTGAAAAGAGAGGTGGAGCTTCCTCGTGTATACGATGGAATGCAAACAATGGGCGATGCTTGGCACATGTCCATTGCATGGGCATCTAATAGGGTAAAAAGATATATTATACATTTTCCTGTTCTAGTGTAAACTATCACATGATGCTAACTAATTGTTTTTTGTAGATCAAACCTTGCTCCAAGTCACTGTTCTCATCATCACAGAGTTCAGGTATTATTTCTCTCAATATCACCATGTCTACCACACTTACAATTGAGAGCAAGGAGTACACCACTACTAGTACCTATAGTGCTTCCTCCTTCAATGGATATTTCGCATTGGCTTTTTAAAATTTTGTGCAAGGACATGCCTGTACATGCTTTCAAGCATAAATAATTTTGCATATAATGTACATGTTGTCGAAGATATTAACAAATGCGTGTACATGTTGTCGAAGATACTAACACATGCATGTACATGCTCTCGAAGATACTAACAAATGGCTACCTTTTTCTCTTATGTTGTATATATTGTACATGTCATTTTTTTCCAAAAAAAAATTAGTATTTTTTGTGAGAATGGAATTTAAATTGTTAATCTATTTGCTCCATTCTCATATACACATGACACATTATTTGTTAATCTGGGCACTTGATAGGACTAAAAAACTATTTTTTAACACAGAAAAGTATTAGTCCAGGTCATTGAAATTATAGATTACATGCATGTTTATTTCATATATGTGATACCCTTTTTATCATCTCTTTTGGACTAAAATATGCATAAGTATTATGGTCTATAAAATCAGTCTCTTTCATCTTGTGTGCTTTGCATTTTCTAAGATTGCTCAAAGATACAAGTTCTTTTGTAGGGACAAATGGCACAAAGTTGGAAGTATTGAGGTTCATCTAGGATGTTCCACTGAACACTTTTGTCCATAACATGGAACATTGTCGATGCATTTTGTTCATATGGAAGTTGATGTCGGCTTGATCAAGGAATGGGTATCTTTCATAATATTTTGTAGTAGTCAAGTGATCAAATGATTGGTCTCTTAAGAACATGCTCATCATATTTTTTAAGAGTACATGACATGAATGTTGACTTGGGTATTTTCTTAATTGTCGTAGCTAACTTGAGTGAAGAAAAACAATGCCTCATCTATGTATGTTGAATGAATGTGTTCGCTCATATCTTTTGATGAATGGAACTATGCAATTGGAATCATTTATAAATGTTAGAATTAATGCATTGGAAGTTATCTTGTGATGAATGTAAGAGTGCAATTGCATTTGCATTTACGCTGAAATGTGTAACCCTCGCAGTAAGTGTGTCAGTAGAAGTGTTGCATGTCACGTTATCTGTTGGCATAACATAACAGCAGATAAACTGTTGGAATAGAAATGGTCGATGCATTATCTGTCGGTGCATGCGTATGTAGTATCGGATAGACTGTCGGCGTATGTATGGCGTCACACAATCCATCGTCATAACACAGTTGTTAGGGCATATTTTATGCCTAAGTAATTTTGGTGATTGATGACAGTACCGCAAAGGACTAACCGTGTGTGTTAAGATTTCAGATAACACATGTCAACGGCACAAGACGACGCGCCCAATCTTTCCATGGAACAGAAGCACGGTGTACTCTATGATTCTCCTTCTTTGAGTCATAGGAACGCCGTACTATTAAGAGGGGACCCGTAGTGGAAAGGTTTGGGTGGAATCAATTTTGCACGCACACACTCTATCTCCTTTCCCTTTACCTGGAACTTTGGAGTGGCTCCCGCCTCTGTTTTTATCTCATCTAAGAAAAAGGTCTCTCAGCGGTAGTACCGCTGTGCCTAGCGGTAGTACCGCTGGGCCTAGCGGTGGTACCACTAGAACTGGTGGTAGTACCGCTAGCCCTAGCGGTAGTACCGCTAGTTCTATCGGTAGTACCGCTGTGCTGGCAGTAGTACCTCCCCTGGTCAGCGGTAGTACCGCTCCAGGAGCTTAGTACGGCCTTCCTAGCGGTTGTACTTCATCAGACCTTTTTGCGAAGACTTTCTTGGCGGTGGTTGGCCCGGTAGTGCTTCTGCACTACCATGGGCCCAGCGGTAGTACCACTGCAGCTAGCGGTAGTACTGCTGGAATGCCAACGGTAGTACCACTGCAGCCAGCGGTAGTACCGCTGGAGTGCTAGTGGTAGTACCGCTGCAGCTAGTGGTACTACCGCTAGGCTCGGGCTGTGAGTGGGAAAACGATTGGATTTTTCCCCCACTATATAAGGGGTTCTTCTTGCTGTAGAACCCCACCTTTGACCCTCCCAAGCTCCATTGTTGCTCCCTAAGCTCAAAAGTGCCCGATCTCTCTCCCTAGCCAATCAAACTTTTTGGTTCTTTAGGGATTGGTTGAGAAGGCCTAGATCTACACTTCCACTAAGAGAAAAGTTGATTCCACCACCAATTCCTTGTGGATCTTGTTACTCTTGGGTGTTTGAGCACCCTATACAGTTGAGGTCACCTCGGAGCCACATTCCATTGTTGTGAGGCTTCGTGGTCTTGTTGGGAGCCTCCAAGCTTTGTGTGGAGTTTGCCCCAACCTTGTTTGTAAAGGTTCGGTCGCCGCCTTCAAGGGCACCTATAATGGAATCACGGTACCTTGCATCGTGTGAGGGCGTGAGGAGAATACGGTGGCCCTAGTGGCTTATTGGGGAGCATTGTGCCTCCACACCGCTCCAACGGAGACGTACTTCCTGTCAAAGGGAAGGAACTTCGATAACACATCCTCGTCTTCATTGGTTCCACTTTTGGTTATTTCTAACCTTTACTTCGTGTATGCTTATGTTGTTGTCTATCTCTTACTTGTCTTAGTTGTTCTTGTTGTTAGCATCATATAGGTTCACCTCGTTGTTGCTATTTTAGTGAACCCATATGTTGCTTACCCTAACTTGTTAAAATTAATTAAAAATGGTCATTGCCTATTCACCCCCCCCTCTAGTCAACCATCTCGATCCTTTCAATTGGTATCAGAGCCACGTCTCTTTATTAAGGGTTTAACCACCCGAAGAGTATGGAAGATGATGAGGGAGTTCCCCGTGCACAAACCGAGGGCATGGATTTGACTTCGATCACAAGGGACGACTTGAATATGACTATGGCCGCACTCAAGACGTCCATGACGAACGAGGTCAAGACTATCCTTAAAGAGTTAATTGAGGGAATAAAAAATCTCCCGAACCGGCATTGGTGGTTAAACCCACCACCACGGATTCGGAGGCCAATTCCGTTAGGGAAACGGCTAAAGGTATGCAACCTTCCCGTCCTCTCGAAAATTATGGGAATGGGATGTATGCATCTATTCCACCACCCTTAGTCTATGGAGGACTCGTTCCCACACTGCGTCTTAATCCTGTTGGTCCTCCTCCTAAGCTTGTACAAGGTGATTTTGCTAACTGGGTATTTTCTATTAAGTCTCATTTGAATCACAGCTCAACAAATTTGTGGAGAATCATCGAGCAAGGATATTATCCCCATGATCCAAGCAACCTCACTCCAAGAGAAGAAGCGGACAATCAATATAATCACTCTGCTTTGTTTATTCTCCAGTCCGCAGTGCCACCTGAAGATCTTCCTCACTTGCGTCCCTTCACTTTGGCCAAGGACTGTTGGGAGGACATTATGGTGTTGTACAAGGGAAGCTCAAGCATTCAACGGTCCAACTATGAAGTGGTACTTGATAAGGCCGATGAGTTTGTGATGAAGGAAGACGAGGACCCTCGTGATCTCTATCGGAGGGTGACTGCTATTGGTGTGGCACTCAAGGACCATGGGAGCAAGGATGTGGATGATACATGGGTGAAACGCCAGTTTCTCAAAGCCATTATGCCTTTCAATAAAGCCATGTCATCTGTCATTCGTCAGCGACTATACTTGCACTCCTTGTCTTCCAGTGAGGTGTTGGATGAATTCATTGCAATGTCAATCATGAACGAGACAGTTGACAATGCACTTGCTCGTGTTCGCTCACAGACAGCTTCACCCAACCTTGCGTTAAAGGCAAAAGCAACTTTTGAAAAAGAAGAAGAGGATGAGGAAGAGGAGAGCTGCCCTGAAGACACGAAGTATGCTTATCATGAGCAAATGGCTCTTGTGTCAAGGCAATTCTGGGGCAACAAGAGGAACTCAAGACCCACCTTCACCAAGAACAACTCAAGTGGGTTCAAACCCAAGCAACGAGTGAGGACATGCTATAACTGTGGTAACGTGAGTCACTTCGTGGCCGAATGTCCCGATGAGAAAAGGGAAGACAACGGGGGCAAGCTCATTCGCAAAGACAAAGCCAAGTCATTCCCAATCAAGAACAACTTTGTGTAGAAACCCCACCCAAAGGGCATGGTGGCCCTTGAAGAGTACCCTTCTGATGATGATGATGATGATGATGATATGGTGGCAACGGTAACTGTTGCTATTGCCACCCCCTCTCCCAAGAAGGTGTCTCTCTTCAACGCCCGCAACGAGAACCACATCGCCATGTGCCTCATGGCAAAAGGTATCAATCAGGTAACCCCCATCATTAAGACCAACATCGCTACTGCTCCTTCATTGTTAAATTTTGTTGATGATAGTGATGTTGGGGAACTTAATGAGCATGATCTTGACAAATTTATGTGCACTATTAAGGGAGAATCCAAGAAGCACTTTGTTGCTCTCTTGGAACAAGTTGGTGAGGCCAATGACCTCATCGAGTCTCATGAGGAGACCATCTCCGAGCTTCAGGGACATAGTCGTGACTATGCCGATGAAATTGCTGAATTATCTATTGCTCTAGAAAAGGAGCGCACTCTTCATTTGGCTCTTGAGGAGTCATACAACGATGACTGCGCTAAAATGCAAAAGAAACTAGATCATGATACTATTCTTACTCCTATGGTTAAGTCTAAAAAGTATGCTCTTGTGGTTGGCCATGACAGACTCAAAGTGGAGTTTGACACGCTTGACAAGGCTCACAAGGTCTTGAAAGGTTTTCATTTCTCTCTGAAAGAGTCTCATGATCAACTCCAAGCAAAGCTTACCAAGGAGATCTCTACTTGTCCTCCCTTTGTGTTGATTGATAATGCTTGTACAACTAATCCTTGTTGTGAGCTTGTACATATGATGGAGGAAAATGCCAAGTTAAAGGAGAAACTTGTGATGGGCCTTGTGGCATGCATACAAGGTGAGAAGAGACTGAATGACCTCTTGAGCAATCAAAAGGATGTCGTAGGAAAGGAGGGACTTGGACTTACCTCCAAGTCAAAAGGAAAAAGGAGGAACAGGAACAAACGATCCCCTACCCTCATGGACATCTTTGTCAAAGAGGGCGAAGGGACTCAGGAGGTGAACAGGAACAAGGTGGACGATGGTAACGTCAAGAAGGGCAAAACCATTCCTACTAACACGGCCGGCAAACTCAATCCTTCCTATGTCTTATGTCGTGCTGGTGATGGGCATGTTTATGCCAGATTTGTTGGTTCTTACTATGAGTCCATTGAATGGGCTATCTGGGTTCCTAAGACCCTTCTCTCTAACATTAAAGGACCCATTAAAAAATGGGTACCTAAAACCAAGCCTTGATCTATTGCAGGAGTTTGCTTCCGGTGGGGTGTCATGGTTGCTCGATAGTGGAGTAACAAATCAAATGACCAGAAGCAAGGACTTAGTGGTGGATGTGCATCCTTCTCCATCTATGCCCACCCATGTCCAATTCGCCGATGCATCCTTGTCAAAGGTATTGGGATTTGGTAAGGTGGTCATCTCTCAAGAGTTATCTATTGAGAAGGTCATGCTTGTTGAGTCTCTTGCCTACAATTTACTTTCGGTTCGTCAACTTGCAATTATGGGTTTTTCCACTTTCTTTAATCTTGATACTGTGGTCCTCCTGTGGAGCAAGACTCTTAAAGTAGCCTATGTTGGATATTTCGAAAATGTTCTTTATGTGGTGAACTTCTCAAAGCGACCCACTAAGACTGCGACATGTTTAATGGCTAAAGTTGATGTGGGTTGGCTTTGGCATCGCCGACTAGCTCATGTCAATATGAGATCTTTGCAAAGTCTTCTCAAAGGGGACCATATTCGTGGACTAACAAATGTGAGTTTTGCTAGAGATCGTGCTTGTAGTGCCTGCATTGAAGGAAAGATTCTTGAAACTGCTCATCGTCCAACGACTCTCATTTACACTAAGAGGCCATTGGAGCTCCTCCATATGGATCTTTTCGGTCCTCCATCATTTGATAGTCTTGGAGGCAGAAAGTACTGCTTGGTGATTGTTGATGACTACTCAAGATACACCTGGGTATATTTCTTCAAAAGGAAGAGTGAGACTCAACAACCTGTCATCAACTTTGCTAATAAAGCTCAACGTCAACATGAAGCAAAGATCTTGATGATTAGAAGTGACAACGGCACCGAGTTCAAGAACTACACCTTGGATGAGTTTCTAGGTGATGAGGGAATAAAACATCAATATTCAGCACCATATACCCCTCAACAAAATGGCGTGGCAGAAAGGAATAACCGGACTTTGATGGATGCTGCAAGAACAATGATGGCGGAATTCAAATCTCCATATAACTTTTGGGCTAAGGCCATCAACACAGCATGTCATGCGTCCAATCGGCTCTATATCCGCAAAGGCTTGAACAAGACTCCATATGAGAGTCTCACTGGAAACAAACCCAATCTCAAGTTCTTCCGGGTACTCGGTTGTAAGTGTTTCATTCTCAAGAAAGGTGCTACAAACTCTCATGCTTACCGTGTCCTCAACAAGTCCACCGGACTCATTGAGGAGAAGTGTAACATGGAGTTTGATGAAAATAATGGCTCCCAAGTGGAGCAAAGTGGTCTTTGTGATGTAGCTGATGAAATTCCTCCCAAAGCCATAAGAAGAATGGGGATTGGTCAAATACTCCCCATTGAGGAACCCCTTGTGGCCGAAGGAGAAGTACAATGCTCTACTCAAGTGGAGCCATCACCCCACAAGCCCCACATGCTTCCGATGAACAAAGAGAAAACTCTCAACAAGTTGAACAAGCTTAATGTCAAGATCAATTGCCCAATGATGGTGATGTGTCCCATGATGTTCAAGCACTTACCCAAGGTTCTAAACCTGCTCAAGATCAAGATCAAGTGCAACCACAAGATCCAGACCAAATAGAAGCACAAGATCAAGATCAAGAGAAACCACAAGTACAAGGACAAACAAGTGAACCTGCTCAAGTTGAAAGTCAAGATGATCAAGATACTGTCTTGCAATTCCCTTCTGCAGCACCAACAGCCGGTGCCAAGGGAGGTTCAAGAAGCAAGGGCAAGGAAAGTAAACAAGTCGATGCTGCCCAGTTATCCAATGAAGAACTCTTGGAGCGTCGAGCAGCCAAGATTGCGAACAAGCTGAGAGTCAAGTCACATCTTATGAAGAATGTACTTGGCAGTTTAAAAAAACGGGTATCCACCTGTCAACAGATTTGGAATTATTGTGAGCATCACGCGTTTCTTTCATATTGTGAACCTCAACAGGTACAGGAAGCACTCGATGATGAGGATTGGCTTATGGCCATGCATGAAGAACTCAACAACTTCAAGCGTAATCAAGTCTGCGATTTTGTGCCAAGACTAATGGAGGAATATAATGTCATCGGGACCAAATGGATTTTCAAAAACAAGCAAGATGCCAATGGGATTGTGATTCGAAACAAGGCAAGATTGGTGGCTCAAGGCTACTCCCAAGTCGAGGGTATCGACTATGATGAAACCTTTGCCCCTGTTGCTCGATTAGAATCTATTCGCATGCTGCTTGCATTCGCTTCCCATCATAATTTCAAATTACAACAAATGGATGTGAAAAGTGCGTTTCTTAATGGTCCTTTAAATGAGTTGGTCTATGTCAAACAACCCCCGGGATTCGAACATCCCAATCTCCCCAATCATGTGTACAAACTTAATAAGGCACTCTATGGCCTTAAACAAGCCCCATGTGCGTGGTATGAGTATCTTACTGAGTTGTTACAAGATCGTGGGTTTGAAGTTGGGAAGATAGATCCCACTCTTTTTACTAAGAGGGTTAAAGGGGAATTGTTCATATGCCAACTATATGTTGATGATATCATTTTTGGTTCTCCTAACATTTCCTTCAATGAAGAATTTGCTGCACTAATGACCGAGAAACTTGAGATGTCCATGATGGGAGAGTTGAAGTTCTTCCTCAGATTCGAGATTAAACAAGGCCTAGAAGGGACCTTCATCAAACAAGCCAAGTACACTCAAGACATACTCAAAAGGTTCGAGCTCAAAGATGTCAAACCGGTTAAGTTCCCCATGCCAAAAAGATGCAAGCTTGACAGTGATCCCAATGGTAAAGCAGTGGATCAAAAGGTATATCGCTCCATGATTGGATCCCTCCTTTACCTTTGTGCATCTAGACCAGATATTATGTTGAGTGTAGGGATATGTGCAAGGTTTCAATCCGCACCGAAAGAAATTCATTACATGGCTGTTAAGCAGATCTTTCGATATTTGGCTCATACCACAAACTTTGGTCGATGGTATCCCAAAGGAGCAAACCTCAACCTAGTGGCTATTCCAACTCAGATTGGGCAGGAGATTGTGTGGAGAGGAAGTCAACTTCCGGAGGATGCCAATTCCTTGGTCGCTCACTAGTAAGTTGGTCTTCAAAGAAGCAGAATTGTGTCTCACTATTATCCACCGAAGCTGAGTATGTGGCAGCTGCAAGCTGTTGTGCACAATTGCTATGGATGAGGCAAACTTTAAAGGATTACGGTGTAACTTGTGACAAAGTGCCTCTTCTATGTGACAATCAAAGTGCTATCAAGATTTCCCTCAAACCAGTGCAACATAGCAAGACCAAGCATATTGATATTCTCCATCACTTCATTCGTGAACATATCAAGCTTGGTGATATTGAGATTCACTTCATCCACACTGAAGAGCAACTTGCAGACATTTTCACTAAGCCCCTAGATGAAGCAAGGTTCCAGGAGTTAAGGCATGATCTAAATATCATTGATTCAAGTAATGTGGATTGAAGCTAGGCACTTTGCACCTCACTATGCATTCGATCTTGTTCTAGATGTAGGCATGGACATAGAGGGAGTGTTGTTCTCTCAATGAACTTTTCTTCCCCCCAATATGCATAAATTGATCAAGTCTTTTACTTTAGCCATTACCAAATGTCACTTGTGCTTCAAAGACGAGCATTGGTCATGAACCCAAGGATAATTCTTCGCGGTGTCATACCTTTGTCTCAAACATAGGTGGCCTCGGCCACCGCCCCCACCTTTCTCTCATATGGAAGAAGGATACAAAATGACGAGTCAGTATATCTTGGTGGTGATATCTTCTTATTACACTGACTTGTCGTTTGCCCACGTCTTTATCATGCAATCCTATGTCTCGTTGTGTCATTTTTAGCGGTTCTACCGCCAGGGGTAGCGGTACTACCGCCATGACCCCAGCGGTACTACGCCAGGGGTAGCGGTAATACCGCTAGGACCCCAACGGCACTACCGCTCGGGATAGCGGTATTACCACCAGGACCCCAACGGTACTACCGCTCGGGATAGCGGTATTACCGCCAGGACCCCAGCCTACCACGACCTGACTACGGCTTTTAGGCTGTCTCAAGGGGGAGCGGTACTACCGCCAGGGGGGAGCGGTACTACCGCCAGGACCCAAGCGGTACTACCGCTACCGGCAGAGATACTACCGCCAGGACCCCAGCGGTACTACCGCTGGCCCGTTCCCCTTGGACTATATAAAGGAGGGGGAGCCCGTTTTTCCTGCCCTCTTTCTTCTTCCTCGTGGCTCTCCCTTCCCCAACCCCGAACTCCCCCTATTTGGATCTCTATCTGTGGAGCCCCTTTTCGCCATTGAGTTTGAGGGTTTGCTCCACTCCTCCTTCCTCCACCAAGTGCCATGGAGTCTGGTAAAGCTCCTCCCTTTATTCTCTTGATTGGTATTTTCTTATTCTAGGGGTAGGAGCATTGGTGATTTGGATCCATGACTATGGTTTTGTGCTTCGTTCTTGGATGGAACGAAGGAGATATTCTAGGGGAGTGTAGGTCCTATGATTCATTGCGTTTATATTGACATGCTCAAGGTTCTTCATGTTTTAGATCAAGCACTTTTTCTCTTATTTTAGATTAGATCTAAAACGTGGATCCTCTTGACTAGGCATGTCTTTATCTAGATGATTCTTGAGATCCTCATGTGTTTAGGGCTATGGTGGTTTTGTAGTGATTCTATGCAGTACCCATCGCCCTCGTAAATTCAATCTTGCCGTTCCTATGGGTCTTTTTCTACTTAGATCTGAAAGTCAACCCCCCTAGCGGTACTACCGCCCGGCTGGCGGTACTACCGCTAGGGGTAGCAGTACTACCGCTAGGACCCCAGCGGTACTACCACCAGGTGGAGCGGTACTACCGCCAGGATGACATTTTTATTTTTTTTCTTTTTTTTGGCAATGTGAGTTTACTTTTATGCCCCTTTTTGTTCATTGCCTTGACTCCTCCTATCGCTCTTCTTCGATGTGTGTCTTGTGTGTCACAGGTGGTGCTCGCCGCTCGAATTCCCGACGGGACACCCAGCCAAAGCAGTATCGCACTCCAGATGCTCTAGAGGGCTCCGCCACTTCCGGTCTGAATCCCAAAAAGAAGTCTTTCAAGAAGACAGCTCACAAGACCAAGGGGATCAACGTTCGCAATATGCCCCCTAAGGACTTTCTGCGGTTCCGCACCCGCAATCACTATCTAGAAGAGAAGGCTCAGATCAAGAATGTCAAGCATGTTTGGTCATGGGATCACTGCATGATCTATCGCGACATCATCAAGCACTTCAAGAAGATGTTTGTTCCAGTTCAGTGGATTGACTTGGCTCACCTTCAGCGGAACCCGGATTACTTTGGTGAGGCTCTCTCTTTGATTGACAAGCTTGGCCTTAAGGAGATCATCACCTTCAAGCGCGACTTTGATCCAGATGTTGTGGCCCAATTCTACGTCACCGTTCACTTCTCACCTGATGAAGAGCGCACCATGACTTGGATGACTGGTACTCAGAAGATGATAGGTTCCTGGTCAGAATTCATGAAGTTTCTCAAGGTCGACTTTCAGGGAGCTGACAATCCTCTGGGGTCGCGTCCTCATGCTCCATCTTCATCTACTGCCACCCCAAAGGACACGCTGCAACAACATTATGTGAAGAAAGGTGTGCTCCCCAAGCCTCTGGATATCATGCATCGGATCTTCCGCAACACTCTCTTTCCTCGCATTGGAAACTTTGACGAGGTGCATGGCTATCTAGCTGAGATACTTCTGCTTTGTGAGGAGGCTAGGACTAAGGAATCTGCCCCTCTCGATATATCTGACATGATGTTCAATGAGCTCTGGAACTGCATCATGAACTGCAAGGTTCCCATCTACGGGCCCTACTTGTTTGCCTATATTCGCCATAGGTGGCATGAAGTCTATTTGATTGATGAGTTCCACCTTCAGGCTGATTACTTTGTGCACGATCCTATCAGGCTCCACATCAAAGACAAATGGGCCAACCCATCCACTTCGTCTCAGCACATGGACACTGACACAGAGAATGCTGCTGACAGAGGCCCCGCTTCTTAGTCCCAATCTTCTGCTATGCCATCTTGGGCAGTGAAACTGAAGGATAAAATGAAGACTCTCTTCTATATGCAGGCCAAGGGACAGTATCAGTCACATGTGGCCCAGAAGGAGAACCGTCAGAGGCACAAGCGTGTCCTAAGGACACTTGATGTTGATATCTCCAGCAGCTCAGAGGACGACATCACTCCAGAGTCTGATTGGATGCGGGCTCAAGGTTATCAGTAGTCTGATGCAGAGGAGGAGGCGTCTGAGGAGGACAATGAGGAGGAGCAGGACGATCCGGATGCCACGAACAAGTCTGGGGCTGATAAGGACGAGTAGTGACCACCTGTGTCATTAGGTGTGCCACTTTTTGGTGTCTTGTGCCAAAGGGGGAGAGAGTCTAGGAGCTGGATTTGAGATTTGAGCTTTGCTTATCTTATCGTGTTTGCTTTGAACTTGGTTTTCTTTTATTTGCTATCTTTGCTTTGTGTGATGTGAGACTTGAACTAGTGTGAGATTTATTTCTATCATATCATGTGAGTCATATGCTCCTTAATTTTCTATACCAGTATCTTTATGTTCACATGCTATTCACTGTGCAAATCCGGTATTGTCATCAATCCACCAAAAAGGGGGAGATTGTTAGGGCATATTTTATGCCTAAGTAATTTTGGTGATTGATGACAGTACCGCAAAGGACTAATCGTGTGTGTTAAGATTTCAGATAACACATGTCAACGGCACAAGAGGACTCGCCCCCTCTTTCCATGGAACATAAGCACGGTGTACTCTACTATTCTCCTTCTTTGAGTCATAGGAACGCCGTACTATTAAGAGGGGACCCGTAGTGGAAAGGTTTGGGTGGAATCAATTTTGCACGCACACACTTTATCTCCTTTCCCTTTACCTGCAACTTTGGAGTGGCTCCCGCCTCTGTTTTTATTTCATCTAAGCAAAAGGTCTCTCAGCGGTAGTACCACTGTGCCCAGCGGTAGTACCGCTGGGCCTAGCGGTGGTACCGTTGGAACTGGCGGTTGTACCGCTCGCCCTAGCGGTAGTACCGCTAGTGCTGGCGGTAGTACCGCTGTGCTGGCGGTAGTACGACCCCTGGTCAGCGGTAGTACCGCTCCAGGAGCTTAGTACCGCCTTCCTAGCGGCTGTACTTCGTCGGACCTTTTTGCAAAGACTTTCTTGGCGGTGGTTGGCCCGGTAGTGCTTCTACACTACCATGGGCCCAGCGGTAGTACCGCTGGAGCCAACGGTAGTACCCCTGGAGTGTCAGCGGTAGTACCGCTGTAGCCAGTGGTAGTACCGCTGCAGCGAGCGATAGTACCGGTAGGCTCGGCCTGTGAGTTGGAAAACGGTTGGATCCCCCCCACTATATAAGGGGTTCTTCTTGCTGTAGAACCCTACCTTTGACCCTCCCACGCTCCATTGTTGCTCCCTAAGCTCAAAAGTGCCCGATCTCTCTCCCTAGCCATTCAAACTTGTTGATTCTTTAGGGATTGGTTGAGAAGGCCTAGATCTACACTTCCACCAAGAGAAAAGTTGATTCCCCCACCCATCCCTTCCAGATCTTGTTACTCTTGGGTGTAGTAGCACCCTAGACAGTTGAGGTCACCTTGGAGCCACATTCCATTGTGGTGAAGCTTCGTGGTCTTGTTGGGAGCCTCCAAGCTTTGTGTGGAGTTTACCCCAACCTTGTTTGTAAAGGTTCGGTCGCCGTCTTCAAGGGCACCTATAGTGGAATCACGGTACCATGCATCGTGTGAGGGCGTGAGGAGAATACAGTGGCCCTAGTGGCTTATTGGGGAGCATTTTGCCTCCACACCGCTCCAACGGAGACGTACTTCCTGTCAAAGGGAAGGAACTTCGGTAACACATCCTCGTCTTCATTGGTTCCACTTGTGGTTATTTCTAACCTTTACTTCGTGTATGCTTATGTTGTTGTCTATCTCTTACTTGTCTTAGTTGTTCTTGTTGTTAGCATCATATAGGTTCACCTCGTTGTTGCTATTTTAGTGAACCCATATGTTTCTTACCCTAACTTGTTAAGATTAATTAAAAAGTGGTTGTTGCATTCACCCCCCCCCTCTAGTCAACCATATCAATCCTTTCAACAGTGTTAGAGGAACCGTCAGCATAGAGATGTCTGTCGCCGTAGAAATGTTTGACGGGAAAGATCCCACCAATGTTGTCATGTTATCAATTGGCAAAGACCTTCCCCGGTAGGACTATAGGCGACGCCTACTTTCTGTCACTATAAATCTTTGTCGATAGAAAATGTATGGCCGAAGGTCACCTATGCTGACAGATTGTTCGACGCTGCTTTGAGTGCCGTGGTGTAGTGTACATGGCCCTCACTATGGGTTATTGTCCATTATATATCCTTTGCCCATATTGCCATACTCACTCTGCATGATATGCTCATTTATATGACATTGCCATGCATTTGTGGCCATTCTTTGCATATCACATGACACTTGATTATATGACTGTTGGCGAACATCGCATGGGAAACACAAAAAAATCCTACGCTCACCAAGATCAATCTATGGAGACTAACATATATGAAAGGGGGAGTGAAACTACATACCCTTGTAGATCGCTAAGAGAAACCATGTAAAACATGGTTGATGTAGTCGGACGTCTTCATGATCCAATCACGGTCCATCGCACGATCTCATCACGATTCCTCCCACCAACCCATCACGATCCGTCCCGATCTAGTGCCGAACGGACGGCACCTCCACGTTCACCACACATATAGCTTGATGACATTCTCCACCTCATTGATCCAGCAAGCGAGGGTGGACAGGTAAATGAGTTCTCCGTCAGCATGATATCATGGCGGCGGTGGTGGTGGAGCTGTTCCGGCAGGGCTTCGCCAAGCAATACCAAAACCTATCCAGAGGAAGCAGACGACCTATGGTCAAGAGGGCAGCACATGGCTTTTTAGGTCGTGGTTGCCCTCAAAACCAACACTATATACAGGAGGAAGGGGTAGGTGGGATTTCCTTGGCCCCTCCTCCAAGGAGGATAGGTTCAGCCGAAGTAGGGGGAGAGTCCACCTCCCACAAGGTAGGTGGACACACTTGGGAGGACTCCTCCTCCACCTCCTCTCTCAAGACTTGGCGCATGGGCCTCTTGAGGTTCGCTTCCCAAGCCTGTAAGTGCATCTAGTGCCCCTTAGTGATTTTGGTGGTTCGAAGACTTATAGGTTAAGAGACTCATATGTTTGTGAGAGTACACAGGCTCTATAAGTCGCTGAGGAGTTTGAGTTATTCGATGAAAATCAAACCATAAAAATGTATGTCTTCGGGTGAAGACTTTGGTCATTCCTTGAAGACTTTGATCCCGCAGAAATTGTGAAGAAATTGATATTCCTCATGAAGAAATTGGAGATGAGGAATTCGGTGTGTCCTAAAGAAAATACACTAAACACTTTGAAGCTTGAAGATTTACTCTTTGTGTTTCATTTTCTTTATACTTGAGTCATAGGAACACCGTATTGTTAAATGGGGTTGAGGTAAAACTATGGAACGAATTTCCTCATGATGCTCAACCCAAACCTACATCTACCAAAGCCTCAGAGTAAGGAATATGAGTGACATGAGGACTTCCACAGTTGAATGTTCCGATCGTTGCCGCGCCACGTGCCACCTGTCACAGATCTTATCCATCCAACGGTCATATTATTAAAGGGCATTTATGTCAAATCATGTCGGGATGCTCCCACGCTATAAATATCCACCCCCACAACCACTAGTTGGTTGGCTGCTCCGAGAGAAACTGACACTAGTCATTTAGAGTAACCCAAATTCTTCAGAGTCTTCGAGCAAAAATCATCAAGTGAGGAAAAACCCCAAACACCCAAACCAAAACCCAAGTGATTGAGCATCAGTGAAGAAGTAATTCATGTGTGGAACCGACGCTTGTTACCTTTGAGGATTGTTCATCCTGCAGACGGCTAGGCGTCATGGTCTAGAGCATCCAGCAGTCAATTATGGATTGCCGGTGTTGGAAATATGACCTAGAGGCAATGATAAATAGTTATTATTATATTTCCTGTTTAAAGATAATCGTTTATTATCCATGCTATAATTGTATTGAATGAAAACATAGATACATGTGTGGATACATAGACCCAACAATGTCCCTAGCAAGCCTCTAGTTGGCTGGACAGTTGATCAAGGATAGTCAAGGTTTCCTCGCTATGTGCAAAGTGTTGTTGGTTGATAACTGGATCACATCATTAGGTGAATCATGTGATGGACTCATCTACTTCTCCCTCTTGCTTGCTGGATCAAGAAGGCCAAGATCATCGTCGAGGTGTATGTGTGCTGAATGCGGAGGTGTTGTCCGTTCGGCACTTGATCGGAGCGGATCGTGGGACGAATCGCGGGACGGTTCGCGGGGCGGATCGAGGGACGTGAGGACGTTCCACTACATCAACCGCGTTTCTTAACGCTTCCTGTTGTGCTATCTACAAGGGTACATAGATCCAAATCTCCTCTCGTAGATGGACATCACCATGATAGGTCTTCGTGCGCGTAGGAATTTTTTTGTTTCCCATGCGACGTTCCCCAACAGTGGCATCATGAGCTAGGTTCATGCGTAGATCTAATCTCGAGTAGAACACAAAGGGTTTTGTCGACCGTGATGTTCAATTTTCTGCCCCCCTTAGTCTTTTCTTGATTCGGCGGTATTGTTGGATTGAAGCGGCCCGAACCGACATTATTCGTACGCTTACGAAAGACTAGTTTCATCGTTTGACATGCAACTTCGTTGCATAAAGATGACTGGCGGGTGTCGGTTTCTTCAACTTTAGTTGAATTGGTTCTGACCGAGGTGGTCCATGGAGAGGTTAAATAACAATTTGCGCATCTCCGTTGTGGTTTTTGCGTAAGTAAGAGGTGGTCTACTAGATACCCATAGAAGCCACGTAAAACATGCAACAACAATTAGAGGACGTCTAACTTGTTTTTGCAGGGTATGCTTGTGAGATGATATGGCCAATGACGTGATGTGATATATTGGATGTATGAGATGATCACGTTGTAATAGTTAATTTCGACTTGCACATCGATGGTACGGCAACTGGCAGGAGCCATAGGGTTGTCTTTAAACTAAGGTTTGTGTTTGCAGATGCGTTTACTACATTGCTAGGACATAGCTTTAGTAGTAATAGCATAAGTAGCACAGCAACCCCAATGGCGACACGTTGATGGAACTCATGATGATGGAGATCATGGTGTGGCACCGGTGACAAGAAGATCGTTTTGGTGCTTTGGTGATGGAGATCAAGAAGCACATGATGATGGCCATATCATCTCACTTATGAATCGCACGTGATGTTAATCCTTTTATGCACCTTATTTTGCTTATAACGACGGTAGCATTATGAGGTGATCTCTCACTAAAATTTCAAGATGAAATTGTGTTCTCCCCGACTGTGCACCGTTGCTACAGTTCTTCGTTTCGAGACACCACGTGATGATCGGGTGTGATAGACTCAACGTTCATATACAATGGGTGCAAAACAGTTGCACACGCGGAACACTCGAGTTAAGCTTGACGAGCCTAGCATATGCAGACATGGCCTCGGAACACATGAGAACGAAAGGTCGAGCATCAATCATATAGTTGATATGATTAGCATAGAGATGCTTACCACTGAAACTATCCTCAACTCACGTGATGATCAGACTTGAGCTAGTAAAATTGGATCATGTACCACTCAAATGACTAGAGAGATGTACTTTTTGAGTGGGAGTTTAGCAAGTAATTTGATTAGTTAAACTCTAATTCTCTTGAACATAGTCTAAGACCACTTTGAAAATGTTTGTGTTGTAGATCAATGGCTCATGCAACACTCACCCTGAATGTTAATACGTTCCTAGAGAAAGCTAAGTTGAAAGATGATGGAAGGAACTTTGTAGACCGGACTCGTAATCTTAAGTTGCTCCTACAAGCTGGGAAGAAGGATTATGTCCTTAATGCTGCGCTAGGAGATGAACCACCCGCCGCAGCTGACCAAGATACTAAGAACGCTTGGTTAGCACGCACGGAGGAGTACTCAGTAGTTCAATGTGCAGTCTTGTATGGCTTAGAGCCAGGACTTCAACGTCGCTTTGAGCGTCATGGAGCATATGACATGTTCCAGGAGTTGAAGTTTATCTTTCAAAAGAGCGCACGGATCGAGAGGTATGAGACCTCCGATAAATACTATGCTTGCAAGATGGACGAGAATTTGTCTGTCAGTGAATATGCGCTTAAAATGTGTGGGTACTCAAACCGTCTAGCTGAGCTGGGGATTGAACTCCTGCAAGAGGCTATCACTGACAGAATTCTTCAATCACTGCCACCGAGCTACAAGAGATTTGTGTTGAACTCTAATATGCAAGGAATGAACAAGTTACCCGACGAGTTATTCGCGATGCTGAAAGTCGCAGAGTCAGAACTCCGTAAAGAGCATCAAGTGTTTATGGTGAATAAGACCACTAGTTTCAAGAGAAATGACAAAGGAAAGAAGGGTAATTCAAAGAAGAGCGGCAAGCTTGTTGTCAATCCAACGAAGAAACCCGAAGCTAGACCTAAGCCTGAAACGGAGAGCTATTATTGCAAGGGTATGGGTCACTTGAAGCACAACTGCCCCAAGTATCTAGCTGATAAGAAGGCGGCCAAGGAAAAATCAGGTATATTCAATATACATGTTATTGATTCGTACTTAACCAGCTTTCGTAGTAGTGACTGGGTATTCGATACCGGTTCTGTTGCTCATATTTGCAACTTGAAACAGGAACTGCGGAATAAGCGAAGGCTGACGAAGGATGAAGTGACGATGCGCGTGGGAAATGGTTCCATGGTTGATGCAATCGCTGTCGGCACAGTTTCACTTCAGTTACCATCAGGATTAGTTATGAACTTAAATAAATGTTATTTAGTGCCTGCGTTAAGCATGAACATTATATCTGGATCTTATTTATTGTGAGACGGTTACTCGTTTAAGTCAGAGAATAATGGTTGTTCTATTTCTATGAGTAATATGTTTTATGGTCATGCACCCAATGTGAGAGGATTGTTCATATTGAATCTTGATAATGATAATACACATATACATAACATTGAGACCAAAAGAGTTAGAGTTAACAATGATAGCGCCATGTTTTTATGGCACTGTCGCTTAGGTCATATTGGTGTAAAGCGCATGAAGAAACTCCATACCGATGGACTTTTGGAGTCACTTTACTTTGATTCACTTGACACGTGCGAACCATGCCTCATGGCAAGATGACTAAGACTCCGTTCTCCGGAATAATGAAGCGTGCATGTGACTTGTTGGAAATCATACATACCGATGTGTGTGGTCCGATGAGTGTGGAGGTGCGTGGAGGATATAATTAGTTTCTCACCTTCACTGACGATTTGAGTAGATATGGTTATGTCTACTTGATGAAGCACAAGTCTGAAACATTTGAAAAGTTCAAGCAATTTCAGAGTGAAGTTGAAAATCATCGTAACAAGAAGATCAAGTTCCTACGTTCTGTTCGTGGGGGTGAATATCTGAGTTTCGAGTTTGGTGCTCACTTAAGACAATGTGGAATTGTTCCACAGTTGACACCGCCTGGAACACCACAGCGTAATGGTGTGTCCGAACGTCGTAATCGTACTTTATTAGAGATGGAGCGATCTATGATGTCTCTGACCGATTTGCCGTTATCGTTTTAGGGGTATGCATTAGAGACAACTGCATTCACTTTAAATAGGGCACCATCAAAATCCGTTGAGACGACACCATACGAACTGTGGTATGGCAAAAGAACAAAGTTGTCGTTTCCTAAAGTTTGGGGATGTGATGATTTTGTCAAAAAGCTTCAGCCTAAAAAGCTGGAACCCAAAGCGGAAAAGTGCGTCTTCATAGGTTACCCAAAAGAGATAGTTGGGTATACCTTCTATCTCAAATCCGAGGCAAAGTGTTTGTTGCTAAAAATGGAGTTTTTCTTGAGAAAAAGTTTCTCTCGAAAGAATTGAGTGGGAGGAAGATAGAACTTCATGAGGTTGTCGAACCACTAATTCTTCTTGATGGTGGCGCAGGGCAAGGGGAAACCCATGTTGCTGCGGCGCCGGTTGAGGAGCAAGTTGATGATGATGATCATGAAACTTCGGATCAAGTTACTATCGGACCTCGCAGGTCGACAAGATCACATACTGCTCCTGAGTGGTACGGTAATCCTACCTTAACGGTTATGTTGTTGGACAACAATGAACCTTGAATTATGAAGAAGCAATGGTGGGCCAGGATTCCAACAAATGGCTGGAGGCCATGAAGTCCGAGATAGGAGCCATGTACGAGAACAAAGTGTGGACTTTAGAAGTACTACCTGAAGGCCGCAAGGCTATTCAGAACAAATGGATCTATAAGAAGAAGACAAACGCGGACGGTAATGTGATCGTTTATAAAGCTCGACTTGTGGCGAAGGGCTTTTCACAAGTTCAAGGAATTGACTACGATGAGACTTTCTCACCGGTAGCGATGCTTAAGTCTGTCCGAATCATGTTATCAATAGATGCCTTTTACGATTATGAAATCTGGCAGATGGATGTAAAAACGGCGTTCCTTAACGGTTTTCTTAAGGAAGAGTTGTATATGATGCAACCCAAAGGTTTTGTCGATCCAAAGAATGCTAACAATGTATGCAAGCTCCAACGATCCATTTATGGACTGGTGCAAGCATATCGGAGTTGGAATAAGTGCTTTGATGATGTGATCAAAGCATTTGGGTTTATACAAGTGGTTGGTGAATCTTGTATTTACAAGAAAGTGAGTGGGAGCTCTGTGGCGTTTCGAATATTCTATGTGGACGACATATTGCTGATTGGAAACAACCTAGGGCTTTTGGAGAGCATAAAGGATTACTTGAATAAAAGTTTTTCAATGAAGGACCTAGGCGAAGTTGCTTACATTCAGGACTTTCACAAAGCACATACCATCATAAAGTTTTGAAGAAGTTCAAAATGGATCAGTCCAAGAAAGGATTATTGCCAGTATTACAAGGTATAAAATTGAGAAAGACTCAGTGCCCAGCAACCGCGGAAGATAGAGAAAAAAATGAGTTCCATCCCCTACGCTTCAGCCGTAGATTCTATCATGTATGCAATGTTGTGCACTTGACCAGACGTCAGCTTGGCCATAAGTATGGCAGGCAGGTTTCAGAGTAATCCAGGAGTGGATCACTGGACGGTGGTCAAGAATATTCTGAAGTACCTAAAAAGGACTAAGGAAATGTTTCTCGTGTATGGAGGTGACAAAGAGCTCGCTGTAAAAGGTTACGTCGGCGCAAGTTTTGACACCGATCCGGATGACTCTAAGTCACAAACCGGATACGTATTTATTCTTAATGGGGGTTGATACGTCTCAAACGTATCTATAATTTTTGAGGTTTCACGCTGTTATCTTGTCTTCTTTGGTTGTTTTATGTACCTTTTATATCTTTTTTGGCACTAACTTATTAATTCAGTGCCAAGTGCCAGTTCCTGTTTTTTCCGTGTTTTTGACTCTTTTCAGATCTGATTTTGGAACGGAGTCCAAACGGAAGAAAAATCCTGAACTGATTTTTTCCCGAACGGAAGAAGACCACGGGGCTTTTGGGCCAAGCCAGGTGGGCTCCAGGGAGCCCAGAAGCCCCCACTCCACCACCAGGGGGAGGCAGCGTGGGCAGGTTTGTGGCCTCCCTGGCCGCCCCCTGACCTAGGTCTTTGACCTATAAATTCCCAAATATTCCGTAAAAATCATGGGAGCCTCGAAAATACTTTTCTGCCACCGCAAGCTTCCGTTTCCGCGAGATCTCATCTGGACACCCTTCCCGGCGCCCTGCCGGAGGGGACTTTGGAATTGGAGGGCTTCTTCATCATCATCATCGCCCCTCCAATGACTCGTGAGTAGTTCACTTCAAACCTACGGGTCCGTAGTTACTAGCTAGATGGCTTCTTCTCTCTCTTGGATCTTCAATACAATGTTCTCCATGATCTTCATGGAGATCTGTCCGATGTAATCTTCTTTGGCGGTGTGTTTGTCGAGATCCGATGAATTGTGGATTTGTGATCAGTTTATCTATGATATATATTTGAGTCTTTGTTGATTTCTTATATGCATGATTTGATATCCTTGTAAGAATCTCCGAGTCTTGGGTTTTGTTTGGCCAAATAGATCTATGATTCTTGTAAAGGGAGAAGTGCATGGTTTTGGGTTCTACCATGTGGTGACCTTTCCCAGTGACAGTAGGGGCAGCAAGGCACACATCAAGTAGTTGCCATCAAGGGTAAAAAGATGGGGTTTTTATCATTGGTTTGAGATTATCCCTCTACATCATGTCATCTTGCTTAAGGCATTACTCTTTTCTTATGGACTCAATACACTAGATGCATGGTGGATAGCGGTCGACGTGTGGACTAATAGTAGTAGATGCAGAAAGTATCGGTCTACTTGTGTCGGACGTGATGCCTATAGAAATAATCATTGCATAGATATCGTCACGACTTTGCACGGTTCTATCAATTGCTCGACAGTAATTTGTTCACCCACCGTCTACTTTCTTTCATGAGAGAAGCCACTAGTAAACACTACATCCCCCGGGTCTATTCACATCCATCGTTTACACCTCCGCTTTTACTTTGCTTTGTTACTTTTGTTGCTTTCAGTTCTCACTTGGCAAACAATCTAAAAGGGATTGACAATGCCTTTAGAGCGTTGGGTGCAAGCTTTTGTGTTTGTGGAGAATCTTGAGATACTCTTCCGCCGGATTGATACCTTGGTTCTCAGACTGAGGGAAATACTTACCGTCACTATGCTAGATCACCCTTTCCGCTTCGAGGGAAAACCAACGCAAGGCTCCAAGTCCACGGGGGAAATCCTTTGCATACTTGCCTAGGAAGTCCCTTAAGGCGTAGCCGTAGGTGAAGGATTCCTGGTGCCGATGACACAGCTATCCAAGTAGGTCTCACAAACTCTTCTCTTGCATTTACTTTTGTTGCCAGTTGCCTCTCATTTTCCTCTCCCCCACTTCACATTTGCCGTTTTCATTCGCCTTTCGCCTTCGCCGTTTTCCTTTGCCTTTTTGCTGTCTTCTTTTGCCCGTTTCACTCTCTCTTCCCGATCGTTTGTGTGTGATATAGTCCATAAATGGCTAGACCCACCACTCCAAACGACACCCCTGAAAATGGAGTTCTCAATTTCAGGCAGAATGAGGAAGAAAATTTGAAGGACGCTTGGTACAGGATTTGCAATGCTCAAAGTAGATCTACTCGTAAGCAGTCCACTACCGTCCTCCTTCGCAGTTTATATGTTGGAATTTCTCCTTGGAATAGGTATATCCTTGATACCATTGTAGGCGGGAACTTTTTGGGGAGCCGTACTGTTGACTCCTATAGAGCTATCATTAATTTGGTAGGCTCACCCCCGCTCATGGTTAATGGAACTATCTTGACCTTGGAACACGTGATGCAAAGGCTTGACGCTATTGAAAACAAAATTGCCACAATTGAACTTATTGAGGGTTTGGATAGAAAGATCCACAATCAAATTACTCAGTACGGTTCCAAGATGGAAATTTTTTGAAAAAATTAAAGGAGAAGGAACTTATAGTTAATGATTCTTCTAGAATTGGCATTTTAGAAGATGTCATAACCAACTTGGGTTCCGCTTTTGCCGCTGTGCAACATACTCCAAATCTTACTCTCAAAAAGACCGTCAAGCCTGTTTTGGTTCCTAGAGCTAGTGGTGAGTCATCTAATAAAGATGAAAATCTTAAGATGATAAATAATCACGCTACCCATGGTTTGAGCACCAAAGATGACTATACGTGATTTCATCACCTTTCGCCTAGCTAAGGGCGTTGAACAAAAGCACCTGTTGGGAGGCAACCCAACGAATCTATCCTTTTTATTTCTGCTTTGTGTTTTCCACACTTTCATAATTCTGTTATGGTTGTGTTTTTTGTGTTTCTTTTTGCGTTTGTGCCAAGCAAAACCGTTATGATTATTCTTGGGGATGATCGTTTGGTCATGCTGGAAAAGACAGACACTTTCTGCTCACGAAAATAATTTTAATTTTGTTTCTGTAAGATATTTTGAGTTGATTCTTTTTGCTGCTTATTTCTAGGCAAATTCTTCAGACTGTCGTAATTTTTCAGAATTTTTGAAGTACCAGAGGTATACGAAACATACAGATTGCTACAGACTGGTCTGCTTATAACAGATTCTGTTTTTGTTGTGTTGGTTGCTTATTTTGATTAAACTATGGATAGTATCGGGGGGTATTATCCATGGAAGATTGAAAGTACAGTAACCCAACATTAGCACAAGTACAATTTAAGTTTGCTACAGTACCTAAGGAAGTGGTGATTTGCTTTCTTGTACTAATGTTATCACGAGTTTCTGTTTAAGTTTCGTGTTGTGAAGTTTTCAAGTTTTGGGTGAAGTTCTTATGGACAAAGAGATAAAGAGTGGCAAGATCTCAAGCTTGGGGATTCCCAAGGCACCCCAAGAGATTCAAAGATGTCGTAAAAGCCTAAGCTTGGGGATGCCCCAGGAAGGCACCACCTCTCTCGTCTTCAATCCATCGGTAACGTTACTTGCGGCTATATTTTTATTCACCACATGTTATGTGTTTTTGCTTGGAGCGTCTTGTATCGTAGGAGTCTTTTTTTTGTGTCACAATCATCCTTGCTGCACACCTAGAGAGAGAGACATGCACACACCGTGATTTTGTCGAGCTTCACTTATATCTTTTGGTAGACAATTTAGCTCACAAGTGCTTCAATTATATCTTTTGAGCTAGATACTTTTGCTCTATGTGCTTCACTTATATCTTTTAGAGCGCAGCGGTGCGTGGCTTGGTAGTTGATCTAGCATTTGAAAGTAGTCTCGAAAGGGGTAGTTATCCAAAGAGATACGAAAACTTCCACCTTCATGTGCATTGAATAGTTAGAGAAGTTTGATTCATCTCAATTAGTTTTGAGTTGTGGTTATGGTAATATTGAAGTCATGCTAGTAAGGTGTTGTGGATCTAGAAATACTTGTGTTGAAGTTAGTTATTCCCGTAGCATCCACGTATGGGGAACCGCTATGTGATCAAATCTGAGCATGATTATTATATTGATTGTCATCCTTTGCGTGGCGGTCGGGATCGCACGATGGTTTATACCTACCAACCCTTCCCCTAGGAGTATGCGTTGAATGCTTTGTTTCGATTACGAATAAAACTTTTGCAGCAAGTATATGAGTTCTTCATGACTACTGTTGACTCCATGGTTTAGATGCACTTTCACCTTCCACCATGACTATCTTCTTAGTACCATGCAACTTTCGCCGGTGCACAAAACCCACCATTAGCCTCCCTCAAAACAGCCACCATACCTACCTATTATGGATTTTTCAAAGTCATTCCAAGATATATTGCCATGCAACTACCACCATGACATGTGCCACCACGTCTACATTGCCATTGCATGATCGTAAGATAGCTAGCATGATGTTTCCATTGATGTCTATGCCATGCTAGATCATTCCCACGGTACACTACCGAAGGCATTCCATATAGAGTCATAGTTGCTCTAAGTTTTGAGTTGAAAGTGTGATGATCATCATTAATGGAGCATTGTCCCATGTAAGGAAATAAAAGAGGCCAAAGAAGCCCACAAAAAAAAGAGGCCAAAGAGCCCACAAATAAAAAAAATGATGAGAGAAAAAGGGAGAAGGGACAATGCTACCACTTTTTCCACACTTGTGCATATTAAGCACCATGATCTTCATGATTGAGAGTGTCTCGTTTTGTCACCACCATATAGCCAGTGGGGAATTTTCATTATATAACTTGGCTTGTATATTCCAATGATAGGATTCCTCAAAATTGCCTTAGGTCTTCATGAACAAGCAAGTTGGATGCACACCCACTAGTTTTCTTTAAGAGCTTTCACATACTCGTAGCTCTAGTGCATCAATTTTATGGCAATCCCTACTCATTCACATTGATATCTATTGATGAGCATCTCCACAGCTCATTGATATGCCTAGTTAATGTGACTATCTTCTCCTTTTTGTCTTGCAACCTCCACTACATTCCACACCTTCTATAGTGCTATAACCATGGCTCACGCTCATGTATTGCCTGAGAGTTCAAAAGGTTTGAGAAAGTAATGGTGTGAAACAATTACTTGGCCAATACCGGGGTTGTGCATGATTTAAATTGGTTGTGCAATGATGATAGAGCATAGCCAGACTATATGCTTTTGTAGGGATAACTTTCTTTTGGCCTTGTTATTTTGAAAGTTCATGATTACTTTGCTAGTTTGCTTGAATTATTATTGTTTCCACGTCAATAACAAACTATTGTTTTGAATCTAATGGATCTGAACATTCACGTCACATAAGAGGAATTACAAAGGACACCTATCCTAGGTAGCATGAAAGCATCAAAAATTCATTCTTATCACTTCCCTACTCGAGGACGAGCAGGAGTTAAGCTGGGGGATGCTTGATACGTCTCAAATGTATCTATAATTTTTATGGTTTCACGTTGTTATCTTGTCTTCTTTGGTTGTTTTATGTACCTTCTATATATTTTTTGGGACTAACTTATTAATTCAGTGCCAAGTGCCAGTTCTGTTTTTTTCGTGCTTTTGACTCTTTTCAGATCTGATTTTGGAACGGAGTTCAAACGGAAGAAAAACCCCGAAATTATTTTTTTCCGAACGGAAGAAGACCAACGGGCTTTTGGGCCAAGCCAGGTGGGCTCCAGGGGGGCCACAAGCCCCACTCCGCCACCAGGGGAGGCGGTGGTGGGCAGGCTTGTGGCCTCCCTGGCCGCCCCCTGACCTAGGTCTTTGGCCTATAAATTCCCAAATATTCCGCAAAAAATCAGGGGAGCCTTGAAAATACTTTTCCGCCGCCGCAAGCTTCCGTTTTCGCGAGATCTCATCTGGAGACCCTTCCCGGCGCCCTGCCGGAGCGGACTTTGGAGTTGGGGGGCTTCTTCATCACCATCATCGCCCCTCCAATGACTCGTGAGTAGTTCACATCAGACCTACGGGTCTGTAGTTAGTAGCTTGATGGCTTCTTCTCTCTCTTGGATCTTCAATACAAAGTTCTCCATGATCTTCATGGAGATCTCCGATGTAATCTTCTTTGGCGGTGTGTTTGTCGAGATTCGATGAATTATGGATTTGCGATCAGATTAGCTATGATATATATTTGAATCTTTGCTGATTTCTTATATGCATGATTTGATATCCTTGTAAATCTACCATGTGGTTTTGTGGACTTGTGGTTTTGTTTGGCCAACTAGATCTATGATTCTTGCAATGGGAGAAGTGCTTGGTTTTGGGTTCTACCATGTGGTGACCTTTCCCGGTGATAGTAGGGGCAACAAGGCACACATCAAGTAGTTGCCATCAAGGGTAAAAAGATGGGGTTTTTATCATTGGTTTGAAATTATCCCTCTACATCATGTCATCTTGCTTAAGGCGTTACTCTGTTCTTATGGACTTAATACACTAGATGCATGCTGGATAGCGGTCGATGTGTGGAGTAATAGTAGTAGATGCAGAAAGTATCGGTCTACTTGTTTCCGACGTGATGCCTATAGAAATAATCATTGCATAATTATCGTCACGACTTTGCGCGGTTCTATCAATTGCTCGACAGTAATTTTTTCACTCACCGTCTACTTGCTTTCATGAGAGAAGCCACTAGTAAACACTACGGCCCCCGGGTCTATTCACATCCATCGTTTACACCTCCGCTTTTAATTGCTTTGTTACTTTGTTGCTTTCCGTTCTGACTTGGCAAACAATCTATAAGGGATTGACAACCCCTTCATAGCGTTGGGTGCAAGCTTTTGTGTTTGTGCAGGATGTTTAGATACTCTTCCGCCGGATTGATACCTGTTGGAATTATGCCCTAGAGGCAATAATAAATGTATAGTTATTATTATAATTCCTGTATCAAGATAATAGTTTATTATCCATGCTATAATTGTATTGAATAAAGACTCATTTACATGTGTGGATACATAGACAGAACACCGTCCCTAGCATGCCTCTAGTTGGCTAGCCAGTTGATCGATGATAGTCCGTGTCTTCTGATTATGAACAAGGTGTTGTTGCTTGATAACTGGATCACGTCATTGGGAGAATCACGTGATGGACTAGACCCAAACTAATAGACGTAGCATGTTGATCGTGTCATTTTGTTGCTACTGTTTTCTGTGTGTCAAGTATTTATTCCTATGACCATGAGATCATATAACTCACTGACATCAGAGGAATGCTTTATGTGTATCAAACGTCGCAACGTAACTGGGTGACTATAAAGATGCTCTACAGGTATCTCCGAAGGTGTTAGTTGAGTTAGTATGGATCAAGACTGGGATTTTTTACTCCGTGTGACGGAGAGGTATCTCGGGGCCCACTCGGTAATACAACATCACACACAAGCCTTGCAAGCAATGTAACTTAGTGTAAGTTGCGTGATCTTGTATTACGGAACGAGTAAAGAGACTTGCCGGTAAACGAGATTGAAATAGGTATGCGGATACCGACGATCGAATCTCGGGCAAGTAACATACCGAAGGACAAAGGGAATGACATACGGGATTATACGAATCCTTGGCACTAAGGTTCAAACGATAAGATCTTCGTAGAATATGTAGGATCCAATATGGGCATCTAGGTCCCGCTATTGGATATTGACTGAGGAGTCTCTCGGGTCAAGTCTACATAGTTCTCGAACCCGCACGGTCTGCACACTTAAGGTTCGACGTTGTTTTATGCGTATTTGAGTTATATGGTTGGTTACCGAATGTTGTTCGGAGTCCCGGATGAGATCACGGACGTCACGAGGGTTTCCGGAATGGTCCGGAAACGAAGATTGATATATAGGATGACCTCATTTGATTACCGGAAGGTTTTCTGAGTTACCGGGAATGTACCGGGAATGACGAATGGGTTCCGGGAGTTCACCGGGGGGTGCAACCCACCCCGGGGAAGCCCGTAGGCTTTGGGGAGACACACCAGCCCTTAGTGGGCTGGTGGGACAGCCCCAAGGGGGCCTAAGCGCCAAGAGAAGGAAATCAAAGGAAAAAGAAAAAAAAAGAGCGAAGAAGTGGGAAGGGAGGGGGACTCCTCCCACCAAACCAAGTCCAACTCGGTTTGGGGGGGGAGTCCTCCCCCCCTTGGCTCGGCCGACCCCTTGGGAGTCCCTTGGACCCCAAGGTAAGGTCCCCCTCCCTCCTCCTATATATATGGGGCTTTTAGGGCAGATTTGAGACGACTTTCTCACGGTTGCCCGACCACATACCTCCATAGTTTTTCCTCTAGATCGCGTTTCTGCGGAGCTCGGGCGGAGCCCTGCTGACACGAGATCATCACCAACCTCCGGAGCGCCGTCACACTTCCGGAGAACTCTTCTACCTCTCCGTCTCTCTTGCTGGATCAAGAAGGCCGAGATCATCGTCGAGCTGTACGTGTGCTGAACGCGGAGATGCCGTCCGTTCGGTACTAGATCGTGGGACTGATCGCGGGATTGTTCGCGGGGCGGATCGAGGGACGTGAGGACGTTCCACTACATCAACCGCGTTCTCTAACGCTTCTGCTGTACGATCTACAAGGGTACGTAGATCACTCATCCCCTCTCGTAGATGGACATCACCATGATAGGTCTTCGTGCGCGTAGGAAAATTTTTGTTTCCCTTGCGACGTTCCCCAACAGTGGTATCAGAGCTAGGTTCATGCGTAGATGTCTTCTCGAGTAGAACACAAAAGGTTTTGTGGGCGGTGATGTGCGTTTTTCTGCCCTCCCTAGTCTTTTCTTGATTCCGCGGTATTGTTGGATTGAAGCGGCTTTGACCGACATTACTCGTACGCTTACGAGAGACTGGTTTCATCGTTACGAGTAACCCCCTTTGCTCAAAGATGACTGGCAAGTGACGGTTTCTCCAACTTTAGTTGAATCGGATTTGACCGAGGAGGTCCTTGGATGAGGTTAAATAGCAACTCATATATCTCCGTTGTGGTGTTTGCGTAAGTAAGATGCGATCCTACTAGATACCCTTGGTCACCACGTAAAACATGCAACAACAAAATTAGAGGACGTCTAACTTGTTTTTGCAGGGTATGATTGTGATGTGATATGGCCAACGATGTGATGTGATATATTGGATGTATGAGATGATCATGTTGTAATAGAAATATCGACTTGCATGTCGATGGTACGACAACCGGCAGGAGCCATAGGGTTGTCTTTATACTAACGTTTGTGCTTGCAGATGTGTTTACTATTTTGCTAGGATGTAGCTTTAGTAGTAATAGCATAAGTAGCACGACAACCCCGATGGCAACACGTTGATGGATGATCATGGTGTGGCGCCGGTGACAAGAAGATCGTGCCGGTGCTTTGGTGATGGAGATCAAGAAGCACGTGATGATGGACATATCATGTCACTTATGAATTGCATGTGATGTTAATCCTTTTATGCACCTTATTTTGCTTAGAACGACGGTAGCATTATGAGGTGATCTCTCACTAAAATTTCAAGACGAAATTGTGTTCTCCCCGACTGTGCACCGTTGCTACAGTTCGTCGTTTCGAGACACCACGTGATGATCGGGTGTGATAGACTCAACGTTCACATACAACGGGTGCAAAACAGTTGCGCAAGCGGAACACTCGGGTTAAGCTTGACGAGCCTAGCATGTGCAGACATGGCCTCGGAACACATGAGACCGAAAGGTCGATCATGAATCATATAGTTGATATGATTAGCATAGGGATGCTTACCACTGAAACTATACTCAACTCACGTGATGATCGGACTTGGGATAGTGTAAGTGGATCATGAACCACTCAAATGACTAGAGAGATGTACTTTTTGAGTGGGAGTTTAGCATATAATTTGATTAAGTTGAACTCTAATTATCTTGAACATAGTCTAAGTCCACTTTGAATATATTTGTGTTGTAGATCATGGCTCACGCAAGTGTCATCCTGAATTTTAATACGTTCCTAGAGAAAGCTAAGTTGAAAGATGATGGAAGAAACTTTGTAGACTGGGCTCGTAATCTTAAGCTAATATTACAAGCTGGAAAGAAGGACTATGTCCTTAATGCTGCGCTAGGAGATGAACCACCCGCTACGGCTGATCAGGATGTTAAGAACGCTTGGTTAGCGCGTAAGGAGGACTACTCAATAGTTCAATGTGCAGTCTTGTATGGCTTAGAACTGGGACTTCAACATCGCTTTGAGCGTCATGGAGCATTTGAGATGTTCCAGGAGTTGAAGTTTATCTTTCAGAAGAACGCCCGGATCGAGAGGTATGAGACCTCCGATAAATTCTATGCTTGCAAGATGGAGGAAAACTCGTCTGTCAGTGAACATGTGCTCAAAATGTCTGGGTACTCAAACCGTCTAGCTGAACTGGGGATTGAACTCCCGCAAGAAGCTATCACTGACAGAATCCTTCAATCACTGCCGCCAAGCTATAAAGGCTTTGTGTTGAACTACAACATGCAAGGGATGAACAAGTCTCCCGGCGAGTTGTTTGCGATGCTGAAAGTCGCAGAGTCTGAACTCCGTAAAGAGCATCAAGTGTTGATGGTGAGCAAGACCACTAGTTTCAAGAGAAACGGCAAAGGAAAGAAGGGCAATTCGAAGAAGAGCGGCAAGCCTGTTGCCAATCCGCCGAAGAAACCCAAAGCTGGACCTAAGCCTGAAACAGAGTGCTTCTATTGCAAGGGTATGGGTCACTGGAAGCGCAATTGCCCCAAGTATCTGGCAGATAAGAAGGCGGGCAAAGAAAAATCAGGTATATTTGATATACATCTTATTGATGTGTACTTAACCGGCTCTCGTAGTAGTGCCTGGGAATTTGATACCGGTTCTGTTGCTCACATTTGCAACTTGAAGCAGGAACTGCGGAATAGACGAAGGCTGGCGAAAGACGAAGTGACGATGCGCGTAGGAAACGGTTCCAAGGTTGATGCAATCGCCGTCGGCACAGTGTCACTTCAACTACCATCGGGATTAGTGATGAACTTCAATCATTGTTATTTAGTGCCTGCGTTGAGCATGAACATTATATCTGGATCTTGTTTATTGCGAGACGGTTACTCTTTTAAGTCTGAGAATAATAGTTGTTCTATTTCTATGAGTAACATCTTTTATGGTCATGCACCGAATGTGAGAGGATTGTTCATAATGAATCTTGATAGCGATACGCATATACATAACATTGAGACCAAAACAGTTAGAGTAAACAATGATAGTGCCATATTCTTGTGGCACTGCCGCCTGGGTCATATTGGTGTAAAGCGCATGAAGAAACTCCATGCTGATGGACTTTTGGAGTCACTTGACTTTGATTCACTTGACACGTGCGAACCATGCCTCATGGGCAAGATGACTAATACTCCGTTCTCCGGAACAATGGAGCGTGCAAGTGACTTGTTGGAAATCATACATACCGATGTGTGTGGTCCAATGAACGCGGAGGCACGCGGCGGATATCGTTATTTTCTCACCTTCACTGACGATTTAAGTAGATATGGTTATGTCTACTTGATGAAGCACAAGTCTGAAACATTTGAAAAGTTCATGAAATTTCAGAGTGAAGTGGAAAATCATCGTAACAAGAAGATCAAGTTCCTACGGTCTGATCGTGGGGGTGAATATCTGAGTTTCGAGTTTGGTACTCACTTAAGACAATGTGGAATTGTTTCGCAGTTAACACCGCCTGGAACACCACAGCGTAATGGTGTGTCTGAACGTCGTAATCGTACTTTGTTAGAGATGGTGCGGTCTATGATGTCTCTTACTGATTTGCCGTTATCATTTTGGGGTTATGCATTAGAAACAGCTGCATTCACTTTGAATAGGGCACCATCGAAATCCGTTGAGACGACACCATACGAACTGTGGTATGGCAAAAGGCCAAAGTTGTCGTTTCTTAAAGTTTGGGGATGTGATGCTTATGTCAAAAAGCTTCAGCCTGAGAAGCTGGAACCCAAAGCGGAAAAGTGCGTCTTCATAGGTTACCCAAAAGAGACAGTTGGGTACACCTTCTATCTCAAATCCGAGGGCAAAGTGTTTGTTGCTAAGAACGGAACTTTTCTCGAGAAGGAGTTTCTCTCGAGAGAATTGAGTGGGAGGAAGATAGAACTTGACGAGGTTGTCGAACCTCTCATCCCTCTGGATGGTGGCGCAGGGCAAGGGGAAACCTCTGTCGTTGCGACGCCGGTTGAGGAGGAAGTTAATGATGATGATCATGAAACTCCAGTTCAAGTTTCTGTTGAACCACGCAGGTCGACGAGATCACGCGCTGCTCCAGAGTGGTACGGTAATCCCGTCTTGTCAATCATGTTGTTGGACAACAATGAACCTGCAAATTATGAAGAAGCAATGGTGGGCCCAGATTCCAACAAATGGCTAGAAGCCATGAAATCCGAGATAGGATCCATGTATGAGAACAATGTGTGGACTTTGGAGATACTGCCTGAGGGCCGCAAGGCTATTCAGAACAAATGGATCTTTAAGAAGAAGACGGACGCTGACGGTAATGTGACCGTTTATAAAGCTCGACTTGTGGCAAAGGGTTTTTCACAAGTTCCAGGAGTTGACTACGATGAGACCTTCTCACCCGTAGCGATGCTTAAGTCCGTCAGAATCATGTTAGCAATAGCTGCATTTTTCGATTATGAAATCTGGCAGATGGATGTCAAAACGGCATTCCTTAACGGTTTCCTTAAGGAAGAATTGTATATGATGCAGCCCGAAGGTTTTGTCGATCCTAAAAATGCTGACAAGGTGTGCAAGCTCCAGCGATCCATTTATGGACTGGTGCAAGCATCTCGGAGTTGGAACAAACGCTTTGATGAGGTGATGAAAGCATTTGGGTTTATACAAGTGGTTGGAGAATCTTGTATTTACAAGAAAGTGAGTGGGAGCTCTGTGGCATTTCTAATATTATATGTGGATGACATATTACTGATTGGAAACAACGTAGAGCTTTTGGAGAGCATAAAAGGTTACTTGAATAAAAGTTTCTCTATGAAGGACCTAGGAGAAGCTGCTTACATTCTAGGCATTAAGATCTATAGGGATAGATCAAAACGCCTAATAGGACTTTCACAAAGAACATACCTTGATAAAGTTTTGAAGAGGTTCAAAATGGAACAGTCCAAGAAAGGGTTCTTGCCAGTGTTACAAGGTACGAGATTGAGTAAGACTCAGTGCCCAGCAACTGATGAAGATAGAGAGCATATGCGCTCCGTCCCCTATGCTTCGGCCATAGGTTCTATCATGTATGCGATGCTATGCACTAGACCGGATGTTAGCCTGGCCATAAGTATGGCAGGTAGGTTCCAGAGTAATCCAGGAGTGGATCACTGGACAGCGGTCAAGAATATCCTGAAGTACCTGAAAAGGACTAAGGAGATGTTTCTTGTGTATGGAGGTGACGAAGAGCTCGCCGTAAAAGGTTACGTCGATGCAAGCTTTGACACAGATCCGGACGACTCTAAGTCGCAAACCGGATACGTATTTATTCTTAATGGGGGTGCAGTAAGCTGGTGCAGTTCCAAGCAAAGCGTCGTAGCAGATTCTACATGTGAAGCGGAGTACATGGCTGCCTCGGAGGCGGCTAAGGAGGGTGTCTGGATGAAGCAGTTCATGACGGATCTTGGAGTGGTGCCAAGTGCACTGGATCCAATAACCTTGTTCTGTGACAACACTGGTGCCATTGCCTTAGCAAAGGAACCAAGGTTTCACAAGAAGACCAGACACATCAAACGACGCTTCAACCTCATCCGCGACTACGCCGAGGAGGAGGACGTAAATATATGCAAAGTGCACACGGATCTGAATGTAGCAGACCCGCTGACTAAACCTCTTCCACGGCCAAAACATGATCGACACCAGAACTGTATGGGTGTTAGATTTATTACAATGTAATTCACATGGTGATGTGAGGGCTGGATTATTGACTCTAGTGCAAGTGGGAGACTGTTGGAATTATGCCCTAGAGGCAATAATAAATGTATAGTTATTATTATAATTCCTGTATCAAGATAATAGTTTATTATCCATGCTATAATTGTATTGAATAAAGACTCATTTACATGTGTGGATACATAGACAGAACACCGTCCCTAGCATGCCTCTAGTTGGCTAGCCAGTTGATCGATGATAGTCAGTGTCTTGTGATTATGAACAAGGTGTTGTTGCTTGATAACTGGATCACGTCATTGGGAGAATCACGTGATGGACTAGACCCAAACTAATAGACGTAGCATGTTGATCGTGTCATTTTGTTGCTACTGTTTTCTGCGTGTCAAGTATTTATTCCTATGACCATGAGATCATATAACTCACTGACATCGGGGGAATGCTTTGTGTGTATCAAACGTCGCAACGTAACTAGGTGACTATAAAGATGCTCTACAGGTATCTCCGAAGGTGTTAGTTGAGTTAGTATGGATCAAGACTGGGATTTGTCTCTCCGTGTGACGGAGAGGTATCTCGGGGCCCACTCGGTAATACAACATCACACACAAGCCTTGCAAGCAATGTAACTTAGTGTAAGTTGTGGGATCTTGTATTACGGAACAAGTAAAGAGACTTGCCGGTAAACGAGATTGAAATAGGTATGCGGATACCGACGATCGAATCTCGGGCATGTAACATACCGAAGGACAAAGGGAATGACATACGGGATTATACGAATCCTTGGCACTGAGGTTCGAACGATAAGATATTCGTAGAATATGTAGGATCCAATATGGGCATCCAGGTCCCGCTATTGGATATTGACTGAGGAGTCTCTCGGGTCATGTCTACATAGTTCTCGAACCCGCAGGGTCTGCACACTTAAGGTTTGACGTTGTTTTATGCGTATTTGAGTTATATGGTTGGTTACCGAATGTTGTTCGGAGTCCCGGATGAGATCACGGATGTCACGAGGGTTTCCGGAATGGTCCGGAAACGAAGATTGATATATAGGATGACCTCATTTGATTACCGGAAGGTTTTCGGAGTTACCGGGAATGTACCGGGAATGACGAATGGGTTCCGAGAGTTCACCGGGGGGGGCAACCCACCCCGGGGAAGCCCATAGGCTTTGGGGAGACACACCAGCCCTTAGTGGGCTGGTGGGACAGCCCCAAGGGGGCCTATGCGCCAAGAGAAGGAAATCAAAGGAAAAAGAAAAAAAAGAGGGAAGAAGTGGGAAGGGAGGGGGACTCCTCCCACCAAACCAAGTCCAACTCGGTTTGGGGGGGAGTCCTCCCCCCCCTTGGCTCGGCCGACCCCTTGGGAGTCCCTTGGACCCCAAGGCAAGGTCCCCCTCCCTCCTCCTATATATATGGGGCTTTTAGGGCAGATTTGAGACGACTTTCTCACGGCTGCCCGACCACATACCTCCATAGTTTTTCCTCTAGATCGCGTTTCTGCGGAGCTCGGGCGGAGCCCTGCTGAGACGAGATCATCACCAACCTCCGGAGCGCTGTCACGCTGTCGGTGCTCTTCTACCTCTCCGTCTCTCTTGCTGGACCAAGAAGGCCGAGATCATCGTCGAGCTGTACGTGTGCTGAACGCGGAGGTGCCGTCCGTTCGGTACTAGATTGTGGGACTGATCGCGAGATTGTTCGCGGGGCGGATCGAGGGACGTGAGGACGTTCCACTACATCAACCGCGTTCTTTAACGCTTCTGCTGTACAATCTACAAGGGTACGTAGATCACTCATCCCGTCTCGTAGGTGGACATCACCATGATAGGTCTTCGTGCGCGTAGGAAAATTTTTGTTTCCCTTGCGACGTTCCCCAACAATACCTCGGTTCTCAAACTGAGGGAAATACTTACCGTCGCTGTGCTACATCACCCTTTCCACTTCGAGGGAACACCAACGCAAGGCTCCAAGGCCACGGGGGAAATCCTTTGCATACTTGCCTAGGAAGTCCCTTAAGGCGTAGCCGTAGCTGAAGGATTCCTGGTGCCGTCAACACAACTATTTCCTGGCGCCGTTGCAAGGGATACACAGCAAACATCAGGGGTGCGGTAAGCTGGTGCAGTTCCAAGCAGAGCATCGTAGAAGATTCTACATGTGAAGAGGAATACGTGGCTGCCTCGGAGGCTGAATAGGAGGGTGTCTGGATGAAGCACTTCATGACAGATCTTGGAGTTGTGCCAAGCGCACTAGATCCATTGACTATGTTATGTGACAACACTGGTGCCATTGCCTTAGCAAAGGAACCAAGGTTTCACAAGAAAACAAAACACATCAAAAGATGCTTCAACCTCATCCGCCACTACGTCGAAGGAGAGGACGTGAATATTTGGAAAGTGCACACGGATCTGAATGAAGCAGAACCGCTGACTAAACCTCTTCCACGGGCAAAACATGATCAACACCAGAACTGTATTGGTGTTCGATTTATTACAATGTAAATCGCATGGCGATGTGAGGACTAGATTATTGACTATAGTGCAAGCGGGAGAATGTTGGAAATATGCCCTAGAGGCAATGATAAATAGTTATTATTATATTTCCTCTTTAAAGATAATCGTTTGTTATCCATGCTATAATTGTATTGAATGAAAACATAGATACATGTGTGGATACATAGACACAACAATGTCCCTAGCAAGCTCTAGTTGGCTAGCCAGTTGATCAAGGATAGTCAATGTTTTCTGGCTATGTGCAAAGTGTTGTTGCTTGGTAACTGGATCACATCATTAGGAGAATCATGTGATGGACTAGACCCAAACTATGAACATAGCATAATGATCGTGTCGTCTTATTGCTATAGTTTTCTGCGTGTCAAGTATTTGTTCCTGTGACCATGAGATCCTATAACTCACTAGCACCGGAGGAATGCGTTGTGTGTATCAAATGTCACAGCGTAACTGGGTAACTATAAAGGTGATCTACAGGTGTCTCCGAAGGTGTCTGTTGAGTTAGTTTGGATCAAGACTGGGATTTGTCACTCCATGTGACGGAGAGGTATCTCGGGGCCCTCTCGGTAATACAACATCAGGCACAAGCCTTGCAAGCAATGTGACTAAGTGTAAGTCACGGGATCTTGTATTAAGGAATGAGTAAAGAGACTTGCTGGTAACGAGATTGAAATAGGTATGCCGGTACCGACAATCGAATCTCGGGCAAGGAACATACCGAAGGACAAAGGGACTGACATACGGGATTATATGAATCCTTGACACCGAGGTTCAACCGATAAGATCTTCAGATAATATGTAGGATCCAATATGGGCATCCAGGTCCCGTTATTGGATATTGACCGAGGAGTACCTCGGGGCATGTCTACATAGTTCTCGAACCCGAAGGGTCTGCACACTTAAGGTTCGGTGATGTTTTAGTATAGTTGAGTTATATGCATGGTTACCGAATGTTGTTCGGAGTCCCGGATGAGATCATGGACGTCACGAGGGTTTCTGGAATGGTTCGGATACGAAGATTGATATATAGGATGACTTCATTTGGTTACCGGAAAGTTTTCGGGCATTATCGGGAATGTACCGGGAGTGACGAATGGGTTCCGGAAGTTCACCGGGAGGGGGGGCAACCCTCCCGGGGGAAGCCCAAAGGACTTATGGGTGGCGCACCAGCCCTTAGTGGGCTGGTGGGACAGCCCAATAAGGCCTATGCGCCATAAGAGAAAAACCGAAGAAATAAAAAAAAAGTGGAAAGGAAGAGAAGGACTCCACTTTCCATTCCTAGTTGGACTAGGATTGGAGTAGGACTCCTCCTCTCCCTCTTGGCTGGCGCACCTTGAGGACTTGGTCCTCAAGGAAAGTCTCCTCCCCCTCCCTCCTATATATAGTGGTGATTCAGGGCTGATTTGAGACAACTTTGCCACGTGTAGGAGTAGATCCTTCACCACCACCGGAGCGCTATCACGCTGCTGGAGAACTCATCTACTTCTCCGTCTTTCTTGCTGGATCAAGAAGGTCGAGATCATCATCGAGCTGTACATGTGCTGAACACGGAGGTGTCGTCCGTTCGGTACTAGATCGGAGCGGATCATGGGAAGGATCGCAGGACGGTTCGTGGGACGGTTCGCGGGGCGGATCGAGGGACGTGAGGACGTTCCACTACATCAACCGCGTTTCCTAACGCTTCCTATTGTGCGATCTAGAAGTGTACGTAGATCCAAATCTCCTCTCGTAGATGAACATCACCATGATAGGTCTTCGCGCGCATAGGAATTTTTGTGTTTCCCATGCGACATTCCCCAACATCCGGGTGACCGAATTTGTGAGGAATTGGAAGTCTGCCTTGAAGACTTACCATGAGTGTTGGGCGTGGACTGTGTGTCTTTAGCTCAAGGAGAATATAGTAGAGACTGTGTGTCCCGGGACTGTGTGTCCTTTGGTTGATCCCTTGGAACGCTCCCATTTCCTCGAGATCTTCGTCGGGGATCTATAACCTCCAGATCACGTCGGGGGAGATGAGGTTTAGACCTCACCCACCATCTAATAACATCTTCGTCACCTTGAGGTTGCGGATCATTCAGGAGACCAACAACGGTAGACCTCCGACAGCCGTAACGCGGTCTGGGTGATCCTCTGAATCGAAGATAATTGGTGCGTGTGACCACTTCAAGTGCTTATGAGGGCCGATGGAGGACTCCGCCATGCCCACTTCTACAGTTCGTGGTGGGAATACTGAAGCGATGCCCCTCCATCGAGGCTCATCATGTTTGTGGCCTTCTGAAACTCGGGGTCACTAGAGTCGTCGTCTGGGCAGTCTTCATCCTCCTCTCCTTCTTTTCTTTCCCGCGTTGGCGCGGGCTTTGCCTTCTTGTTCTTGAACATGCCGAGGGGCCCTTGGCCGCCCTTCTTCGTGCCTGATCTTTCGCCACCATCTCCGGCCTTTTCTTTGTCATGTCTCTGGTACTCCGCCCTCTGCTGTTCGGCAAGTTGTTCGACTTGCCGGCAGTGTTGGAGTTCATGACCCTTGGTGCGGTGGATCTTGCAGTACTGGGCCTCGGAGTCCTCCGGCTTGTTGGCGGCCGCTAAGGCTTGGCAAGAGCTACATCCACGAGCACCTTTGCTGGACGCCTCGGCCTTCGCCCTTTTGGAGGCATCGCCGCTGCCCGATGTCTCGACGATGAATATGGCTTTCCCCTTCCGTTTCTTGTTGCGCCACTTCCTCCTCTTCGTGGGGGCATCGGCGTCTTCATCTTTGGAGTCGGCCTCTGCACCGGTGCCTTCATTGAGAAGCTTTCTCCCCACTTCCGCTCGAGCACACTTGTCCGCCAGAGCGTAAAGCTCGCCGACATCATGGGCCTTGTTCATCACCAGCTCCTCGCGCAGCTTTCGGTTCCACACGTCCTGGTGGAACGCACTGATGATTGTAGTTGGGTGAACATCCGGGATGTTCTGTTGTATGCGGCCTAATCTCTGGATGTACTTGCGCAGAGTCTCACCCTCCTTCTGGGGGATGATGTGCACGTCGCTCTCCTGGCCAGGGGCCCGATGGCCGGCCGTGAAGGCGCCAACGAAGTCCTGGCACATCTCCTTCCAAGAGGAAATGGAGTTCTTGGGTAAGTGCATGAACCATGACCTGACGTTGGTCTTGAGCACCAACGAGAAGTAGTTGGTCAGTATCTTGCCATCCCGACCACCACAAGCATGCACCACGATGGTGTAGATGCTTAGGAACTTGGACGTGGGTCTTGCCATCGTACTTCTCCGGGATCTCTGGCTTGAAGGTAGCGGAGCTGGGGCACTGGACCTGCCGCAACTTGCGGATGAATGTCGGGCAGCCCACCTCGTAACATAGGTCGCTAGGATACCCTCATGCGGGAGCGTCCGCAGCGGCTCCTGCTTCTCTGTCTGACTGACGAGGCGTCTCTCGCCGCCGCTCGATGAGAGCGCGCGCATCCGCCTTGCGTCGCTCATGAAGGACATCACGTTGATCGAGGTGGGTCCGCGGGTCGGAAGACCCAGTCGAATCGTCAGAGATGACAATCCTTTGCTGCCGCCGTGGAGGAGATTGCACCATGGCGGTGGCAGCTCCAGTCTTCTCGGTGCGGTCGTGGGCGCGTTTGCTGGAGGGCCGCTTCGACGTCCCCACCGGCTGGGGCCCGTCTCAATTGGCGAGGGAGACATGACTCTGGATGGTAGCCCTTCATTCCTCAAGCCTGTCTACCATTAGTGAGTAGTCCAAGAGCAGTTGGGCCCGCTTCACGGCTTCCGCAGGTGTGGGTGGCGGTAATATGGGCGAAGACCGCGAGGGGCTCTTACTTCTAACCGCGTTAAAAGGAGCATCACCTTGGCCTCGCGGTGGCGCGCCACCCTGGCCAGTCGCAGAGCGAGCGTCTCGGCCCTGTGAATGTTGGGAGCCAGGCCCCGGAGTCCTTCGTGGGGGTGGTGACCCGCCGCCGCTATGGTGTGGCCCGTCGTGTGCACCCTGAGATGTCCGTGGTGGGTCTGTCCGTGTCTTCGTCTTCAAGGATGCCTCAAATCCTTCGGGGTAGCGGTGCCACCCGTGGGCAGCGCAGCTTCATCTTTCGACGTCTCGGCATGGGAACGTCGGTGTTGTCGCGGACGATACCACTCACCCCAGCCTGCTCTCCAGAGTGGTGTGGAGGTTCAGCAGCTCCTCCTCCTTGTCCTGCGCCCGCACCCTCGCCTGGCCGCGTCGAAGCAGGAGTGTTGGGCGCGGGTGTGTCTCTCGCCGGAGCGCCCCTCTTCTTAGGGGCCATGGCGGTGAAAAGGAAATAGTGTGTTGACAGCTAGGTAGGATATACGCGACCTCTTTGCCCCTAACCGGCGCTCCAAAGATGTCGTGGAACCAACACCTATGGGAACTCGAGGAGTCCCTTGATTATTTGGCGGGGAGAGAGAGGTATGCACCAACCGGAACTAGCGATCAACACCGGCAAGATTCTTTTTACCCAAGTTCGGGCCGCTAGGTGCATAAAACCCTACTCCTGCTTAGTTTGTATTTCGTGCTTACTGTAGGGTGGTTTTTCTATAGTAACTTAGTAGATGATAAGGGATTCTCTATTCCCCAAAAAGTCCAACCCCTAAGAATGAGCTTTGGGCCTCCTTTGATAGGCAAAGGGGTCACCAACAGTGTACTCACGGGATGTAGAATGAAATGTTCACCGGTCTACTTCTTCGGTGGTGTCAGGGGTAGTAAATGCCTTGTCTGGCCCCTGACCTGCCATAAGATGGTTGTGACACGCACCCAGGTGAATTGACACCTGGGCCTTGCGCTGGCAGACGAAGGGTGTGCTGGAGCGGTCGGATTGTGGTAGAAACTGGTGGGGACACCTGGCGAGCGAACAAGGGCTTGCAGGCCTGGAGCCTCCTTCAGGTGACTTGGTCACCTCCTCGGCAAGGAAGGCTTGCTGGGGGCCTTGAACACTTTCCCGGCAAGGAGGGCTTGCCGGGGGCCTCGCCAGTCTATGCGAGTCTTCCTGGCAAGGGTAGCTTGCCGGGTCTTGCTAATCTTCGGGTAGTCTTCCCGGCGAAGCGGTCTTGCCGGGGCCTTCGGAATCTTCCCGGCAAGGAGGGCGTGTCGAGGCCTTGCGTCTGGAGCTCTTGTATCCCACGGCCCACTTGGTGAGGGAAGGGCATGGCCTTGGTCGGTCTTGGATTGCCTCCCTGCTATTCTTCCCGGTACACTGCTGTCGGGGGCGTTGCCGATGCCCGTGCACAAGTGCGGGGCACAAGGGACCCAGTCTCTAGTGCACCGACAATTTATTATCGTACCAACTGCATTATCCATCTTATGGGCTGTTTGCGAGTACATTCAAAGTACTCAGTAGCTTTCCACTGGTTATGTTATTGACCAGACATGGAAGAACCGGAGTTTGGAGAAGAATTCGCCATCGGAGACAGACACGCGAACTAGGACGCTTCCCAGTCAGAATGCCTGTTGGTGAAGGCTGATGGCATGGGCTCCCGTTTACTACCAAGATTTCCGCTAGTAGTTGTATCAGTGTGATTGGCCTTATATGCCCTATCGATGTCAGACTTGACCATGGTGGTCATTTGTTGTATCAAACGGTATGTTGGATGTAAGACTCTTAATATGCAATATCTCTATGTTTGGTGAGCAATGATCTCTGGGATCACTGATCACGTTCATTCGGCGATCTTGACTCGTAAGTCAGGGTCCCTAGATTGTCTCTTGGAGATCCATATGATGTAACTCTTTATTTTGCGGTGTGTTGTTTGGATCCGATGAATTGTGTGTTTATGATCAGATCTATGAAAAAATATTCTTGCTTGATTATTATAGCCTCATATTTCTTCTCTGATATTTCGTTTTTGTCTAGCCAACATGATCTTTTATCTTGAAATGGGAAGAGGTGCTTCGTGACGGGTTCGATCTTGCGGTGCTAAATTTGAGTGACAGAAAGAGACATGACACGCATGTATCGTTGCTATCAAGGATAAAACTATGGGTTTTATTCATACATGAATAGATCTTGTCTACACCAGGACATCGTTCTTAAGGCATTACTCCGTTTCTCCATGAACTCGATACACTAGACGCATGCTGGATAGCGGTCGATGTGTGGAGTAATAGAAGTATATGTAGGCAGAAGTCGGTCTACTTATCGTGGACGTGATGCCTATATACATGATCATTGTCTCGAATATTGTCATAATTATTTTCTCTTCTATCAATTTCTCAACAGTAATTTGTCCACACACCGTTTTGCTATTTCTCTAGAGAAGCCACCAGTGAAACCTATGGCCCTCGGGTCTACTTCACATCATCTATTTGGAATGTCTACTTCGCTATTTGCATTTCTACTTTATTTTCTATTTTACTTTTAGATATATATTATCAAAAAATCCAACAAATACCTTGTTGCGTTCTTTTTCTTATCACTCTTATTGCATCTGCCAATATATCCTTACTTTAGCCACTAGGATTTCACAATCCCTCCATGTGTTGGGTTGCGAGGATTTTCTATTTGTGTGCAGGTGCTGCTTACTTAGTCTTATGGATCTTCCTAGTGTATTGATACATTGGTTTCTTGACTGAGGGTAATACTTGTCATCGCTATGCTACATCACCCTTGAAGCTTGGAGGGAAACCAACACATCAACGAGGCTAAGCAATTGACTATCCTTTTCCACTCGTTGTGTGGAAGTTGTTTGTTGTTTTGTGTTTAGCCACTGAAGACGGTTGTGGGTAATATTTCTATTGGTTCAGTAAACCTTGGTTTCATAACTATGGGAAATACTTACCCATTTATGATGCGATAACCCGCTCCTCTTCACGGGTAACCAAACATCGATTACGAGTATCAGGAAGGATTTCAGGCGCCGTTGCCAGGGAATATCATCACCAACTATCATGTAACTCCACCAAAAATTTCATTCACTTGTTCCTCATTTTATTTGTTGGTATATATAGTTTATCTCCTATAAAAAGATACAAAAATATTTATCTTTTCTTGCTTAGCTTGTCACTAGATTGCATCTTCGCTCTCTAGTTTGCTTGTTACACTTGTCACTTTGCTCACGTAGTCACCATGTGACAAGATAAATTTAATAACATCTCTTACTATCATAGAATGTTGGAAGTAGAAGGCTCCATGAAAGCCATCATGACTTTGCAATATGAGCACAATGAATTTTTTGCATCAGAGATTAAAGCACATTCAACTTTGCTTACTGCTATCAGTGCTAGACTTGATGAGGTCAATAAGGAAGTGTCTAATCTTCAAACACAATTTTCTAAAACAAAAGAATTTCTAGGAAAGATTTCTGATAAACAAACCACTCTAGTAAATAGGATGGCTGCTAAACCGGAGTCTTTCCCTATAGGGAATCATGACGAAAACCTTAAAATGAATGGTATTTCTCCTATTGAATCTTTGTTTACTTATATGAATACTAATGATAAAGGGATTGGAGATGAGTCAACTTTAGTTAAGGAGCATCCCGTTTTCTTGATGGGTGACGATCCTAAGGATAAGATTGAAAAAGTGGGTTTGGAGAGGTCAAAACTTTAACTAGTGATGTGCCCACTATCTTGGATTACAAGGACTTTAATTATGATAATTGCTCTTTAGTAGAATCTATTTCCTTGCTGCAATCCATTATTAGCTCACCCAATGCTTATGAATAAAATAAATCTTTTACTCAACATATAGTAGAAGTTATGGTAAATGCTTATGATGAGAAACTTGGGCTTGAAGTTTCTATTCCTAAAAGGTTGAGTGATAAGTGGGAACATACTACCAAAATTAAGATAAATAAATACGAATGCAATGCTTTGTGTCACCTTGGTCCTAGTGTTTCAACTATACCTAAAGCTTTCTGTGATATGCTTGGTCTCACCAATATTGAAGAATGTTCCCTTAACTTGAATCTTGTGGATTCTACCATTAAGAGATCCTTAGGTAGAATTAATGATGTGCTTATCATTTCAAACAAAATTATGTGCTTGTAGATTTTATTGTGCTTGACATTGATTGCAATCCTACTTCTCCTATTATACTTGGAAGACCTTTCCTACGGACTATAGGTGCAATCTTTGATATGAAAAAGAGAAACATAAGGTTTCAATTCTCTTAAAGTAAAGGATGGAAAACTTCCCTAGAAATAGGATCAAACCACCTTATGAATCTATCATGATGTCCACTTATGGATTAAATGTCAAGGATAACAACACTTGAAACTATGCAATATGCCTAGCTAGGGGCGTAAAACAATAGTGCTTGTTGGGAGGCAACCCAATAGTTATCTTTAATTTTTCATTTACTTTCTATTAGTGTGTGATAACATGATTATTGCGTGTGTAATAATTGTTTTTTTATGTTTTAATTAGTGTTTGTACCAAGTAAAGCCTTTGGGATGATTTGCACGATGAGTAGAATTGATACGGTGCAAAAAATCACAAACATTGATGCCAAGTGTAGAATTTCACTAATTTTACCCGAACGTCTTTTTAAACTGAATTGTTTACATAGTAGTGATATACAAATTCCTTGAATTTTCCTATTTTTCGGAATTTTTGGAGTTACCTAAGTATGGCAATTAAATATATTACTACAAATTGTTCTGTTTTCAATAGATTCCGTTTGTGCATGCATAGTTTGCTTGTTTTGATTATGTTATGTATTATATCAAGGGGGTATAAGCCATGCAGAATTTAGAATACAGTACCATATGCTAAAATAAAATAAGAAACAATTTATAATAGTACCTAACTGTTTATTATGTTCCATATACTAACGGATCTCATGAAGTTTTGTTGAGTTTTGTGTGATTGAAGTTTTCAAGTTTTGGGTATTATCTCTATTGACAAAGGAGTGATAAGTAGAAAGAGCCTAATATTGGGGATGCATAAGGCACGCCAAGGCAATGTTCTAGGAAAATTCAAGCATCTAAGCTTGGGGATGCCCCAGGAAGGCATCCCCTCTTTTGTCTCAATCCATCGATATGTTACTTGGAGCTACATTTTTACTCGTCACGTCATATGAGTTTTTCTTGGCACATCGTTTGCTTTTGTTTAATTTTACTTTTAGTTTGCCACAATCATTGTTCGCTAGACATAACAGTTTGAGAGAGAGACATCATCATCATAATTTTTTAGAATACTCTATGTGCTTCACTTATATATTTTGATCTTAGCAGTTGGTTTAGTACTTCACTTATATCTATTAAGCACGGTGGCATGTAGATTTTATAGAAATAATATGCTCTAGTTACTCACTTATATTTGTTTTATATTAGTTAAATAGTGAAAATAATTTGCATGCGTCATAATACTAGATCAAAAATAATGAGTGTTCAATAAGTGATAATTAAAGCCATCATGTAGTAGCACATATAGAGAAATTGTGGTTAATGATATTGATGTGGTGATATGAAAATGTGTGAGTGTATAATAATTAATTTAGAGGGGCGTTGATATTAAGAGATGTTAAAACTTCTTGAACATCTGAAAAATCAAAAGGGCTTGCTGATGATGTGTGAGCATTTCTATCCCTCGTTGAAAACCTAGTGTTGTTTTGACTCAGAGTCCCGCGATGGTTAATTCCTACCAACCCTCTCCCTCGGGGCATGCGAGTAGTACTTGATTCCTTATAAGACTGATAAAACTTTGCAATATGTATATGAGTTGTTTATGACTAATATGAGACCATGGACATACGCAATCTCACCTCCTCGTATTACTAGCCACTCTAGTACCATGCATAGCCCATTCTCACCTCGAGGATTGGTGTAACTTTCTCTGGTAAATCAAAACCATTCCAAGATGTTGCACATAAGCCTTATTATACGCTCTGTTGCACATAAGCCTTATTATATCGTCCTCAAAACAGACACCATACCTGCCTATTATGGCATTTCCATAACCATTCCAAGATATAGTGCCATGCAAATTCCATCGTCACTTCACATGACTAGTTCGTTCATCATCATATTGCTTTGCATGATCATATAGAGCTCACATAGTATTTGTGGCAAAGCCACCGTTCATAATACCATGTGTGGAAAATACACCAAATATCATATGTTGAATACATGTAACGCTAGATCATTGCACATCCTGGTACACTGCTAGAGGCATTCATATTGGATCAATGTTGCTTCATTCATCATATCGACTTATCCATGAGTTGTAAGTAAATAAAAGTGTGATGATCATCATTATTAGGGCATTCTACAAAGTGTGATTATCATCATTATTAGAGCATTCTCCCACTGAGGAAATACAGATGAGGCAGGCCAAATGAGCCCACAATTAAAAAAATGATGAAAGAGGGAAAAAGAGAGAAGGGGCTTTGCTACTATCCTTTACCACACTTGTGCCTCCAAGTGGCACCATGTTCATCATGTAGAGAGTATCATGTTGTATCTTTCATATGCTAGTGGGAATCAAAAAAATATAAACTTGGCTTGTATATTCTGATAACGGGCTTCCTCAAATGCCCGAGGTCTTCATGATCAAGGAAGTTGGATGCACACAAGTAAAGTCCAACATGTGGCACTATCTGTATTTCGCGACGAGGCCTTAATAGGGATAGAGATGCATCTCCACATTTCGCAAGTACAAAAATCATTGCAGATACATTTATGAAGAGATGAGTATATGGATTGTATTACACTCACAACTTTATAAGTCACACAACATTTATTCAAACATCCACAAGACATGGTCTATCGACGGACGAAATCAAATGATAAAATTGCGATGAGTCTGTCTTGGTACCCCAGGAGACGACCAAGGCCTTCTACTCGTCGGGGTATGTCATGTACATGTGCCTGCTCTCTTCATCGTACGCCCACTGGAGCTCCAATGCATCAACTGACTTGGGATCTGCGGTACCTGAACATGTGGTGTTATAGTAATCTCTGACCACGGGAACTCAGCAATCTCGTGGCCAATATATCGGAACTAATCAAGTTATTTGGGTAACCCATGGTTAAGTGGTGAGGTTGCAGCAACACTAAGCATTATTAGGTAGCTATCTTACGAGAACATGATTTAATTTGAGTGGTTTAGGCATAATAGATATGAGCTAATAATGATAAAGAAGTGATCCTGAACACCTACTCACATCACACATAACTCCACCATGTCGTTAGTGGGAGTAGAAACTCACGATCAGAGATAATCACGGTTACGCACACAGCTGGCAGATTTTAGTTGAGTTTACTTCAAGGTCTCTATAATAGGATGTTAAACAAATTTCCAAGTTGCGACATAATCATGGGCAGGACTTTCTGAAAGATATTAACCCTGCAGGGGTGCTCCAACTAGTCCATCACAAACTACCACAAGCTGCGTAGGAAACCTCGACCACGAAAAACCCGTGATCTCCTCGGATTCCTGGTGGAAAACAACAACCTTGAGACAGCCCAAAGTATCTTCAGAATCCCGATGCACAAGGTATATCGAGAAGGTTAAAACGAATCCAGCAAGACCGCCCGACGTGGCAATGACCGTGATAAGAATCGCGTATCTCAGTCTCAGGACACGTCAGATAAGTGACATGTATGGTGGCCTGATAGAAATCTCCCAAGTTGCCCTGGGTTGTCCCCGCACAGTGATTTGGGTTGGACCAACACTCATGAGGAGCACCGGCCCAGGGGTTGATTAATTATACTCAGGGTAGCTATTTCCTATGCTTTTTAATTTTTAAGTTGTTTAGCAAATGGAGTACCAAAGTTGGGTCTTGCGAGACAAGTTCTAAACCAAAACGACTTATCATTGGGGTCCCCATAATAACCCCATGCGTGTGAGGAGCGCTCAATATGGAACATAACACCGATAATTGGAAACTAGGGCGGCAAAAGCGGAACAAAACACTGAGAAAAGGCCAAGCCTTCTGCCTTCACCAAAATATATATGTGCAATAATAATATGATATTCCAAATATCCATGTCAAACACATGGATCAACGTGTACCTTCAACTAGATATGCCATAAGACGGGTTGAGCAAACGCTAAAATAGTCAATCAATGGCTTGCTAGGATGTGGAGGGGTTAGAGGCTTTTCATGGAAATTTTGGAGGCTCGATATTCTAGGTGGTAGGCGCCAGTGATTAACGATGGAAGTGAGAGAGTTAAGCATAACAAAATTAGAGGCAATATCAAGATCAGCGATCATCTTTCTTGGCACTTCTTCCGAGGGTTAAAACTCTTCCTCTTCAGGAATGTTCTCAAAGAGATCCTCGTACTCATTGTAGGCACCCAGCACTACCCACAAGAAATACAACATCCAATGAACACACATCCATGGCAAGATGCTCAAACATATGATGCATGAATATGATGTGGATGAAGCATGGCAATGCTACACTAGTCATATTTCTCAGGCAACTATTTAGTTATTACAATTCTGTACACAACCTCAATATTAATTATTAGTACATGCATGAACATGGCAAAAATGAATGCATCTCGAGAAAATGATACAAAAGCATATAAAGAACGTTGCAAATCGAGTTAAGGATCTCTCGGTACTCTCACTACATGGTACGGAAGGCAACAAACAAAAAATAGACTTTGAGAGAGGCTATGGGAAATTGCTTGGCATCCCAAGTATGCCACTAGATAGCACACTAAATTCTAGGTGATATATACCTAAAGTTCATGCAACACAAAGGGGTACAGTTCCCACAAAGCACAAAACAAACCAACAAGGAATTTGTCCAAAAATAACATCCTACCACTTTGTTCATATTAAAACTAGCAGCTACATCGACCCATCAAGTTCAACAAAGACATGGATATGAAGCCAAAATAGAGTACTACAACCTCTAACAACCAGAAACATGGATATCATCTTGGTTCAATGGCAATCTAGCCAACAACATGGCAAAATTATAACAGATTAGGACTTAGTGAAAATATCAGTTTTGCGCAAGCAGATTTATCATGATGGCATGTTCACAGCGATAAAACACTATACTACAGTAACTTCCATGGCATCAAACTTAATAGGATGACAGAGTGCAACAAATACTACAATTCACTCCCACTAGCCATGAGCTAATACTACATAGAATCAATGATAGATCATCTAAACATGGCATGGTTATATAAGCAGATTCTCAGCCTTAGTCAAATTTCACAAGGTGAATTCACAGGAGTTTACATCAACATGGCATGTTTGACGCCATTTGATAGAGGGCAACATGCTCATTCATCCGCACCAATATACCAATATAAAGAACTTATATATGCTTGGCAATCCTCATGGCAACATAGCTACTTGAAAGAGTTTTCAGACTTTGTCATATTTCAACATACCCAAACAACAATCTTAAGATGGATTGTTCACAACGAGAAAGCCACAAATATGCGAATTTTTTTATGGAAAATAGAATATCATGACCTAGTACTGCCAAAAACCTACAACTTTTATGTTGGCAAGTTTGACAAAGGGCGTAAGGATTGCTCCACACAAAAATGACAATTGGGGACCATGGTGAAAATTAGCATGGACATCAACTTGCTCAAACCGAAAAACTAATGCCACCATTGAATTCCTTGGATTTTTATCCCAAATTCATATATCATAGGCATATGTTATAACATCAAGTTATAACATAGTATATGCCACATTTGGCATGTGCCCAAAATGGACTAGCCAGATTAGGAAAGACCCTAAATGGAAGGTTGCCAAAACAAGAAATATTGTATTCTACAACGAGAATAAACAGAATAAAAAAATAAAAGGCACAGGGCCCACAGGCCAGTGGGAGTATGCCCCTCGGTGGTTGACAAGGGGGGCCACCTATCGCCTCGCAATAAGAGGGAAAAGGGGGCTAATGGTGCGCCCACGCGGGGTCGAACCCGGTGTAAGGGCATATTTCTACCCAATAAGTTTGGTGATTGATGAGGACACTCTTGCGGACTAATCGTGTGCAATAAGGTTTTCAGTTATTTCCTAGGTTTCCACAAAGATGATTCTTGCCCCTCAGTGTTTTGATGTGAAGACGGTTTTCGCTCTTGCGCTTTGTTGTCGGTCGACTTGGGTCGTAGGAAAATCCATACTATCAAGAGGGGGTCCGCTTTGGAAAAGTCTAGGTGGAGTCATCACGGACACTTCTTCTTCACCCCCTTTTCTGCTTCGATGGAGATTTCTACCTTGCCTAGCCCTGCCTAGCAGATTCCAAGCGGTAGTACTGCTCCCATGAGCGGTACTACCACATAACAGCGGTAGTACTGCTCTCAGCGGTAGTGCTCTGCTCGTGCCTCAGGCACATACCACTCTCCAAAAGTGTGAACACTTTTGTCAATGAGTTTTGCGGTAGCACTGGGTGGTAGTACTGCCCGCAGACCGGTACTACCCTTCAAGGCGGTACTAATTGCTCTGCCTCGGCTCTAGCCTCTCCTCTCTTTGCCTCAGCTGTAGTACCGCTCCCCTGAGCGGTACTGCCGCTTACATTGGTACTACCGCTCCCAGGAGCGGTAGTACCGCTCTAGCTCATGCACAGTGGGTGGGTAACGGGCAGATTCCCTCCCCCACTATATAAAGGCGTTCTTCCTCCCTTAGAACCCTACCTTTGACTCCCTAATCTCCATTGTTGTTCCAAGCTCCATTTTAGCCCGATCTGTCTCCCTAGTTAACAAAACTTATTGATATTCTAGGGTTTGGTTGCGGGGGACTTTATCTACACTTCCAACAAGAGGAATTTGATCCCCCCATCAATCCCTTGCGGATCTTGTTACTCTTGGGTGGTTGAGCACCCTAGATGGTTGAGGTCACCTAGAAGCCATATTCTATTGCGGTGAAGCTGCGTGGTCTTGTTTGGGGCCTCCAATTAAGTTGTGGAGATTTCCCCAACCTTGTTTGTGAAGGTTAGGTTGCCGCCTTCAAGGGCACCACTTAGTGGAATCACGGCACGTCACGTCGTGTGAGGGCGTGAGGAGAATACGGTGGCCTTACTAGCATCTTGGGGAGCATTGTGCCTCCACACTGCTCCAACGAAGCCGTACTTCCCCTCAAAGGGAAGGAACTTCGGAACCACATCCTCATCTTCATCGATTCCACTTGTTGTTATCTCTGACCTTTACTTGTATTCACTTATTGCTTATTATTGTTGTTGTTAGCATCATATAGGTTGTTCTCATAGTTGCATATCTAGAAAACCTATTTGTTGCTAAATCTAATTTGTTTATATAAAATTATAAAAATTGTTTGTTGCCTATTTACCCCCCCCCCCCTCTAGTCAACCATATTGATCCTTTCAATTAGTATGAGAGCCTCGTCTCTTTATTAAGGGTTTCACCACCCAAAGAGTATGGTTGACGATGGGGAACGTGTTGAGGAGGTGCCCGAGGGAGATGTCGCAAACTAGGTCACCCGAGATGAATCAAATGAGGTCACGTCCACATTTAAATCCTGAGTGTCTATCAAAGTCAAAAACATGCTTAAGGATTTCCTTGATATTTACAAACCCCCACTAACCCGTTGTTGGTGGCTAATCTCACAACTTCGGATTCGGGGGGCAATTCACAAAAGGAAAATCCTAGTAGTGAAAAGGATAAAACACCTCAAGGAACAAGTGGGGCAAATACCTTTGCATCTGTTCCTCCTCCCACGGTCTATTGAGGACCGGTCCACCCACCGCATATTATTAATCTAGGTCCTCCACCAAAGCTTGTTAAGAATTATTTTCCTAACTGGGTTTTTCGTATCAAGTCTCATTTGAACCACATATCAACACAACTTTGGAGAATCATTGAGCAGGGATACTACCCGCATGATCCAAGAAATCTCATGCCAAGAGAAGAGGCCGACAATCAGCTCAACCACTCTGCCTTATTCATTCTTCAAGTAGTTGTACCTGTTGAAGACCTTCCTCACTTGCGTCCCTTCACTCGTGCCAAAGATTTTTTGTAGGATATCATTTCCATGTACAAGGGAAGCTCTAGAATTCAATGGTCCAACTAAGAAGTGGTTCTTGATGAGGCCGTTGAATTTGCCATGATCGACGATGAGGACCCTCGTTAACCATATTGAAGAGTTACAACTCTTGTTGTTGCTATTCAGGATCGTGGAAGCAAAGATGTGGATGACACTTGGATTAAGCTTCTCAAGGCCATCATGCCTTTCAACAAGTCCATGTCCTTCGGCATCCGTCAAAGGCCGGACTTTCATTCCTTGACCTCAAGCGATGTGTTCGATGAGTTTATTGCCATGAACATATTGAACAAGACTGCTGACAATGCTCTAGTCCAAGTTCAACGGTCAAGAAAAGAGTCCCCCAACCTTGCTTTGAAGGTCAAGGCTGCTTTGGAGAAGATGAGGAAGACGAAGAAGAAACTTGTCCTGAAGACACCAAGTATGCTTACCATGAGCACATGAGTCTTGCATGAAGGCGGTTTTGGGGAACAAGTAAAACTCAAGGCCCAACTTCTCCAAGAACAACTCAAGTGGGTCTAAGGGAAAGCAACGCGTGAGAACTTGCTACAATTGTGGAAATGTGAGTCACTTTGTGGAAGATTCTCCCTATGAGGAGAGGGAAGACAATGGTGGCAAGCTCATTTGCAAAGACAAGACGAAGTCCTTCCCAAACAAGAACAACTTCCCCAAGAAGGTGCCCCAGAAGGTGTTGGTGGCTCAAGAAGAGTACCCTTGTGATGGGGATAATGATGATGAGACAAGTAGTGAAGCAATGGGAATGGCCACGGTGGACATTGCATCCTCTTCTGCAAGCCAGGTGTCTCTCTTCAAGGCCCTCAATGGGAGCTGCATTGCCAAGTGCTTGATGGCTAAGGACTTCAACAAGGTAACCTCGAACGCTCAAACTACTAACATCAAAGCTACCATTTCTACTACAATGGTTAGCGGTGACGAAAGGGAAGAGGTAGAGGAGGAGGAAAGCTACTTTGGTAAATTCATGAGAAAACTCAAGGTCAAACCAAAGAAGCATTTTGTTGCTCTCCTGGAACAACTGATAGAGGCTAATGCCCTCATTGAATCTCCTTAAGAAACTATCTCTACATTACAAGGTCATAGTCGCGACTATGCCGATGAGATTGCGGATCTTTCTATTGCTCTTGAGGAGTCACCTAACGATGACCTTGCTAAGTTAAAGAAACATCTTGATCATGCTCTTGTTCTTGCCCGTGTGCTTCAAACCGAAAAGAGTGCACTTCGGCTTGATCATGTTAGACTCAACAAAGAGCTTGCAACACTTGACAAGGCACACAAGTCCTTGAAGAGTGCTCATGTCTCTTTAAAAGAGTCTCGGGCTCAACTCCAAGTAAAACTCACTAAGGAAATATACACTTGCTCTCCATTTGTTTTAATTTATAACGTCCATGCTACTAACCCCTGCTATGAGCATCCACATATTGTGAACGAGAACTACAAATTAAAAGAGCAGCTTGAGAAAGGCCTTGTGACATGCATCCAAGGTGAAATAATCTTAATGACCTTTTAAGCAATCAAAAGGAAGTGGTTGCAAAGGAAGGGGTTGGGTTTGCACCCAAGTCCAAGAAGGTGAAGAAGAAGAAGACCAAGCAACCTCCCCAGCTTATGGAAATCATTGTTAAATCTAGGGAGAGTACTCATGAGAAGAAAATGACCAAGCTAAGGGTGGTAATGCCATCAAGGGCAATACCCCTCTACCCAACACAAACGACAACTTTAACCCCTCTTATGTTTTGTGTCGTGCCAGTGATGGGAATGTTTTTGCTAAGTTTATTGGTTCTGATGATGAGTACATTGAATGGTCTATTTGGGATTCTAAGACCCTTGTTACTAACATAAGAGGTCCCATTAAATAATGGGTACCTTAATCCAAGCATTGATCTTATGCAGGAGTTTGCTTCCGGTGGGGTGTCATGGTTGCTTGATAGTGGAGCAACAAATCATATGACCGGAAGAAAGGACTTGGTGGTGGACGTTCATCCCGACCCATCCATTGCCACCCAAGTCTCCTTTGGGGATGATGCGATTTCAAAGGTATTGGGTCTCGACAAGGTGGTAATTTCTCCCGAACTTACCATTGAAAAGGTTACGCATGTTGAGACCCTGGCATACAATTTACTTTATGTTCATCAACTTGCACTTATGCGATTTAGTACTTTCTTTGGCCTTGACTCTCTATCCCTTTTGTGGAGCAAGAGTCATGTCGACAACGATCTCTATGTGGTTAAATTTTTGGAGCGACCCACTAAGACCGCGACTTGCCTAATGGGTAAAGTTGATGTGGGATGGCTTTGGCATCGCCGCCTAGCCCATGTCAATAAGAGATCTTTGCAAAGTCTCCTCAAAGGTAGATATCGTGCTTGCAGTGCGTGTATTGAAGGAAAGATTCATGAGACAACTCACCACCCCACGACTATCATGTCCACTAAAAGGACCTTGGAGCTCCTTCACATGGATCTCTTTGGTCCTCCATCTTATGATAATCCTGGGGTAAGAAAGTATTGCTTGGTGATAGTGGATGATTACTCAATATATACCTGGGTATGGTTTTTCAAGAGAAAGAGTGAGACTCAACAAACCGTCATCGACTTTGCTAATGAAGCTCAATGCCAACATAATGCAAAGATATTGATGATCAGAAGTGACAATGGCACCGGGTTCAAGAACTATACCCTAAATGAATTTCTGAGTGATGAAGGAATCAAGCATCAATACTCTGCTCCTTACACTCCTTAACAAAATGGTGTGGCCAAAAGGAAGAACTATACATTGATGGATGTGGCAAGAACCATGAGGGCGGAGTTTAAATCTTCGTATAACTTTTGGGCCAAAGCCATCAACACCGCATGTCATGCATCCAATGAGCTCTACCTTCACAAAGGCTTGAACAAGACTCCATATGAAATTCTTACCGACAACAAGCCCAACCTCAAGTACTTCCGGGTGTTTGGCTGTAAGTGTTTCATTCTTAAGAAAGGTGTTCATTTGTCTAAATTAGAACCTAGAGCTCAAGAGGGCATATTTTTGGTTATGCTACAAACTCTCGAGCTTATCGTGTCCTCAACCAGTCCTCGGGATTCATTGAGGAGACGTGTAACATGGAGTTTGATGAGAATAATGGCTCCCAAGTGGAGAAAAGTGGCCTTTGCAATGTAGGTGATGAAATCCCCCCCAAGTCATAAGTAGAATGGGCGTGGGATACTTCCTGCCCGTTGAGGAGCCCCTTGTGGCTGAAGGAGAAGGACAATGTGCCAATCATGTGGAACCATCACCGACGCAAGACCCACACGCTTCCGGAGAATGCTCTGAAGGCCCTCATCCCAGTGATCCCTGATCAAGGAGAAGATCAACGTCAAGATGGTCGTACACCAAATGATGTCCTTGATCCTGCTTACCCCCCTTAGGATGATCAAGATCCAGCGCAAGCTCAAGATCAATACCAAGATCAAGATCTAGAGCAAGAGTAAGAACAAAATCAAGCTCAAGATCAAGGGCAAACTCGAAAAGGCAGAACAGGTCTCAAACATGCTCCTCAGCTTACCTCTGAGGAGATTCAAGAAAGGCGTGCTACCAATACTACCAAAAAACTCAAAAATTATCCGCATGTGCTGGAGAATGTCTACGACATATTAGAGAGAGGGGTAACCACACATCATTAATTATCAAACTTTAGTGCACATCATGCATTTGTTTCTTGCATTGAACCACTAAAGGTACAGGAGGCTCTCAAAGACATAGATTGGGTTCCACCCATGCAAGAAGAACTCAAACAACTTTGAATGCAACAAAGTGTGGAGACTGATGCCAAAACCACAGGATACCAACAATGTCATTGGGACAAAGTTGATCTTTAAGAACAAGCAAGATGTGAACGCTGTAGTCACTCGCACTACAAGAAATATGTTAATCCATGACGGATTTTTGATGACGTTCTACCAAACTGTCATGGAAACTGTCACCGATTTGCAAGATGCAAATGGGTCCTAGAATGATAGTCTCATTGCGATGGACTTGAAAGAACTGTCACAAAAACTGTCACGGATAAGCCAAACGGGCCTAGTCGAGCTTATGTTTTCATTCTTTATATACTATTTGGACCGTCATGCATTGTTCTTATTCACGTGTCCTGTATGTCATTTATTTGGCCCACATGTCACCATATGCAATTAACTCTATATAAGAAAAACCAAACACCGAAACAAAGAGCGCGGGCGACGGCGCGAGATGGAAAATTTCAAGTTTGGAGAGCGGGGGTTGAAAATTTTGAGCTAGCCTTTTTTTACTGAGAGCCAGCCATTTAATATAACTACAGATACCACACCATCCTAACCCTAAATATCTCCTCCCGTCCACAACCATCAGCCGCCGCCGCTCCTCCTCGCGCCGCTCCATGCCGCCGCCGCTCCTCCTCGCGCCGCTCCATGCCCACGTGAGGGCCATCCCCATCTATCCCTTGCCGTACCACTCCCGATCTGCCCCATGCCATGCCCCTCCGATTCAGATCGCCCCTCATGCTATGCGGGAGAGGGGCTGGTGGCAGGGGGAATGCGGAAGTCAAACGGTCCTGCCCCTTGAGATGAGGCCGCAGTGGTGGTGGCCCCACCGACAACCGGCGGCGGGCACAGATTCAGATCCATCTGACGGGGAGCCAAGCTGAGGTACAGGAGGTGGCGGCTCCACCACGGACCCAGAATGCGTGGGTGGCCGTGGCTGGGTCCAATCGTGTGCGAGCTGCATCACCATTGCTCCCCACGTCGCGGTCATCTTCTCCATCCGTGATGAGCGTCTTCTCAATGAAGCAGATAATGCTAATCAATACGGTCTCGTTCATACTTTGTCTAATGATATAGCAGATAGTGGCAGAGCTATGAATGAAAGGCTAGGCTGGCCAAGCTACATGGCAACACATTTTTCTATTGTAGATTGTAAACGTCATGATTTCAATGTACTAATTTATGCTGTAGTGAATAATTTTTGGGAAAATTAAGGGGATTGCCTAAAATTTTTATAGGGGAATTCTATTAATAATAATTCAAAGAAATTTACATGATTTCAATGGACTCAAAGAAATGGGGGAATGACCCGGCCAACTAGGCAGCTGCCTCAGCGGCTCGCCATTGCTAGTTGTGGCCTGCGGATCGTGGCCTCACCAGTCCGCCGACTATGACTGCGACGTGAGAAGCAAATGATATGTGTGTTGTGCCGGTGGCTGGCAGCCAGTGGCTGTGATTCTGCGACCCGTGTGGCGCTGTGGGGCAGTCGTGGGCGGCTTCTCCACTGTTGAGTACTGGTAATGTGCCTCTGTATTTACCTTACTGTTAACACTGACAGTTGAGTTTTGTAGCTCCACTATATACTTACAATATTTGTTCTCTTGATTGTTTTTTCTCACTAGTTAACCAGACTTTATAGGAAGATCAACATCTTCGAAAATTAGAAAGACAGATTAAATTGAGAGATATAGCTAATTTATCTCTGTTATTCCTTATGGCTGAAAATAGCAAAACTTATACGTATTATTTTTCATGTGCAGAGGATTTGGTAAAAGATAACAAGCAATTTGATGTTGTAATTTCTCTTGAGGTATGAACATTTTTCGTCTAGTCTTACATCCTTGTTGTCTTGCAGAGATGCTTAATCAAGAATAGATTGCCTCCACTATTGCTATTCCTAGCATTGATTTGTTATGTTAGGTATACATATATATATTGAAAGTAAAATCAAGGGTGCTACTAGTAGTGTATATACTCGAACCATACTAGTACTTTGTAATATTCTGTAGCGGCAAGTGTAGAACCATACACACATATATCAGAAGGCCAGGCAGTGCTATAAACTAAATAGAAACAAACAAGGTTCTAGTAGTGTATATCACTATAGGAAAAGGTAGTTCTTAGGAGGCGCTTAGGCACGCCTAGGCGCTAGGCAATGGCCAAACGCCTCGCCTGGGGCATAAGCAAAAGCATAGGCAGGACATGCAAGAAACTTTCTACCAAGAGAGAAATCACGCCATATTGCACTAGTGTGTCAAATGAGCCATATTCCAATGGAAGTAGCTGGTAGTTAACTTATATGTATGATTTGAATTACGATAATACACATATAATAACCATAAATATATCCTAATAGTAGAAATCATATTACCGCCTAGGCTACGCCTAGAGCGCTTATGCACCGCCTAGGCACTAGGCACAGGCAAACCGCCTCGCTTACGCCTACCGTTTTTTCCAACCTTGGTGTATATATTGGATATTAGTAGTTTGTAAAATTCTACAGTGGCAAGTGTAGAACCATACACACATATTTTAGAAGGGTCGGAAGTGGTACAAACTAAATAGAAACAAACATGGTTCTTGTACTGTGAATTGATTTTGTTTATACAACAAAGAGCGTGCACCTATTTACTTGATAGGAACCCTTCTGCTGGTGGTGTTCTGCAGCTAATCTGTTCTGTTGTTGCAATGTTGGATGTTGATACTTTAGCTACATTATTGTTGTTGATGCTCTAGATGATTAGATGTTCTACTCTACTGGTATTGTGTTAGTTTTGCAGCTGCTGAAATGTTTATGCTAGCTGCTTGTAGGCTAATTTCTAGCTATTGTAGGCTTATTATTCCTGGACAGTAGCCCCAAATATGCAAATCAGGCTGTAAAAAATATGATTTAATCAGTGTTATTTGTTACGTGTTCGACATGCCTTCAGCTTATTGTTATCTCTAGAGTTATAAGTGAGTCTAGTATCAGTAGGGCAATGTCTATTATAAAACATAGGAGAGGTAATCGTGATTGACTTTCCTTCCTAGTTTGGTTGCAAACATCTGTGATCATTTATCTTTCTTGTATTCTTTCAGTTTAGGTACGTGCATGTATCATGTGTAAAGAAACAATCTTCTTGTGCGGGCCCCCATTCTTTTTGGTCTAGAGAAGATGAAGATCAATGCTCATCATTTCTACCCTCAGGTAGAAATGAAATTATTCTTTGTGGTTCTTGCAACTCCACTTATCTTAGATTTGGTTGTGTGTATTTGATGAACAACCCTTATTTAAATCATGATGTTCTATATACCATTTCTGTTAGCAAACAGGAACTTCCATAGAAGAAAAAATTGCAAGCATGCTTAAGTTAGATGATATCACTTGCCCAAATGTACGCATAAGGGAATAGGAACTAGATGTAAAGATTCTTTGTCGTGCAAACAGGATTACTGAGGATATATTCTGTGGTATCTCATGGCATTGTGTGTTTTATTTCCTGTTGGTGTGCCTGTGATGAGAAGAACAAAAAGTACATCACTATGCAGGCACAAAATTTGTATTGGATTAAAATCTGGTGTTACAATACATCTTGTTATGTTATGCATATTTGTGGCAAGCTGCCTTAGCTGTAGTCAATCTATGTGAATGGGTCATCCTCTAATAAATGTATGTTCACCAGGTTTTGGTTTAGCATGTCATCTCGGTGTCCTTGCAGACCTGCCAACCATCGGAGTTGAAAAAAAAGGAGGTTAATTTTACTCCTATTGCAAGTATTTTTTTGTAGTGTCTCAAGTTCTTCTCTTACAGTTCTACTTTTAGGGAAGACTAAATCTTCAGTGTTTTCAATGCCCCAGTTGCACCATGTCGATGGTCTTGACCAATCTGAAGTCAGAAAACAGTTTGAAGCAAAAGGAAACTGCAATAAGGAATGTATTTCATTGACCGATGGTGTAGTGTTGGAGATTAAAATCATGCAGTAGTGTACTTTCAATGATGTCATGTTACTTGATTTTTATTAAATGCTTATGCTTATAGCACCTTGTAAATATGCTTGTGATGTTTTGATATTAATTTTGCATTTTGAAATCAGACCAGATTGTTTGAAATTTGTATTGTCTTGTGGAATGGATATAATTGCATGTCTTTGTTGTAAATTATGATGCATGGAGAAGATAAGTTGGGGGTGAAAAGAAGGGCTAATCGGTTGGACTGGATTGAAATTATTGGGCCAAAACCTAATTGGGTTGGTTACTACATGGTCCATGCTCGCCTCGACGTCAGATCCACGTAGATGCCACATTGCATCCATGTCATGTAAATCGGCGACGGATTGTTCCGTCATATCCTAGTTTGGGCCGGGCGGGCTGGGGGCAAATCCCTGACGGTAAAGAACCGTCAAGGATGGTGCTATATCAAATTATGAGGCGATATACGTGACGGATTTCAAATCCGTCATGCATGGGCATGCATGACAGTTTTTGGATGATCCATGACGGACAGGGACTGTCATGGATTAACAGATTTCTTGTAGTGTCGAAATAAGGCAAGATTGGTAGCAAAAGGCTACTCCCAAGTCGAGGGTATAAACTATGGTGAAACCTTTGCTCCTGTCGCTCGCCTTGAATCTATTCGCACGTTGCTTGTATTTGCTTCCCATCATAAGTTCAGACTATAATAAATGGATGGGAAGAGTGCATTACTTAATGGTCCCCTTAAGGAGTTGGTTTATGTCAAGCAACCCACGGGGTTCGAGGATCCCAAGTTCCCTAATCAAGTGTATGTTCTTGATAAGGCACTGTAACAGCCCCAATGTAGTACCTTTCCCCATTTGTAATACTTTCCTTCTATGGAAACCTTGTTATGTTTTATGAGGAGGTGCATAAAATTGATCTTGTCTTGATCTCTATTGCATCATGGCATAATGCATAGCATCATTTCATCTTGTTCTTCTTGCACTGCACCTTAGTGTTGAAAGAGATTGAATATGTGAGTGTGACTTTGTGAGTGTAGTGTGATTGGGTGCAACAAGACACATCTCAAAAACCCCCTTGTTGCATCATAGTTCTAAAACCCCTTCTTTCTTTTTATTTTAGTGGAAGATTTAAAACTTTATGTTTTGCTTGCAATAAAATGTTCCTCCCCTCCTAAAAATCTTCTTATTATTTGTGGAGTGCACCCCCACTCTGATTTGGTTTTATTTTCCTTTTGATTTTAACTAAAACAGTGCCTTATTTTAATAAAAGGAATTTATTTCCGCTCTCCTAAAATTCCCTACTTATTTTTATAAATTGTGGCATATTTTTAGCAGACCAAAGGTATTTTTTTTCAACTTCCAAATCTTTTCCTTTTAACTCTTGTGTATTATTCAAAACTTGTTCTGTTAATTATTATTTTTAAAAGGTTTTAACGCAGAGAGGGAGAGTAATCGGGACCATGTCGTGTTGCTTTCGGCCCAGAGCCCATCGCGGTTGCTCCTGCGCAGTGCTTGCATGCATGCATGCGTAGCCGTAGATCCCCTCTACATCCTAGTCGCAGCATAGCGCGTAGAGCCCCACGTAAACGTCGTGCTTGTGCGTGCGATTGCACCGATGAGGTTCGTCGCCGGCGCCTCTCTGTTAAACACAGAAGGCACCCCCTTTTTAAATATCGTCTAAGGTGGATCCCCTGCTTGGGCAGATCCACCCCACTAGCCCAGCTGGTTCGAGCGTCGTGCAATGATCATGTGGTCATGGGTTCGAGACCCCGCGCCCCTCCTTTTTACTTGTGCAATTTTCCTCTGTGCATTACCTGGTAGATTCTGTGTAAGTGTATTTGTTATTTAGTTCTAGCAGAATCCCCATTGCTACCACAGTGGCAATAGAGCTAGCGTTGTGCCTGTTGATCAGGGGTTCGAATCTCTCGGCGTTTTGTTGGCTTGGTAGTATAGTTAGATAGGTGGATTTCCTCCCCTTTACTTCACCTAACAGAGAGTAGCCTCGTGGTTGGGAGCATTGTTGTGTTGTAGGTGGGAGTGGGTTTGAGTCCCACTTCTCTGATGTTATTTTCTCTATGCATTTTGCCCCTGTGTGTAGTGGTGCCACTAATAGTGCGACACAGGGTCCACCTGTCACGCACTAGGGGCCCCTGGTGTCTATGACCTGTGGGGCCCCTGTTATATTATGTGATTAATTGGTTTTTTGTGGTGTATATTCCATTTTTGGAATTAGCCCAGCAGAGGAATATGCCAAATCTGGCCCTGATGTGAGATATAAGTGTATAGGATTCTTAGTAGATTTTCTTCTTATTTCTTTTGTTGTAGTTTATGCATGCAATTGTGTGAGTGTGATATATGGATTTGGGGTAGAAAAACCTAAGGAATCCAATCATGGCATCAGATTTTACTCGTGGTTGGGAGCATTGTTGTGTTGTAGGTGGGAGTGGGTTTGAGTCCCACTTCTCTCATGTTATTTTCTCTATGCATTTTGCCCTTCTATGTAGTGGTGCCACTGATAGTGCGCCACAGGGTCCACCTGTCACGCACTAGGGGCCCCTGGTGTCTATGACCTGTGGGGCCCCTGTTATATTATGTGATTAATTGGTTTTTTCTGGTGTATATTCCCTTTTTGAAATTAGCCCAGCAGAGGAATATGCCAAATCTGGCCCTGATGTGAGATATAAGTGTATAGGATTCTTAGTAGATTTTCTTCTTCTTTGTTTTGTTGTAGTTTATGCATGCAATTGTGTGAGTGTGATATATGGATTTGGGGTAGAAAAACCTAAGGAATCCAATCGTGGCATCACATTTTACTTTTGAGTATGTTTTAATAAATGTCATTTTGTGATGAGGTGGCATTTTGTCATTTTTGTAGGATTAATTCTATGCATGCTTTGGAGTTTGTGCCATCATGAAAGTTCTAGCTTTTTGTGAAGAATTGGGCCTGGAATTTTTGTTTGGCATGATACTACAATAGATAAGTGGATAACTTGATGTTTTCAAGTGAAGAAAATATTGTTGTTTGCTTAGCTAGAAATATTTCTAGATTTTTGAACTTTTTTTCCGGTGTTGTGAGCATGGTTTTCATGGTTGTGTTGATCTTTGGTGGTTGCACAATGGCATGAATTGTAGTGGTTGAACCCCTCTACAACTTTGTTGGTACCACAATATTGTTCGTAGGGCTTGCATCATAGTTTTATTCCTTGTCAAAAGTTGTTATTCTGTTGAAAATGGTTGTAAGTGAAAATCTATAATTTTCATCAAGTCTGAGATGGTGCTAGTATTTCATGCAATGTTGATTTGATGGTAGCATGTTTTCTGTGGGGTTTTAGCACAAGCAATGAAATAGTGAATGGTTGCATTTTTGTTCCTCTACAACGCTGTTAAATTTAATGCCTTAAGGTGGGCTGTAGCTAACTTACTTTGTGCGAGTAAAGTGGTAACGTGTTGTTAGTGGATAGATTGTGTGTTATTTTGTTTTGGCCTTTGTGTGAGATATCCTTGATGGAATTGCATGATATTTAGCTCTATTCCACCTGGAATTTTGTGATTAGTCCATTGGCATCTGGTTTATTGTTGTTTTGTCTCCATAATGTTCTGTATCTTCTTTTGTAGTTTCCGGTAGTTCAGTAACTCGGTTCTCGGCGTTCTTTACATGCTTTTGCAATTTTCTCTCGTGGTGCATCCATTCTTGTCATTTTCATGCATGTCTATAAAAGTTAACTTGAGGTTCTGCACAAAATAGTAATAACTCAAGTAATGCATGAAAGATGACTAGTATAGAAATGCCATGCTTCCTTTCATGGCACACATGCATCACATTACTTGTAGCATTTTCAATTACTGGTGTTTATTGGCTATTTATTTATTTTGGGTAGCATCGGGTGCTAAGAACGAGTTCGAGGATTCTGTTGAGTACATTCAGGAAGATCAAGAGCAGTGCGAATCTGAAGATCTCATAGGCAAGATGATGGTGACCACGACACCGTTTCTAGGTTTGTTATGCCTAGTTGAATCATTTCCATCATTACTTATCGCTGCCTATCACTAGACAATAAGCCTCCAAACATTACCATGAAACCTCTAACCCTTCACCTCCTAGCAAATATTGTTTGTCTAAGTTAGTGCTTGCTTAACCTTGTTATAGAATTGCTAGTTGCAGGTGCAAGCTGGTCCATGTGATAACATGAGCAATTTGATTATCATCTTATATTAAATGATATTTAATTAATGCACCTATATACTTGGTAAAAGGCGGAAGGCCTGGCCTTTTGCTAGGTGATTTGTTACGCTTTTTCCGCCTTAATGTCAGCTATCGGTGTTTTATTCCATAACTGAGCGCTCCTAACACGTTCGGGGTTGTCATGGGAACCCCCTTGGTAAATCGTTTATTATTAAGGCTTGTCTAGCAAGACCCAACTTTGGTGTTAAATTTGCTAATAACTTAGTAATAAAATCATAGGGAATAGCTACCCCAAGGAAACTTAATCAACCCCCGGTCCAGTGCTCGTCATGAGTGTTGGTCCAAACTAGAGCACTATTGGGGGCCAACCTAGGGAAACTTGGGAGATCTCTATCAGGCCCTACACACTAGCTTATCCGTCGTGTCGTGAGAACGGGATTCGTGGCTCTTATCGGGTTCATCGACACGTCGGTTGGTCTTGCTGGAATTGTCTTACCTTAACGATATATCTTGTGCGTTGGGATTCCGGTGAGACTTTGGGTCTTCTCAGAGTTGAGATCTTCCACTAATGAATCCGACGAGGTCGCGAGTTTTATGATCGACGATTTCTATGCGGCCTGTGGTAATTTGTGATGGATTAGCTGGAGCACCCCTGCAGGGTTAAATATTTCGGAAAGTCGTGTCAGCGGTTATGTGGCAAACATGGAAACTTTGTTAACATCAGGTTCTAGATAACTTAAAGTAACTTAATTCAAACCTGCCAACTTTGTGCCTAATCGTGATTGTTTCCTTTAGAGTACCTTCTGTGATCAAGAACGCGGTGGGGTTATGACTGACGTAAGTAGGTGTTAAGGACCACTTAATGATTATGCTTAGTCACGACCGTCATGCGTAGACCACCATATCTTTAATTATTGTTCAACGTAAGTTAGCCACCATAAATGCTTAGAGCTGCTGCAAACTAAAACACATAACCCATCCTTACCCAACAAGTTAAATTCGATGCCATGGTCATGAGATTTTTTTTTGACCGGCTACTGTAGGGAAAACCCCCCACAGCCATTTTTCCTTTATTCCCATATATGAGAGCAGTATGTACAAGAGGAAATTAGAATGTACAAGGGGGAAGAGGAGCAAAGACTACAAACCTCTAGGAGGCAAAAAGGAAACCCATTTAAGGAGATGGTCATGAGATTCCTAAGTCCTCGTGGCTCACAGATTACTACAACCACCCACAGGTACAGGTACCGCAGATGCATATGTTTTCAAGGATATCCAGCTGAAGTGGGAGTTTGACAAGCATAGTGTCCAGATGTACATGACGTACCCCGATGACTAGAGATCCTTGGTCGTGATTGTGGGCCTAGTGTGGCAGGAACATTGCTTTTGTCATTTATCTTGTCTGTAGTCGGACCCTGCCTTCTGAATGATTTGAATAAATTTTGTATGGATCTTGTAACATAGTTTGTGGCGAGTGTAAGCCAAATCTTATTACTCATCCCTCTTGTATGTATTGTAATGTTTACCGTTCTTGTGAACCGCTTAGATACGCCCCTTTCCCCTTTTGAGGCCTCACCCCAAGATAAGGAAAGAGTCGGATCTTGGACGTTACAAGTTGGTAATCATAGCCTTACGACCATAGGAGCCTTTCGTTGACCGAACTTGGCCGAGTCGAGTCTAGTGAAAAAATATTTTGAGTCTTAGTAATATAGGAGAGTGGGTTTCTTTTGTCTCCTCTTTTATACTCTCGTGAGGTTCACGACTTCGTAAATTTTGATTCTACTCCTCTTCTCGCTCAAAAAAAATTAGGATCACGCGGATATTTTGGAATGTATATGATACCGATGTGACGGGGTTCTGGCTTGGTGCCTCCTATCTAACTTGATTTCTTCCGGGGAGTTAAGCTCCACGGGATTCTTGAGCACATCATTACCGTTCAGATTTCTTAGTATGTCAGAACGGAGGATGTTCGAAATTGCTTCAGCACTGGTAGTGGCGAGAGGAGTCTGGCATCCCCAGTACCGGTGAGAGCATTCGGATGTACTACCATACTTAGTATCGTTGTATTTTCGAGGGTTTGAGATAGATGATTTTCCAAGATCTCTGGTTATGTGTTGACGGATGTGATACACTGGATGGGTTAGTGTAACTGCTAGGAGTTGAGTGATAGATTTTCTCCTTGTATCCGTGGACCCGATTGCATGACCAGAAATTTCAGAACTTCTTAGGTGGGAATTCCATTAGTAACTTAGGAATTATTTCATCAGATGTATGTTGGGAATATACATTTGTTCCGAGCAATCCTAGCTCATACTTGGCGATTGCAAGTGGCTTTGAATCAGATGTTGTCGACAACAATTTTGTGGAAGCACTCTTACTAATTTAGTTCGAGTGCAATTGCAAAGAATTCTTGTTCAGATATTTCAGTCCATTGATTCAGCTTCATCTTTAAATTTTCAACTCTGGTCTAATGTTGTTGTCGGTCTCCAGGATGGCTCCACCAACTCGATAGAATCCAGGTCGTGAGGGTGAGCAGTCAAACCCTCCACCACCGCCTCCTCCTCATGAGGCACGACAAGCTATGATGGCGGCAACCAATGCAAACACTCAAATTTTGCTCCAGTTGTTGCAAGAGAGGAACCAAGGGCAGCCGGGTAATTTCAACAATGCTTGTCAGCAGTTTGCAACCCTCAATCAATTTCTAGCAAATCAGCCGAAGTCATTCACCTCCTTTAACTTGCCATTCGATGCGGATGGCTGGCCCCGTGACATGAACAAACACTTTGAGTGCAGTAATGTCAGACCATAGGACTTTGTCAAGTTTGCGACTTTCCAGCTCAAGGGACAAGCAACAGAATGGTCGGAGCAATTGAAAGATTCCAGAGGCGACAGAGTGATCAGCTGGGATGATTTCTGCAAGGATTGCTAGGCTCACTATATTCCAGCAAGTTTTGTGGATGAGATACATGAGAAATTCAGGTGTTTAAAGCAAGGGAGTTTGTCTGTGTACAAGTACAATGAGGAGTTCCAGGATCTGGCTCGTTATGCTAAGCAAGACATTCCAAATCAGACTAGCAATATTTATCAGTTTCGTGGTGATCTGATGGAAGACTTGGCTATCAGGGCTCACTCAGCTTTGCTCAAGGTTGGAAACTGAAGGAAGCATTTCAAGGACTCCATTTCTTCCTCATCCTCAGCTCAGATTTCTCCAAAGCACCAGAAATATTAGGTTTCTCCTACTCCTCAGCAGCCTCAGCAGTTCAAGTAGTCTGCTGGTTGTGGTTCCTCCGACCCACCCAACCCAGCTTTCCAGCAGAAGTTTCAGCAGCAGAAGTCAGGAAATCCTCAACCTCAATTCCGTGCGCTGTCAGAGGTGACTTGTCACAAGTGTGGTTAGAAGGGTCACTACTCTAACAAGTGTACCAGCCAGCGACATCTTCCGCCTCCTCCTCCAATCGGTCCTCCAAGCAATGCAATGGTGAAGCATAATTCAAGAACTTAAAGGGTGAACATGGTGAATGCAGCTTGTTGGTGCACTTGAGACTTGGGTCCCTTGTGCCCCAGACTTGTGCACGGGCACCAACAACGCCCTTGGCAGCAGCGCACGAGGAAGAATGGCAGGAAGACAAACCAAGACCCACTGAGGCCACGCCCCCCTCTCTGAGGGCACAGAGTACAAGAGCTGCAGATACAAGGCCCCGGCAACCCCTCCTTGCCGGGAAGATTCGCAAGGCCCCGGCAAGCCCTCCTTGCCGGGAAGATTCGCAAGGCCCCAACAAGCCCTCCTTGCCAGGAAGACTCCCATGGATTTGCAAGACCCCGGCAAGCCCTCGTTGCCGGGAAGCACCGCACAGATTGGCAAGCCCTCCTTGCCGGGAAGATGTTCAAGCCCCCGACAAGCCCTCCTTGCTCGGAAGATAATCAAGTCCTTCGACAAGGATGCGAGGCCAACAAGATCCTTTCGCTCGCCAAGTGTCCACCCCTGTTTCTACCATAGTCCAATCGCTCCAGCGCATCCCTCATGCGCTAGCGCAGGACCCAGGTGTCGATCCACCTAGGTACGTGTCGCGACCACCTCGCTGCAGGTTAGGGGTCAGACAAGGAATTTACTACCCCTGACACCAACGTAGAAGATAAGCAGTGAACCCTGTCCACTATGCAACCCGGGAGCACACTGTTGGTGATAACTTTCCTATAAAAGGAGGCCCAAGGATCATTCTCTAGGGGTTTAGACTTTTTGGGATTTGAGACTTCCTAATCACCAGCTAAGTTACTGTAACAAATCACTCTACAGTAAGCCCCCAATACAAACTAAGCAGGAGTAGGGTTTTACGCGCCAAGCGGATCGAACATGGGTAAATGATCTTGCAGATGTTGATTGCTAGATATGCTCTCGGCGCCACCTCTCTCCCTTTGCCGAATGATCAAGGGACCCTTCGAGCTTCCCATAGGTGTCGCTTTCCCCGACATCTTTGGCGCGCCAGGTAGATGGGGTGGTTGAGAGATTTTTCGCGTATTCGTGCAAGCTCCGCACCGGATCATGGGAGGTTGAGTGCACCACTGTGGTTCCCCAAAGCAGGGAGCATCGATGGTCGGTCTACTTCGCCAAGGCCTCCTAACGCCTGTGCGAGCGCCCCGCTGCGCGAGCGCGGGCTAGGGAGGCGGAGACCCCGAGCTCAAGGGCATCAGGTTGATGCGCCACTCCAGGACAGTGCGCTGATGCCGAGGGTGTGCCCGGGGGCTTCAGCGATGCCTCGGACGCATACTCCGCCCGACGCAACTCCGCGGAGTGATGCATAGTCGTCGAGGATGCGCCAACAGGCCCCGAAGCCCAGGCACACACTCCAGCGGAAAGGCTTTCTGATGATGAGCTGATGTATATACTTCTCGCCCCTTGTTGGTTACCCCAAGTGGAAGGTGGAGATGTAGTCAACAACAAATTTCTCTTACACAAAGACTATAAGGTTTATTGAACCAGGAGGACTCCTAGGCTCAACAAGTAGGTGTCTCGTGTCCTGGTTAGCAGAAGACGTGGACCTGCACACACAACAAGTAACTTTGCTCCCAACATGTACAGAGAGGTTGTCAATCTCTCTGGCCTTGTAGTTTGCAAAGGACCAAAACACAAGCGTGAAGGTAATAGTGATTGCTACAGAAAAGTAAAGAAAGCGGTAAATGATGGAGGTGTACTCAATGACGATGATATGGAGTGGAGTCACATGATGTTCACTAGTGATGTCTCTCTCCCAAAAGACGATAAACAACTATGCTAGGGTAACAAATCATAGTTGGGCAACTGACAGAATTAAGATCGCACCGCATGCTAATTATGCTCCTTGATTGTATGAGGTTCAATAGTAATGGGCAGTACGCCAAGACAAGTAGACCATTTATTCATCAGCATCTACTTACTAATCATCCACCTTGAGATATCTATCCAGAACATCTCTCCGGTATTAAGTGTAAACTCAAAGCAACGGACAACTGTATTAACGAACTATGTGTAAGGTAAAAAATCCTAGCAACCATGGTCACAAGCACCGTTGTTTTCTCCCTGGTGGCAACAAGCACATCCCCTAATCTCATGTTCATGTTACTCAAGCTAGACATCGAGGGGACCGAACCCACAATCATGCATAATGCTCCCTCTTGGAGTTACGATCTACTACTTGGCCAAAGCAATAAAAGAAACAGAGAACATGCATGAATCACTAAGGAACATAATATAAAAGGATAATCAAATATATAACTCATAACAATCTGAACATAATCTCATAATCCATCGGATCCCAACAAACCGAGCATAGCAAAAGAAAGAGGATTACATAGATGCCTTGATCATGTAGGGCAGCCCACGAGGACTACCCATTGAAGCACAAGATTGGAGAGAAGACATCATATAGCTACTGGTATTGGACTCATGGTCCAAGGAAAACTACTCACGGCACATCCTGGAAGCATCCATGCCGGTGGAGAAGCTCCCGGAGGTCAATCCTTCCTCCGGCAGGGTGCCTGGAAGAGGTCTCCTGACGCTCCCGATCTTGGAAGCGATGCGGCGGCGGAACGATGGAGAAATTCGCGATTACAGAAAGTCTGCGAGGGTTTCCTCACAGATCTCTAAATATAGGCCAAAGTAGGGCACCGGAGGAGGTGGGACCCACCCAGGCGACCTCCTGCCGCGGCCTAGGGCCTGGCCGCACCAGCAGGCCGCCTGGGAGGCCCCTAGCCCCCTCTGGCCCTCCTTCGGTGATCCCGAAGCTTCTGTTTTGCTGAATTTTTATATATTTTTCTAGATTTTTTTAGGCTTCGGAAACTTGGGTAAAAGCCCTTGCAAAAAGGACATCAGTAGACAAACACTAGCACTGGGTGCACTGAGTTGGTAGGTTAGTCCAAATATGTGTGAAATGATATAAAAGTGTAGCAAAATATGTAACAATGTCACCCAAAAGATCATGGAACAAGCAGAAATTATAGATAATTTGGGACGTATCAACATCCCCAAGCTTAATTTCTGCTCGTCCTCGAGTAGATAAAAGGTAACACAATAATTTATGTGGTGACATGCTAACACACATATAAGAACTGCAAAGTAAAGCAAGTGAGATATGTAATTCAAGACAAGACAATAACAAGCAAGAGTCTATATCTAGTATTGAATTTAGCAAAGTAAGAACATAAAGGTGCAAGAGCTCTTGCTGTTCGTGACTCGAATGTCTCCAAATGGTGTTTGCATAAAAGAAGTAAGAGATGGGTTGAGAGATAAAATATTTGTTTAGTTGAGAACTCAATCTACTAAACCTCACACTTAGTATCCTTCGTAATCTTTTTTTGACTCATCCCCAGACCACTTGTCAGGCACAAGTCAAAATGATCCTATCCCTTTTGATTTTAAACACTCATGCAATGGATGAGCGTAAGGAAGATATGTTGGCACTTAGGATGGCAAATAGAATAATGATGGGGAAGGAAGACAAAAAGTGTGTGAAAGGCTCACATCAATGAGGACAACCATAGGCATGAGAAAGCCAAATGATAGATATGATGTGAGGAGTAGGGATTGCCATGTAACGGATGCACAAATGAGCTAAGGTAAGCTCTCCAATGGAACTAGTGGGGGTGCATCCAACTTGTTTGCTCATGAATACCTAGAGCTCATTTGAGGAGGCTCATCATTGGAATATGCAAACCAAGTTCAATAGTGTAGGGGTCCCCACATAGTAATGCATGAATGATAATCTCTATGTAGTACCAATATAGTAATGGAGTACGGGTGTGGATCTTTCAAAAAGAATACTAGTGTTGCCCGTTCTCTCTTTTTATTTCTTTTTTTTTCTTTTTCTCTTTTTTTATTTTTTTTGTGGCCTCTTTGGCTCTTTCTTTTTATCTCTCATTTGTCCTCTTTGGGATCTTTTGTTTTGTCCTCTTTGTGATATTTTCCTCACTTAAGGGCAGCACTCTATGTTTTACATAAATAGAAAGAAAAATCATCACACTTTATAAGAAGTACGCAACATAAAGACAAGTGAAAACTATCATGATGTATGCAAATGTATGCCTCTGCCAGTGTAGTAGGATATGCAATGATACTAGCGCGTCATGTAGCAATAATGAAGGCAAGGCCCAACTAGCATGCGACTCTATTATCAAGCAAAAGCATGTATGACATGAAGATCAAGTCATGAGATGATGGATGTTACATGGCAATGTATCTCGGAACATCTATGGAAATGCCTTAATATGTAGGTATGGTGGTTGTTTTCAGGAAATATATAATGAGGCTTATGTATGACAGAGTGTATCATGTCATGGGTTTGGATACACCGGCGGAGTTTGCACCAACTCTCAATGAGAGAAAGGGCAATTCACGGTACCGAGGGGGCTGGCAACATATGGATAGTGGAAGTGACAGCAATCGAATACTCACATTAGTCCGAAGAACTCATATACTTATTATCGGTAACTCTCTATCTAGTTAAGAAATTCACAAAGAGACAAGTACCCCGAGGAGGAATGTTTGGGGGTTTGGTTATCATTGTGCATCCTCGACTCATGGTAACGTGAGGGTACTCTATATATTCCAACCCATCCAGAGGTTAGAGATCAATTTAGTAGCTAGAGTTCTCAAGTAATTTTAGTTTTTGAAAAACACACGAATTTCCCAAAATACGATACCTATCACTAATAGTCTCAAGATCTTGGGACCAATAGGCCAAACTTTTTCTCAAATCAATACCTCAAAACTATTGCAAGTTACTACTATACTTAAATAGCAACCTCAATTACCTACTCATGCAACACACACAACTCAGTGCAACAAGCCAACTCTCTAAACAAGATAAGGATGATAACTCAAGAGAGTTCCAAAATCAACCTAAGTAAAAGCTATTCAAAAGATAAGCATGAAAGCTAAGAGGTAAGTATGATAGTAGCTACGAAAAGAAGAAGAACACACAAAGAAGGATAATCATGAAACCCTATGTTGTGTTCTAGAGTGGAATGGAGCGTGTCTCTCTCCCAAACAAGGTAGGCCAGGTTCCGACTTGTTAAGACCAGAAAATTAAACTAAAATGAAACTAAAAAGAAAATAGCGGGACGCTCCAAGCATAGCACATATCATATGAAGTGATAAAAATATAGCATGGAGATGGCCGACCTCATGATTGTTGATAGAGATGGGGATGCACGGGGTCAACCCCAAGCTTAGATGCTTGAGTCTCCTTTAATATTTCTTGGGATGCATGGGGGAATCCCTAAGCTTCAGCATTTCACACTCCTTTATGTTCTTTCATCATCTCTCCCATCGCAATACTCGAAAACTCCCTTCATACAAAACTCATCATAAGCCGATTAGAGTGGTTAGTTCCCTTAATAAAATAATTCAATACCTACTGGAAATAAAGATTTTCATGAAAAGCTACTGCTTCTCATGAATAGCAAAGGGTTTTTTCAAATAAAAAGCAAGCTTAGGATTCGCAAAACAATGAAAACACAAACCATGGCAGAATCTGTGAAAGACAGAACATGAGGTAGTAAATAATTTATCCGGGCACTTCTGCAACTCAAATCTAGAAAGTTAGAAGAGATGCCAGAAATACAATTATATAGAGCATGCTGTCAAAAAAAATCAAATAAAAAAGATGAAGTGCTGATGTTTGGCAAATTTTCCCGTCAAGGAGACAGAATCTGTTTCTACACAACATGTCACAACTTTTGAACTTTCTTGCAATCGGAGGCTATAACTTGGCACAAAGCTTAAAAATTAAAGATACAATGATGTTGCTACAGTAGTAACACACATCAAGACCACTAAAACAGAAAGTAAAAACATATTGGGTTGCCTCCCAACAAGCGCTTTCTTTTATGCCTTTGAGCTACGCAAAATGCAAGAAGATCAAGTGCTATCAACTCCAAAAGAATAACTTGCCCATGTAACGGACTCATAAGGTAACTTAATCTTCTTTCTAGGGAGGTGTTCCGTTCCCTTTTTAAGAGGAAATTGGAATTTAATAATTCCCTCTTCCATGTCAATGATAGCACCAACGGTGCGGAGAAAAGGACGTCCCAAAATAATGGACATGAAGGATCACATTTAATGTCCATAATAAGAAAATCAACGACCACATAATTATCATTGACAATAATAAGCACATCATCAATTCTCCCTAAAGGTTTCTTTATGGAAAAATCAACGAGACGAACACGAAAAGAACATGGATCATAAGGTTTACAATCAAGCATATCATACATTCTTTTCGGCACAGGGGAGGCACTAGCTCCAACATCGCAAAAAGCAAAGCAAGAGGTATTATTGAATTTAATTTTGACCATAGGAGCCCAATCATCTTCTAGTTTCCTAGGGATAGAAGTCTCTATCTTGAGCTTCTCCTCCCTAGCTTTGATAAGAACATTGGTAATATGCTTGGTGAAGGTAATATTGAGTGTACTAGTGTGGGGGTCATTACCATTCTTTGCAAAAAGGTGATGACTTTGGAGAGACTACAATTTTCAAAATCAATTACATTGGTATTAAGTAAAATTATAGTGTCATCCTCTACGTTTGATTTGCTCTCTATTATAAGAGTTTGGATGTCTTCCCAAGTTTTGGAACGGTTAGGAGCAACTTCAAACCAAAGATCTTGTGGCTTCCCGATGCAACCATGCCAAGGGCATAATTCTCCATAGTGACTAGTATAGTCACATGGATTACTTGTAAAAAGACCCTTAGTGGTAACTGGAGCAATAGAGGAGAAGGTGTAATTGTTGTTGTGACTAGAGGAGTCACCCAACATGGTGTTTTTAGTGGAACCAATAGCAATGGAAACAAGCAAGAGCAAAGTAACTAAAAGTTTTGTTGTTTTTGGTAAAGGACTCAAAGCAAAAACTAAAAAAGCAAACTAACAAGACTAAAAAGCAAAGGTAAAGGATAGTGTGCAACACCCCTATCTTGAAGAGTGGAGTCCCCGGCAACGGTGCTAGAAATTCCCTTGATGATGAGTTGATGTATATACTTCTCGCCTCTCCTTGGTTACCCTAAGTGGAAGGTCGAGATGTAGTCAGCAACACATTTCCCTTACACGAAGACTGTAAGGTTTATTGAACCAGGAGGACTCCTAGGCTCAACAAGTAGGCGTATCCTGTCCTGGTCAGCAGAAGACGTGGACCTTCACACACAAAAAATAACTTTGCTACCAACGAGTACAGAGAGGTTGTCAATCTCTCTGGCCTTCTAGTTTGCAAAGGATCAAAACACAAGCGTGAAGGTAATAGTGATTGCTACAGAAAAGTAAAGAAAGCGGTAAATGATGGAGGTGTGACCAATGATGGTGATATGGACCGGAGTCACATGATGTTCACTAGTGATGTCTCTCTCCCAAAAGACGATAAACAACTATCCTAGGGTAACAAATCATAGTTGGGCAATTGACATAATTATAATCGCACCGCAATGCTAATTATGCTCCTTGATAGTATGAGTTTCAATAGTGCTGAGCAGTACGCCAAGACAAGTAGACCGTTTATTCATCAACATCCACTTACTAATTATCCACCTTGAGATATCTATCCAGAACATCTCTCTGGTATTAAGTTGCGAGCCCCACCCAAAGTGTAAACTCAAAGCAATGGACAACTGCATTAACGAACTATGCGTAAGGTAAAATATCCTTGCAAACATGGTCACAAGCACTGTTGTTTTCTCCCTGGTGGCAACAAGCACATCCCCTAGTCTCATGTTTATGTCACTCAAGCTAGACATCGAGGGGCCCGAACCCACAATCATGCATAACGCTCCCTCTTGGAGTTACGATATACTACTTGGCCAAAGCAATAAAAAGCAACGGAGAACATGCATGAATCACTAAGGAACATAATATAAAAGGATAATCAAATATATAAATCATAACAATCTGAACAGAATCTCATAATCTATCGGATCCCAACAAACCGAGCATAGCAAAAGCAAGAGGATTACATAGATGCCTTGATCATGTAGGGCATCTCACAAGGACTAACCATTGAAGCACAAGATTGGAGAGAAGACATCACATAGCTACTGGTCATGGACTCATGGTCCAAGGGAAACTACTCACGGCACATCTGGGAAGCGTCCATGGCGGTGGAGGAGCTCCCGGAGGTCAATCCTCCCTCCGGCAGGGTGCCAGGAAGAGGTCACCTAACACTCCCGATCTTGGAAGCGCTGCGGTGGCGAAACCATGGAGAATTTCGCGAAAGTATGCGAGGGTTTCCTCGCGGATCTCTAAATATAGGCCAAAGGAGGGCTCCGGAGGAGGTGGGACCCACCCAGGCAACTTCCTCGCACGACCTAGGGCCTGGCCGGGCCAGCTGGCCGCCTGGGAGGCCCCTGGCCCCCCTTTGGCCCTCTTTTGGTGATCCCAAACCTTCTGTTTCGCTGATTTTTTATATATTTTTCTGGATTTTTTGGCCTTCAGAAAATTGGGTAAAAGCCCTTGCAAAAAAAGACATCAGCAGACTGAAACTGGCACTAAGTGCCTAGAGTTAGTAGGTTAGTCCAAATATGTGTAAAATTATATAAAAGTGTAGAAAAACATGTAACAATGTCACCCAAAAGATCATGGAACAAGCAAAAATGATAGATACGTTTGGGACGTATCACTTTCCCCCTTGGAAGCGTCGCATCGCCGCCGAAGATGCGCTCAGGGGCTCCGCGAGTACGGTCTGGCAAAAGAGGAAATGGAGTTATACTCCGGCAACCCCCTTTCTATACGATAGTCAAGCACTACCAACAAGAACCTTGTCGGAGGGGAAGTTGCGAGGAGAGTGTAACCTCCTGCTTGCCGGGGATCTGAGGCACCGGCAAAGGACCCAAACTCCGCGGGAAGAAGTGCCCGGCGCAATAGATAAGTGATAGATATTCTACATGAAATTTCAAAGTAGATAGCTTGTTTTTCTTTCTAGAGATCCCGAACTTTGTTTGAGAAACTTGCGCGTAGATGGAACCTTGTCAGGATCAGTGTACCTTGGCCCTGTTTCGAACTAGTTCAACAACCTCAATGTCTACAAAGCGCCTTCACACTATTTTGAACCTGTTCAACAGTCCAAGCCGCTACGCAACACCTTATTTCGCCTCGAGCCGTGCTCGACGATCTAATGGTTGCACTGAGTGCGGAAAGGATCCTTAAGGGTAATGACCCCTCCGACGAACTGCTAAGGACCCGTTCCTCAAAGCACTAGCGGCAGGACCAGTCATGTCGACAAGCTTCCAGAAAATGCAAAGGGTGTATCATTCAAAGAGAAGGACCAGACGGAAAGGAAACAATATTTCATTCATCTGTTTGAGACAAACTCAAACATATTACATGGATGATTTTTTACTACTCTAATCTATGATACTGTGTTTTGGCGAGGGACATGCTTGCCAGACATAAGTTCAAGAAGACAAAAAGCAGGAAGGCCCCCGGCACAACCAGGGAGGGCCCTTCCTGGACTAGCATTGCGCGATGGAGAACATCGCCTGAAGGGATGGTGGAGATGGGAACCGAGCGTTTCCCGCAATATGTGGCAGCGTCGGTTCTTCCGGCTCGTTGGTCCCAACTCGGGAGGAAGAGGACCGCTGACTGACGGTGATGGTGCGACCGATGGTTAGTCCAAGGTTAGATCCTCGTACCAGGCTTAGCCAACCGAGGGTCTGAACCGTACCTGCCGTCGCTACCATCTCTCCCGTCCTCATCGCCCTCGCATCAGGAAGGGCTCTCAGTCCCGCTCGAGGTCTCTTCGCAGCAGCCAAGGCGCACACCTGAGCTCCTATATATCTTGACGGAGAGCAGGTTGTCCACCATCATCTTGAAGCAAAGAACGTGCCCATGCCAGAGTTTCTGGGCACGGGCGAAGCACTTCCACCCGCGGCCAAGGAACAGGGGCCAAGGCCCCGGTTGCTCCACGGCCACCGGTACCGCGCCGTTGCCGCAGCCATGCACCTGGCGCCACAAAATCGGGTGCTTCTCTTCGTTCATCACCTTGGCAAAGGCGATGTGGAGTTAAAGCTGGGTCCTGATGCAGCCTTGAAGTTTGACGAGAAACTCCAACGGAGTCCTTTCAACATGAGCCCCTGCGGGAACAAGCCTTGGAGAAGATGGAGGTGCTGGAGTAGCACTCCGCCTTCCCTAGCCACAACCTCCACGGCGACCGCGGCCCCTCGCCCCTCCGCCACCTCGGGCGCTCGTGCTGCCCTCCACAGCTGCGGCCCCTGAAGCTATGGCATGATCCGAATGGTTTCCTCTTGCCGCCCTGGCGGCCGATGGTGGTCGCCCTCATCCCCTAGCCAATGTTAGGGGCGAACGCCACCTGGAACTAGAGGAGACTACGCAGACGCAAGCCAGGGACGCTGAGTGCTTCGGGAGTAGGATGGATGAGCAAAACCCCCTTGTAAACTTACTAATTTATAGGGCGAGGCATGGGGGCTAGCTCTCCTTACTCCAGAAAACGCCGCCCCTCTCACTCAATCACCAATTCATGCAGGGGCGGGCCCTGCCACGACTGCGGCCTTTAAGGCTACGAACGCCACTTGCCTGACCGTTACTACACATGCCTCACACGTGGTGGCAATGCTTCGGGAGGTGGGCAGGCCACTATGCGCACACTTCTCCACCTCGCGCTCTCGATGCGCGGCGTGGGGAAGTGCCGCTCACAACGGCTCCAAAGCTACAGAGTACCCTGTCAGGGAAGCCCGTGCACCACTTTGGGCATGGCCCAATAATGCCTCGTGCCCGTGCGTGGCCCAGGCCCGGGGGCTCCTGTCGGTGCACTAGAGACTGGGGTCCCTTGTGCCCCACACATGTGCACGGGCACCGGCAACGCCCCTGGAAGCAGTGCACGAGGAAGACTTGCAGGAAGACAAACCAAGACCCACCGAGGCCATGCCCCCCTCTCCAAAGGCACATAGTACAAGAACTCCAGGTACAAGGCCCCGGCAAGCCCTCCTTGCCGGGAAGATTCGCAAGGCCCCGGCAAGCCCTCCTTGCCGGGAAGACTCCCAAGGATTCGCAATACCCCGGCGAGCAGTCCTTGTTGGGAAGACTCGCAAAGATTGGCAATGCCCCGGCAAGCCCTCCTTGCCAGGAATCTGTTCAAGCCCCCGACAAGCCCTCCTTGCCGGGAAGATAATCAGGTCCTCCGATAGGGACGCCAGGCCAACAATCTCCTTTCGTTCACCAAGTGTCCACCCCTGTTCCTACCACGGTCCAATCGCTCCAGCGCATCCCTCATGCGCCAGCACAGGACCCAAGTGTCGATCCATCTGGGTATGTGTCGCGACCACCTCCCTGCAGGTCAGGGGTCAGGCAAGGCATTTTCTACCCCTGACACCACCGTAGAAGATAAGCGGTGAACCGTGTTCACTATGCAACCGTGAGCACACTATTGGTGACCCCTTGCCTACAAAAGGATGCCCAAGGCTCATTCTCTAGGGGTTTATACTTTTTAAGATTTGAGACTCCCTAATCACCAGCTAAGTTACTATAGCAAAGCACCCTACAGTAAGCCCCCAATACAAACTAAGAAGGAGTAGGGTTTTACGCGCCAAGCCGTCCAAACCTGGGTAAACGATCTTGTCGGTGTTGATCGCTAGCTCGGCTCTCGGCGCCACCTCTCTCCCTCTGCCGAACGATCAAGGGACCATTCGAGCTTCCCATAGGTGCTGATTTCCCCGACACAGCTGAAGCAGATTACTCCTTAGATGTGATCATGGGTAATTTTTCAGTTAATTCTAATCCTACAAAGGTTTTGTTTGGCACTGGCACATCACATTGTTTCATGTCTAGACCATTTGCTCTTATGCATGATTTCAATTCAGAATTGTTGAGTAGACCTTCAGGTGTGCTTTCTCCTCATTTGGCAATGAAGTCAACCTCGGTCATTGAAGATGTCTCTATCAAGATGGGCAGTTATTCCTTTTTGGCGTCTCCTTATGTCCTTGGCAATTCGGATATTGATCCTTGGCATGGATTTTCGGGCTATGATCAAGGCTTTTCTCGATTATGAAGCCAAAGAAGTCAACTTGACTTATCCTTCTAAGGGCGTGATCATTTTCGCTGCTCGCGATGACACAATCCGTCTCTTTTCCCTCACTGAGATGGGTGAAATCTCACCAATTTCTCAAGTTCCGGTGGTCTGTGAGTATGAAGATGTCTTTCCAGAAGAGTTGTGAGGAATGCATCCACACCAGCCAGTTGAGTTTGTAGTTGAAATTGAGCCTGGAACAGAACCATTCTACAACCGTCCGTATAAACTTGGTATTGAAGAGCTGAAAGAGTTGAAGAAGCAGCTTGATGAGAAATAACGTCTCGGTCTGATCAGACCAAGTTCTTCTTCTTGGGGTTGTGGCGTTCTATTTGTCAAGAAGAAGGATGGCACGGACCGACACTGTGTCGATTACCTTACATTGAATAATAAGACAATCAGGAACACGTATCCACCTCCCAACATCAATGAATTGTTTGAGCAATTGAATGGGGCCAAGATTTTCTCTAAGCTTGATCTCCGGATCGGCTAACATCAGATCCGCATTCGTGGACAAGATATTCCCAAGACTTCTTTCAGGACAATCTTTGGCTCTTGTGACTACATAGTGATGTCTTTTTGTCTCGCCAATGCTCCTCCGACTTTCTCTCAGATGATAAATTATATCTTCTCTCCCTTCAAGAATGAATTTGTCTTGGTGTATCTTGATGACATTCTGATCTTTTCTGAAACGGAGGAAGAGCATGAAGAACATTTCCGGCTTATGCTTGATAAGCTAAGAGAGCATAAGTTCTATGCAAAGTTTTCAAAATGTGAATTCTCGCACAAGGAAGTGGTGTACCTTGGACACATCATCTCTGCCGAGGGCATCAAGGTTGACCCTGAGAAGGTTCATTGGGAGCCTCCTCAGAACGTGAAGCAGCTTCGAAGCTTTCTCGGGCTTGCAAGCTATTGTAGTAGGTTCGTGGAGAACTTCTCCAAGATTACTAAGCTTGTGTCCAACCTTCTTATGAAGAGCGTGAAATATGTCTGGACTCCAGAGTGTGATTTGGCATTTTAATACACTCAAGGAGAAGCTCACCTCAACTCCAGTCTTGACTCCTCCTGATGATTCCAAGCCTTTCCAAGTGTTCTGTGATGCCTCTCTCCAAGGTCTTGGTGAAGTGTTAATGCAAGAGAAGAAAGTGGTAGCTTATACCTCAAGGTAGTTGAAGTCGAGTGAGAAAAACTACCCTACTCGTGATCTTGAGTTGGCGGCGGTGGCCCGTGCTTTGATGACTTGGAGACACCTCTAGTTGGGAGGAGAAGTTCAAGTCTACACCAATCACAAGAGTCTCCAATACATCTTCACTCAATCTAATCTCAATATTCGGCCAACTCGTTGAGTGGAAATTATCCAAGATTATGATACAAGCATTGACTTTCCTCCGCGCAAAGCAAATGCCAATGCAGATGCTTTGAGCAGAAAGGCTTACTACAACAGTCTCATTCTAAAGCCTCTCCAGCCTGATCTTTGTGAATCTTTCAGGAAGCTCAACCTTCAGATAGTACCTCAGGGATTTCTTGCCAATCTCCAGATTTATCCTACCTTGGAAGATCAAGTCTGCCAAGCTCAACTTCTTCATGCTAGGGTGAAGAAAGTGAAGATTGGTTAGGCAAAGAGCACTCCAAAATATAAGTGCTTCCGTGTTGATGACAGAGATACCTTGTTCTTCGAGGACTACCTTGTCGTTCCGAAAGGAGAGGTCAGGAAACTTATCATAAATGATGCCCATAATTCCCTCCTCTCGATACATCCAGTTAGCTCCAAAATGTATCAAGATCTGAAGCAAACCTTCTGGTGGACTCAAATGAAACGTGAAATTGCTTAGTTCGTGAACAAGTGTGATGTGTGCGTAGAGTGAAGGCGGTGCATCAATGTCCAACAGGCCTCCTTCATCCTTTAACCATATCCGAGTGGAAATTTGATCATGTGGAGATGGATTTTTTCACTAGGTTTCCGAAGTCCAAGAGAGGCAACGATGCCATCTTTGTCGTCATTGACAAGTTGACCAAAGTTGCTCATTTCCTGTCAGTCAAAGACTTTGTCTCGGCAGCTCAACTTGTAGAGTTGTACACTTCAAGGATAGTCTCTTTGCATCGTGTTCCTATGCTCATTTCTTCAGAGCATGGAAGACTCTTTACTTCGAAGTTTTGGGATTCCTTTCAGACTGCGATCGGTACTAAGATCCGTTTCAGCACAGCCTTCCATCCTCAGACAAGTGGTCAAGTGGAGAGAGTCAATCAAATCCTTGAATATATGATCAGAGCTGGTGTGATTTCTTTTGGCATGAAGTGGGAAGTCTGCCTCCCGTTTGGCTGGTTCTCATACAACAAGAGCTTTCAAGCAAGCTCGGGCAAGGCCCCATTCGAGATTCTATATGGCAGGAAGTGTCGTACCCCTCTCAATTGGTCTCAGACTGGTGAGCGTCAGATTCTTGGGAATGACATGATCACTGACGCAAAAGAAATGTGTCATGTCATTCGGGATAATCTCAAAGAAGGTTAGTCCCGTCAGAAGAGCTATTATGATAGCAAGCATCATGACATGACTTTTTCGCTCAAAGTGTCTCCCATGAAGGGCATTCAATGCTTTGGCATCAAATGAAAGCTTGCTCCTCACTTTGTTGGTCCTTTCAAAGTTTGTTGGCAAGAGAGGTGACCTTGCATATCATTTGCAGCTTCCATACAATTTCTCCAATGTGCATGATGTGCTTTACGTCTCTCGGCTCCAGAGATGCTTCAAGACTCCAGAGCGCAAAGTTGATCTACAAGATATTGAACTCCAGCCCAACCTATCCTATCATGAGCATCTTGTAGCAATTCTTGAAGAGACTGGGCGCAAGACATGCAACAAGTCTATCAAGTTCCTCAAAGTTCAGTGGTCACATCATTCCGACAAAGAAGCCACTTGGGAACGCAAGGACCTTCTCCGTTCCGAATACCCAGAGTTATTCCAGTCCTAGATCTCGGCTCGAGATTCTCTTGTAGTGTGGGAGAATTTTAACAGCCCCAATGCAGTACCTTTCCCCTTTTGTAATACTTTCCTTGTATGGCAACCTTGTTATGTTTTATGAGGAGTTGCATCGATTGATCTTTTCTTCATCTCTGTTGCATCATGGCATCATGAATAGCATCATTTCATCTTGTTCTTCTTGTGTTTCACCTTGTTGTTGAAAGAGATTGAATACGTGAGTGTGACTTTGTGTGTGTAGTCTAATTGGGTGCAACAAGATCTCATCTCAAAAAACCCATCGTTGCATCATAGCTCTAAAACCTCTTCTTTCATTTTATATTAGTCGCAGATTTAAAAGTTTTTGTTTCGCTTCCAATAAAATGTTCCTCCCCTCCTAAAAATCTTATTATTTGTGGAGTGCACCCCCTGTGGTTTGGTTTTATTTTCCTTTTGGTTTTAACTAAAACAGTGCCTTATTTTAATAAAAGGAATTTTTTTTGCTCTGCTAAAATGCCCAACTTATTTTTATAAATTGTGGCATGTTTTTCGCACACCAAAGGTATTTTTTCATCTTCCAAATCATTTCCTTTTAACCCCTCTATATTATTCAAAACATGTTTTGTTAATTAAATTTTCAAACGCTTTTAACGCAGAGAGGGAGAGTCACATGGCCCATGTCCTATTGCTTTTGGCCCAGAGCATAGCCACCACCGATTGATCCTTTCCATCGATCAGATGACTAGGAGCTCGAGGCTCGAGATATTAAGCAGCATGCAGCCTCCTCTAACCCTAGCATCGCCGTTCCCCTCCTCCTCTCCCTCATAGCTGCACCAGGAGGACGCTAACGTTAGGAGCCATCCATTCCCGTGGTGATCGGGTTCCAAGGTCGACGACCACAACGTCCCCAACGACCACCTCTTCTTCAACGCCGACAGCACCTTCCTCGAAGCAGATCGTCGCCGTACCCCTCCATCACCGGAGCTCTTCTCTTCCATACCCTGGGTGAGCGCGCCTCCTCCACTGTCCCCCCTTACCTCTCTGCTTGCCTCGACATTGCATGTTAGCCGCAGCTCCACCAGATTTGCACTGGTGATGGCCACCGCAGCCGCTCGTGAGGTGTGCTTGCATGCATGCATGCGTAGCCATAGACGCCATCTACACCGTAGTCGCAGCATAGCGCGTCGAGCACCGCGTAGCTTCTGTGCGTGTGCGTGCGATTGCACTAGTGAGTTCGTCGCTCGCGCCTCTCTGTTAAACAGAAAAGGCGCCCCCTTTTTACATATCATCAAGGTGGATCCCCTCCTTGGGCAGATCCAGCTGACTAGCCCTGCTAGTTCGAGCACCGCGCAGTGACTGTGAGGTCACGGGTTCAAGACCCTGCACCCCCCCTTTTTACTTCTGCGATTTACCTCTGTGCATTAGCTGGTAGATTCTGTATAAGTGTATTGGTTATTCTTTTGCAGTAGAATCCCCATTGCTACTGCAGTGGCAATAGAGCTAGCGTTGCGCCTGTTAATCAGGGGTTCGAATCCCTTGGCGCCCTCCTTTTTAGCTTGTGTATTTATTCTGTTGGCTTGGCAGTAGAGTTAGATAGGTGGATTTTCTCCCGTGTTACTTCAGCTAACATAGTGTGTCCTAGTGGTTGGGAGAACTGTTGTGTTGCAGGTGGGTATGGGTTCGAGTCCCACTTCTCTCATGTTATTTTCTCCTGTCAGGCACTAGGGGCCCTGGTGTCTATGACTAGTGGGGCCCCCTGTCAAATTATATTCTCTGATTAAATGGTTTTTTGTGGTGTATATTCCATTTTTGGAATATGTCTAGAAGAGGAATATGCCAAATCTGGCCCTCATGTGACATATAAGTGTATAGGATTCTTAGTAGACTTTCTTATTCTTTGTTTTGTTGTAGTTTATGCAAGCAAGTATATGAGTGTGATATATGAATTTGAGGTAGAAAAACCAAGGAATCCAATGGTGGGATCATATTTTACTTTGTATCAAGTTTTCACAAATGACATTTGGCGATGAGGTGGCATTTTGTCATTTTCGTAGGATTAATTCTATGCATGCTTTGGAGGTTGTTCCATCCTGAAAGTTCTAGGTTTTTGTGAAGAATAGGGCTTGGTATTTTTGTTTGGCATGATACTCCAGTAGATAAGTGGATCGCTTGATGTTTCCAAGTGAAAAAAATATTGTTGTTTGCAGAACTAGAAATATTTCTAAGTGTTGGGACTTTTGTTTTCTTTCCCTATTGTGAGCATGGTTTTCATGGTTCTGTTGATCTTTGCTGGTTGCCCCAATGGCATGAATTGTAGTGGTTTAACCCCTCTAAAACTTGGTGCCACAAGATTCTTCACGGGGCTTGACTCATAGTTCTATTCCTTGTCAAAACTTGTTATTCTGTTGAAAATGGTTGCAATTGAAAATTTGTAATTTTCACTAAGTCTGAGATTTTGCTAGTATTTTCATGCCCTCTTGATTTGATGCTAGTAAGTTTTCTGTGGGGTTTTAGCCCAAGCAATCAAATAGTGATTGTTTGCATTTGTGTTCCTCTAATTTTTTTTTAAATTTCATGCCTTAATGTCGGATGTAGATACCTTAATTCATGTGAGGAAAGTGGTAAGGTGTTGTTAGTGGACAGATTGTGTGTTATTTTGTTTTGGCCTTGGTGTGAGTTGTGCTTGATGGAGTTGCATCATACTTAGCTCTATTCCACCTGGAATTTTGTTCTTAGTCCAATGGCAACCTTGGAATTCCATGTGGATGCCGATAGCATGTAGTTTATTTTTGTTTTGTCTCCGTAAGCTTCTATATCTTGTTATGTAGTTTCTGGTAGTTCCGTAACTCGGTTCGCGACATTCTTTATATACTTTTGAACCGTTCTCTTGTAATTCATCCATTCCTTCCATGTTCATGCATGTCTAAATAAGTTAACTTGAGGTTTTGTCCGGAATAGTCATAACTCAAGTAAAGCATGAAAGTTGACTAGTATAGAAATGACATGCTTCATTTCGTGCCACACATGCATCATATTGCGTGTAGGATTGTCACTTGCTGGTGTTTATTGGCTGTTTATTTCTTTTGGTTAGCATCGTGTTCTGAGAACGAGTTCGAGGATTCTGTTGAGTACATTCACGAAGATCAAGAGCAGTTCCAGTCTGAAGATCTCACACGCGAGATGATCGTGACCCTGACACCGTTTCTAGCTTTGTTATGCCTAGTTGAATCATTTTAATCATTATATTCTGTGATTAGTTGGTTTTGTTGTGGTGTATATTCCAGTTTTGGAATAAGTTTTGAAGAGGGATATGCCAAATCTGGCCCTGATGTGACATATAAGTGTATAGGATTCTTAGTAGACTTTCTTCTTCTTTGTTTTGTTGTAGTTTATGCATGCAAGTATATGAGTGTGATATATGGATTTAAGGTATAAAAAACCAAGGAATCCAATGGTGGCATCATATTTTACTTTGTATCAAGTTTTCAAAAATGTCATTTGGTGACGAGGTGGCATTTTTTTCATTTTTGTAGGATTAATTCTATGCATGCTTTGGAGTTTGTTCCATCATGAAAGTTCTAGCTTTTTGTGAAGAATAGTGCTGGTATTTTTGTTTGGCATGATACTCCATTAGATAAGTGGATACCTTGATGTTTTCAATTGAAGAAAATCTTGTTGTTTACATAGCTAGAAATATTTCTAAGTGTTGGGACTTCTGTTTTCTTTCCCTATTGTGAGCATGGTTTTCATGGTTGTGTTGATCGTTGCTGGTTGCACCAATGGCATGAATTGTAGTGGTTGAACCCCTCTACAACTTGGTGCCACAAGATTCTTCACATGGCTTGACTCATAGTACTATTGCTTGTCAAAAGTTGCTATTCTGTTGAAAATGGTTGCATGTAAAAATCTGTAATTTTCACTAAGTGTGACATTCTACTAGTATTTTCATGCCAAGTTGATTTGATGCTAGTAAGTTTTCTGTGGTGTTTTAGCCCAAGCAATCAAATAGTGATTGTTTGCATTTGTGTTCCTCTACAACTCTGTTAAATTTCATGCCTTAAGGTCGGATGTAGATACCTTAATTCATGTGAAGAAAGTGGTAATGTGTTGTTGGTGGACAGATTGTGTGTTATTTTGTTTTGGCCTTGGTGTGAGTTGTGCTTGATGGAATTGCTTGATATTTAGCACTATTCCACCTGGGATTTTTTTCTTAGTCCAGTGGCAACCATGGAATTCCATGTGGATGCGGATAACATCTAGTTTATTGTTGTTTTGTCTCCGTAAGCTTCTATATCTTGTTTTGTAGTTTCTGGTAGTTCTGTAACTCGGTTCGCGACATTCTTTATATACTTTTTCACTCTTCTCTTGTAATTCATCCATTCCTTCCATGTTACTATATACTGTCTAGAATAGTAATAACTCAAGTAATGCATGAAAGTTGACTAGTATAGAAATGACATGCTTCATTTCATGCGTCACATGCATCATATTGATTGTAGTATTGTCCCTTGCTGGTGTTTATTGGATGTTTATTTATTTTTGTTAGCATCGTGTGCTGAGAACGAGTTTGAGGATTCTGTTGAGCACATTCAGGAAGATCAAGAGCAGTTCCAGTCTGAAGATCTCACAGGCGAGATGATCGTGACCTTGACACCGTTTCTAGCTTTGTTATGCCTAGTTGAATCATTTTAATCGTTACTTGTTGCAGCCTACCACCTGACAATAAGCCTCCAAACATTGCCATGAAACCTCTAACCCTTCACCTCCTAGCAAATATTGTTTGGCTAAGTTAGTGCTTGCTCAACCTTGTTATAAAATTGCTAGTTTCAGGTGCAACATGATCCATGTGATAACATGGGTAATTTGATTATCATCTTATACAAAATGATATACAATTAATGCACCTATATATTTGGTAAAAGGTGGAGGCATGGCCTTTCGCTAGGTGATTTTTTCCGCTTTTTCTGACTTAGTTTCTGCTACTGGTGTTTTATTACATAACTAAGCGCTCCTAACACGTTCGGGGTTGTGATGGGCACCCCCTTGGGAAATCGTTTAGTGTTAAGGCTTGTGTGGCAAGACCCTAGTTTGGTCTTAAATTTGCTAGTAACTTAAAAATAAAAGCATAGGGAGTAGCTACCCCGAGGAAACTTAATCTAAGTGGTAGTACCTAGAGAACTGTGCAAACTAGAGAACTAGAGAACTGTGTTGGTCCAAACTAGAGAACTGTGCAGGGCCAACCCAGGGCAACTTGGGAGATCTCTATCATGCCATATACACTAGCTTATTCGTCGTGTCTTGAGACTGAGATACGTGTCTCATATCGGGTTTGTCGACACGTCGGGTGGTCTTGCTGGACTTGTCTTACCTTAACGATATATCTTGTGCATCTGGATTCCGATGAGACTTTGGGTCTTCTCAGAGTTGAGGTTTTCCACGAAGGAATCATTCGAGGTCGCGAGTTTTGTGATCAAGGATTTCTATGCGGCTTGTGGTAATTTGTGATGGAATAGTTGGAGCACCCCTGCAGGCTTATATCTTTCAAAAAGCCGTGCCCGCGGTTAGGTGGCAAACATTGAAACTTTGTTAACATCCGGTTCTAGATAACTTAAAGTAACGTAACTAAAACATGCCAATTGTGTGTGTAACCGTGATTGTTTCCTTCAGAGTTCGTTCTTTCATCGAGAACACGATGGGGTTATGACTGACGTAAGTAGGTGTTCAGGATCACTTAGTGATTATGCTTAGTCACGACCGTCATGTGTAGACCACCATATGTGTAATTCTTGTTCAACGTAAGTTAGCCACCATAAATGGTTAGAGCTGCTGCAAACTCAAACACATACCCCATCCTTACCCGACAACTTAGTTATATTCGATGCCATGGTCATGAGATTGTTGAGTCCTCGTGGTTCACAGATTACAACAACCACCCACAAGTATAGGTATCGCAGATGTAGATGCTTTCGAGGACACCCACCTGAAGTGGGAGTTGACGAGGACAGTGGCCGGATATATGTGACGTACCCCGATGACTAGAGATCCTTGGTCGTTATCTTGCTCCTAGTGGGTCGGGAACATTGCTTTTGTCGTTAACTTGTTCGTAGTCGGACCGTGCCTTATGAATGATTTGAATAAATGTTGTGTGGATCTTGTAACTTAGTTTGTGGCGAGTGTAAGCCAAATATTATTACTCATGCCTCTTGTATGTATTGTAATGTTTATCGTTCTTGTGAAACACTTAGATGCGCCCCTTTCCCCTTTTGAGGCCACGCCCCCAAATGAGGAAAGAGCCACATCATCGACATTACAGGCACTCTATGGCCCTAAACACGTGGTATGAGCACCTTACACAGATGTTACATGACCGTGGATTTGAAGTTGGGAAAATTGACCCTACTCTTTTTACTAAGAAGGTCAAGGGGAACGTGTTCATATGCAACTATATGTTGATGATATTATCTTTGGTTCTCCTAACAAAGCATTTAATGAAGAATTCATTGCACTAATGACTAAGTAGTTTGAGTTGTCTATGATGGAAGAGTTGAAGTTTTTCCTTGGATTCGAACTCAAGCAATGGAGTCAGGGAACCTTCATCAATCAAGAAAATACAATCAAGACACAATCAAAAGGTTCAAGATGGATGATCTCAAACCAGCCAAGGCCAACACTCTTATGGTAAAGTTGTGGATCGAAACGTATATTGCTTTATGATCGGCTCCCTACTTTACCTTTATGCATCTAGACCAGATATTAAGTTGAGTGTGGGAATTTGTGCACGATTTCGATCCACACCTAAGGAAATCCATTATGTGTCGGTCAAGCGAATCTTTCGATATTTGGCTCAGACCCCAAACTTTTGCTTATGGTACCCCAAAGGTACTTCATTTGATCTCATAGGACATTCGAACTCGGGCTAAACGGGAGACCGTGTGGACATGAAGTGAACTTCTAGAGGCTGCCAATTCCTTGGTCGCTCTCTCATAAGTTGGTCTTCAAAGAAAGAAAATTGTGTTTATGTCTTATCCACCAAGTCCGAATATGTAGATGATGCAAGTTGCTATGCTCAGTTGCTCTGGATGAGGCAAACTATAAAGGATTATGGTGTCACTTGTGACAAAGTGCCTCTTTAATGTGATACTATTCGTGCGATCTCAATCTCCAACAACCCGGTTCAACATTGCAGGACGAAGCACATCAATATTTGTCACCACTTCATCTAGGAGCATATAATGCATGGGGAGATTGGCCTCATTTACCTCAACACTCATGAACAGCTTGCAGATATCTTCACGACGCCGTTGAATTAAGCAAGATTTCGCGAGTTAAGGCATGAGCTAAATATCATTGATTTGAGAAATATGGATTGAAACTAGGCACACCCCACCACTCTCATCGTTTTATCTTCTTTCGGTGTAGGCATGGAATTAGGGGGAGTGTTATTCTCTCAGTGAACTCTCCCTCCCCGTATAATGCATAAATTGATCTGATCATACACTTTCGTCATCTTCGATGACACTTGTGCTTCAATGACGAGTTATAGTCTTGGTCCCAAGGTTAAAATCGTCGCGGTGTCATACCTACTAACTCAAACATAGTTGGCTTCGCCCCCTCCCCCCCTTCCTTATGGAATTTGTCTCACGGGAATTTCTCACATTTGTCTCTTTCACTCCAAGTTGTTCTCTCTATTTTTCTTTCACAATTTGGAGTGAACTCACCTACTTGACATGGTTTTCTATCTTTTTCTTCATAAAAGTTTGATTTTTCCTGGTTTCTGTACGTTTTTGGGGCCATCCGAAGCTGTACTACCACTGCCCTAGCGGTACTACCGATGATAAGAGGTAGTACCGCCCGTAGCAGCGATACTACCACCGGGCAGCGGTACTACTACTTAGAGTTTTCCACACGGGGGTTATGGGGCCGGGGAGGGGCAGTTTCTTTCCCCATACCCATTCATCCCCACTCCTCCTTGTGGGTGTCTCTCTCTAGGTGACCCCAAGGCTCTCGTGGCCATCTCCGATCTCTATTTTCGGCCACCCATTCGCGATTTCAACCGGAGGAATCTTTCTCCACCCTCTCCTATTGTCATTGATAATGGTATTGTCCCCGTTCTTCTTCTCCTTTGGTCTATTTTTCAGATCTAGGTCTTGAACAATATCTGATGTATCTAGGTCTTTTTTGGTTCCGATTTGCGGCATGTGAGGGGTGTGGATTATAGTCGGAGTGTAGATATGTTGATATTTTAGAAATTGCGTGGTCAAGATATCCCCGATAGTACCGGATGTGACCTATGGTGGTTTTCACCAGAAGGTTCCAGCCCTAGGCGCTACTACCGCTCATCAGAGCGGTTGTACCGCCCCTGTCAGCGGTACTACTGCCCTAGTCTGGCCTTTTCCCACTTTTTCTTCTTGTTCATCATTTCTTTCTTGAGTATCATTGTGGCTTGCTGTTGTGTACTCATGTTTGTTCTCTCATCCTTTCGTCTAGTTGTGTTTCTTTATCTCACGAGGTAACAGCTCGGCTCCTCAGGAGCGTAGGACTAATCCCATGCGTGGCTGCACGAAGAAGTACCGTTTTTCGGAGGCTGATAGTTCAAGCCAACCACAGGAGGTTGCTCCTACCGAGAAGATCAGTCAATCCAAGGGGAAGCGCCTTGCTGTCCGACCCTTGAAGTACCAATCCATGGCTACTCTGAAGGCTAAGGAATTCTCGATGTCCCACAAGCTTAATCCCTATGTGGATCCTCAGGATCCCTCAATGACCAACAATCCCTTCTTCATCCGGAAGCAACTGTCCATCTACAGTACCATTTTTAAGCCAAGAGAGAACTTGTATGTTCCTCACGTCAAGTCTATTGATGTTGAACATATGCATTGCAATGAAAGGTATTTCTAGACTGCTCTCTCCCTCTCTGACAAGCTGGGAATCCTTGGTATTATGGAGTTCAACAAAGACTTTGATGATGAGCTTATTGCGGTGTTCTTTGCCACGGTTCACCTAGGAATTGACAAAGCCAGGACTCTTACATGGATGACCAATGGTAGGCTGCTTTCTGCTCCCTGGAAATCCTTTATGGATCTTCTTCACATTGAGTCCAAGGGTCTTGAGACCCCTGTGGGATTCTGTCCACACCATGAGTATGCTGCTACCCACAACCAAGCCATGTACTAGTTTAGCACTGAGAAGATCTCGTCTGTCGGTGTTCTGGGGTTGGGGGTACACAGACCTCCCTGCCTACGGCCCAGGGCGGGCCCGGCTCACCAGAGCAAACCAACGGGCCGAGCACACCTCAAGGAAAGGCCCTCGTGAGGGGCCAAGCCTCACGAGGAGGAGGAGCGTCAAGACCCACAGGGGCCCCTCCGGAGCGGCGGATATTCCGAGGCAAGGCCAGGCCTCACGAGTCAAGGCTGATGCCAAGAAAGGACAGGTGAGCAGCAGATGGCAGGACGGGGCAGTTTCCCCTTTGGTGCAAAGGAGGCAGGAGCATACAGGTTTCCCAAAGGCATCTTCCAAAGGTTTCCCCTCTGGTACAACAAAGCCGCGGCCTCCCACCAGTAGGGCAAACGTCATCCACGGGGCCATCTCTACGGCGCGGACAGTTACATTGCAGGCGAAGACAACCTTTGGGCACGGGAGCATGTTCCCTTGTTCCCCTTCAAAATTGGCCGATGTGGGATCCCTTCCCACCGAAGCTATGAGGGAATAGGACCCGAGCCTCCACTATAAATAGAGAGGGTATGGTACTTGAGAGGGGTAGCCCATTCGGACCGTAGAAGAACACACCTACTCGCTCGGCCTCCGGAGGCCCAAGAACAGTGTACTAAATCATCCACCACCTCCATGAGAGGCAATCCACCAAACACAGGAGTAGGGTTTTACGCTTCGCAACGGCCCAAACCTGGGTAAATCGTTGTGTTCTGTGTTCCCCTCGTCATCGTATGAGTCCTTCATAGTTTCCATCGAGTAGTGGGTTAGGTGAGGAGAAGCAGGGAGAGGCCTTCATACATGCCCTAGTGTTTGAATCCTTAGGGTTTTGCGGAGCCCGAAATCCGACATCCTCTACTACAGCACAAGTTCAAGAGTCAGGTTCAGCCTCTGTATATCTCTCATGTTATGTGGTGTGAGCTCTGTTTTGCGGTGTCTGAACGTAAGTTCCCCATGTCTGGCCACTTTCTGATGCATCTGATTGAGAACACATGGGAAGCAACATTTCCTGATTACTAGTTTGAAGCCGGGGACTTGCTTTCTCATAAGATTGTGAAGCTTAGGCAAAAGGACAAGTGGGATACTCAGAGTGCCCCTGAACAAGATGTGTCTGACGACATGAATGAAGATTCTGCTCATGACGAGGATGATGAGGACTTTGTGGCTCACGAGGACACTGCTTCCCCTGCTGCGCCCTCCAATCGAGAACCTTGTTAGGCTCAGAAGCTCAAGGAGAAGATGAAGAAGCTCTTTTGTATGTGTTGTATTGTGGGATCCGCAAAACCCTAAGGATTCGAACTCAGGGGCGAGTATGAAGATCTCACACGGCCTAACCTCGCCCAGCTATCTACTCGATAGGAATGGCGAAGAACTCACTCGATGGTGAGGGAAACACAGAACACAACAGTTTACCCAGGTTCAGTCCGCGGCGAAGCGTAAAACACTACTCCTGCTTAGTTGGATTGCCTCTCGTGGAGGTTGGTGTATGAACTAGTACAGTGCTTGGGCGCCTTCAGAGGCTGGATGACATTGCGGAGTGCTGGTGGGTGATTAGGTGGTTCGGAAATGGGATCCCCTTCTACGAGGCAACCTATCCTCTATTTATAGTGGTGGCCCCAGTCCTCTTCCCTTATCGTTTCGGCAGGAAGGGATCCCATAGTGGCCAATTTTAAAGGGGAACAGGGGAACATGCTCCCCTGCCAAAAGATGGTCTTCGCCTACAAAGTAGCTGTCAGCGCTGCAGGGGCCGGACCAGGGAAGACGTCCGTCCTACCGGCGGGCGGCTAGGGTCATGTTGCGCAAGCATGGAAACCTTGGAAATATGCCTTAGGAACCCGCATACTTCCTTGCCCCCTTTGCACCAAAAGTGGAAACTGTACCGTCGTGTTGTCTACTGCCCGCATATCCTTCCTCTACGTCATCCTTCACTCTTGAGGCCGGGCCTCACCTAGGAATATCCGCTGCTCCGGAGGGGTCCTTAGGAGGCCCCCTCTAGGTCTTGATGTCGTTCCTCCTCGTGAGGCTTGGCCCCTCACAAGGGCCTTGCCTTGAGTGATGTCGGGCCCGTTAGCTTTCTTGATGAGATGGGCCAGCCTTGGGCCGCAGGTAGGCAGGTCTGGGTTCCCCATTCCCAGAATGCCGACATTAGCCCCCGGGCCCAAGGCGCACCTGGGTTGGCTTCTCGGCAAAGCCTTGAGGGCGGCCCGAAGCGTCGCGGGCACTAGTAGCCTGTGGTCCTGGCGGCACACGTGTCCAGCGGATGTGTGGTGATGCTCTCGCTCCTCAAGGTGTCTGGGGTCCGCCAGGCAACGATGGCACGATCTCCAAGAATCATGCAGGTCATCATTGTTCTCATTGAATGGCATTTGCCGCCCCGTAGCTCGACCTTCGGCGTGTCGTCGAGCCGGCGCCTGCTGAGTCTCGTCTTCTTCTCTAGGACGAAGTCAGCCCACACGTGGGCATCCTGATGGAGTGGTACGTCCGGGTGCCCGGCTCCAGCGAGAAGGAGGGCTCCGACGCCGAGCCTGCAGGCGCCAAGGGAGGTGGCGGCGGCCTCTCCCCCTACTCACCCCCAGCTTCTGTTTACCTTCATCGTTCTCCTTTTTTCCTTTTGCTCCTGAATTGATGGCTTGATCGTTAGTGGTCGTTGCGGCTTGGCTTCCAGGTCTAAGGTCCTTCATTGCCCCAGCCACTGATTGGGAGTGACGGGGCCGGGGCCCTCAGGAGGTCTTGTCTTCCCGAGGCACCGCTCGTGCCGCCGCATGTTCGGTGGATGGCCTTCTTCCTTGCCGCTGCTGAATCCTTAGGCTCTGCATCCTATCGTTAGCATCCATGTTCCTAATTCATTGTTCGTTTGACGTGGAACGAGAAGGTTTAAGTCTGGGCCTGGGGGTACTTAGCTCGTGGATTTGTGTTGGTCCCTTGCGTAGTCCCTCCTGTGTAGCTCATGTTTTGTAGGTGGGATGGGGTGAAGACCCTTTTGGCACTCTATGTCTGCGGGTCCCGGTCCCATGCATTTCCCTGCCTCCGTAGGGCGCAACCCGTTACCAAGGTTGCCCCCCACAGGGCAAGGCCCTGAGCCAAAGGCCATGTGTCCATGTGACCGGTAAGGCTCCTCAGGCGTGCTGCTCAGGAGCCCCCCTTAACATGCAAGCCGCTCTGCATCGTCAGGCCCCGGCCCCGCACATTTTCCCACGGCCGTTAGGCTCGCGCTTCACAGGGCGGGTGTCGTGGTTTTCTCACGGCAGATGTCCTTGTGAGAGGACTTAGTAAAGGAGCCATCACACCTTGGTGGCGACTTAAAGGGGGTGAGCAAAAGAGAGACTCAGGTTTACCCAAGTTCGGCCCCTCGTGTGGAGGTAAAAGCCTACGTCCTGCTTGATGATGGATTCGATTACAAGGAGGGCATAACTCGCCTGACCTAGCTCTCGATGATTTCTAACCTGCCCTATCTGCCCCAGAGACTCGCCTTTATATACAGGTCGAGGCCCTAGGATTTACAAGAGTCCTAGCCACGCTACAGATCATGGTCTTCCATATCTCTAAGTCGCCGTGCTTTCCAAGACTGGAAACCTCCTTGGCGGCTTATCTTCTGCATCAATCCTGAACTACCATCTGGTTCATGGGCCCTTGGGCTAAGGCTTGTATTAAGAAAGTATGAGTCGCACCTTTCGTGACCCGTCATAGTTAGGGCGGGTTACACCGTAGGTAATATCCCCAACATTAGGCCCCAGATTGACTTGAATTGATTCATGCCAATGAACATCCACGCTCACTTTGGACGACTTGTATTACTTCCATCTTTTGAAGAATGACAAGCCGCTATCCCTCATAAATTGTCTGAGCCGCCAAGTAGTTATTGATGACATCACCTTTTCCCTCAATTTTCGGGATTCGTTTGACGTAATTGCCCAACGGATCTTTTTCATCGTCACTTTGTTATCCAAAAAATCCAGGCGCCATCATTGCGAATTTTCAATCTGTCGCCACTATTCCCGCGCCTGCCGTTTCGTTTCCAGCGCCCGACCTTTAAAGAGTCACAGGGGGGAGTGGGGGCGCCGTCACCTACCCCCACTTCATCTTCCTCGTCAGCTCCATCTTCCTCGCGCCTACGCTTCGGCCTTCTCGCCATTCCCGAAGCCCCGTCGCCAGCCACCGCAGTCCGGGCGTCTCCAGGCCAATGGAAGGCGCGGTCTCCGTCGCGGATCTTCCGCATCCATTTCCTGGTGTCGTCATCCTCTCTCAGGTAAACACCCTTCCTCCATTAGGGTTAGACCTCGAAGCGCATGTTCTTCTAGGTTAGCCTCGGAATGCGATGAACATCTCTCCTTTATTTTGGATCCGTCAATATGCTTACGGTATATCCTTCACAGTAATAAACCACTGTAGTTTCACCGCATCTCCCATTCATATGGCATCCCTGTCGCATTCTTCACGTTCATAGCTCTCATAATTTCGACATGCATTATCTTTTTAATTTGTCCACCCGTAGATCCGTAATTTATTGCTCGCTTTTAGAAACATGTTTATCCTTCTTCTGGGAATATCCCTAAGGAAAAAATACTTTTAGAGTCGCTGCTCACCTTCTTCCATCATGGCGAGTTAGAACATCCCCATAGCTACGCCTTTGATTGCTGAATGGCGATTCATAATGTCTGTGTAGACATACTGTAGACCACTCAACTGGCGAGTTAGAATATCCCCATATCCACGCCTTTGGTTACTGAACGGCGAGTCATAATGTACCTATAGACATACTGTAGATCACCCAACTGGCGAGTTGCCACTTTATATGGTCTTTAATAACCCGCCTTGTTCCTTCCTTTTGTAGTCATGGGTAATATCTCGAAATGCAATTGGTTACCAACCAAGATCACCGACGCCTATCTCGAGAAATATGTTTTGGTGAGTTATCTTGATCGTAAAGAAGTTATTGGCTGGCGGACTGCCCCAGGCGAGGTGACTCCCAATCCTGCAGAGGGGAAGGTAGTCATTTTTGTTGATCATCTTGAGCGAGGCTTCAAGCCTCCCGGGTCAAATATCTTCAGAGACGCCCTGCACTTCATCAACGTTCACCCTCAAGACTTGGGGCCAAACTCCATCAGCAACCTTTGCCAATTCCAAGTGTTTTACGAGGCCTATCTACAGATTGAACCCACAGTGTTGCTATTTTGGAACTTCTTCTATCTGAACCGCCAGACCGAATTCACCAGTGGGCCTAACTTGGAACTTGGGGGGTCAACATCCAGCGACGTCACGAATGTCGGTTCCCACGTGTCATTCTGCCCAACCACCACAAAGGCTGGACCCAGTCATGGTTTTATTGTTGTGACACATCTCCTCCCGGTGAGAACCCACTTCCGGGTTACACAGAAGATCGCCTACCCATGGATTTCAAGCTGTCAGAGAAGCTTAGTGAAGAAGAAGAATCATACTTTATCCCTATCTTCTCCCAGCAAAGGTCTTTGACCAATAATGGTCTTACTCGGGTTGACCTAGTCCGTTGTTGGGTGGAGTGGAGTATTCTTCCTTTGAGTCGCCGGGATGGCCTGATGTGCGAGTATGACGACAGTGAGAACCACCCCCAATGTTTCTTCCATACAAGACTCACCGAAGAAGACATTGTCGAAATGATCAAGAAATTAACCAGCCAGCCCTTGGAGAACTGCGCCAAGATTGGGTTCAACCTTTCTGCCTCTCCAACCCGGCTCCAGCGGTAACTATCGAAGTTGCCTCCTTTTACTCTTTCAATGTATTAACATAAGGCCCGTGCGTTGCAACGGGAGAAAAAAACCATACACTCTTAATTTATAAAAAATGGTCTATAATCTGAGACTTCGTAGTTACGACAAGAAATATATGATCTTACCCTACAAAAGTTCAATTCAAGATTCCACAGGTCTTCTATTTTGACACGGTTTGCATGTAGATTTAATACATATAGAGAAATGGGCAAGTGACCTTCAATTTCATCTCCAATCCTGATTTTGTTGACGTGTTCATCCCCATTCCGGATTAGTACCTGTATGAAAGAAAGACGAATAACGAATTATTTATTAAAATTGCACCCTAGATAATTTTTTATTATACATTTAACATGTAAAATAACATCATATTTAAATTTTACATATTTTTTTAATCAAATTCCATATATAACATGTTAAATTTGAAGTTACGGTTTAGAAGATATGACTATTTTAAAAAACATTTAATATGTACTGCGGGTTTAATGTTAGAAACATCAGGATTTTTTTTATAAAATAGAAAGACGGACTAAGAATACCTATTTCTTTTATTAGTAGGAATAGATTTGCCAATGTTCCAGGTTTGAACTTTATATTCTATCAACCAGAAAGGATTAGCATTTTGGTCTCGAAGGCAAAAGGTGACTATCCAGAAAACAACTAAGCCGCCTCCGAAGAAGAAAAAGAAGAGCAAGGGCAAAGCCGCCGCCAAGGAGTCACCCGTCGTTGGCAAGTCTCGAGCCAGCGAAGAACAATCAGAGGTAAAAATTTACCCTTTTGTTTGTAGTCACTATGTTCCGACTTATGCTTATGCCCTGTTATCTTTGTGCGTAGGACGATGGTTATGAAAGCCAAGATGACGTCGTCGAGGTAATTTCTATTTCTTCTGACTCAACTTCTTCTTATCCTAGGCCGACTAGGCGCATTTGTGGAAAAGTTCCCATGTCTCACCCAAATGCTCATCTGTACCCTGATTTCCTTTTTAAGAAGGCGAGGTATACCCCCAAACGTCAGACCCGAAGCCATTCTGGCGACTTAGTTTCCGGGTTACCCGAAAAGACAACTGGTCGGAAACGACCAAGTGAGGTATACTCTTGTTAACACCTTCCCCTTCTTGTGAAAAATGTTATTCACAATTCGTTCACTCCTTGAACTTTTGTCCTTGAGGTCTCTCCTCCTTCATCCGGCGACTCACTAATCTCGGCTCTTCCCCCAATGATTCATGTATAGGGGTAAGTTCTTTTATTAACCTGTTTCCATCCCAATAATGATACTTGTTCTAACTTTGATGTCTTTTCATCTTAGAACACACGCAAAGAAGAGAAATCTGGCGACTTGTCTTATGCTCCTAAAACAACTGAGGTGTTTGGTATGAGCACCTCTGTCCCAGAATTTGACAAAGACCCAGCGGCGGCTCGTGATGACCTTGTGGATGACATTCCTGACGTCCGGACTGATCCTCCAAGACCTATGAAGGAGGCCACTGAAAACGTAAACCCGCCAAGCTCTTCCAAGGCGACTGAAGATCCAGATACCGTAATTGTTACTGGTACTGGCTACTCCAAGCCTGTAATGGCGGTGTTATCCACACATGCATCCAAAGAGATCCATCCTTCTATAGAGCAAGACATCACTAAGCTGAAGCTTCCCCATTATGAGAAGCTTTAATTTGAGCTATGAAATGGACAAGAGCTTGGTCAACACGATGCGAATCAAACATGAGGTACGTCCTTTGTTATTTGTAATTCCAACCATTAGCCTTCCAATGGACTAGTTTGTTTGATGAATTGTGTTTGTTGCAATATCTGGTAGACCCATATCTATCCGCAACCCCCAAGAGCCGGGTCATCTTTTGAAATATGAGCCAGGTCTTGAATGTAAATAAAAACTTCAACTTGTAGCCCCAAGGACCGGGTCATGTTTTGAAAGATGAGTCGGGTCTTGAAATAGATAAAAACATCAACCTGTAGCCTCCAAGGGCCGGGTCATCTTTTGAAAGATGAGCTGGATCTTGAATAAGATAAAAACTTCAACATGTATCCCCCAAGGGCCGGGTCATATTAAGAAAGATGAGTCGGGTCTTGAATTAGATAAATATGTCAACCTGTAGCCCCCAAGGGCCGGGTCATCTTTTGAAAGATGAGCCAGGTCTTGAATTTAGATAAAATCTTCAATATGTAGCCTCCAAGGGCCGGGTCATCTTTTGAAAGGTGAGCCGGGTCTTGAATTTAGATAAAAACTTCAACCTGTAGCCCCCAAGGGGTGGGTCTTTTTGAAAGATGACCTGGGTCTTGAATTTTGTATGACTTCAAAAAGAATCATACATTAGCCCCCAAGTGTGAGGGATGTTTTTTGCAATAGTTCTGAAACTTGCCTCCCCAATTTTTTTGCATGAATCCTTGACCCGGGCCGAGTCATCCTTAGCTAATTTGAAGAAAAACTTAGCCGAACAGCAGAATGCTCGGACCGACTCTGAAGAGAAATATCGGTTGGCCCTTGCTGATATGGAGAAAATGAAGGCTGATCACCAAAAAATTGAGAAGAAAGCCCATGCTGATCAAGACGCCATCATGAAGCGGGCAGAACAAGACGAGGAGAAGCTAGAAGTCGCTCTGCAAGAGCTCTCCGGGTTAAAAAAAGCACATCTCCAACATGACCCAAACCATCTTTGGTAAGAATCAATTCCCTTTGTCTGAAAAGAAGGTTCAATAGAGTTTGCAAATACTGGCTGTCACATGTTATCTTTTGTAGGTCCCCAAGCCACCAATCTTCAAAACGACAGCATCCTGAAGCTGAAGGTGATTTACACTTTTACAGAGCAGTTGTATACGGGAGGCATGATGACGATGAAGGCAGTGATGGGCAACAAGGAGCCAATAAAATCCGTCAAGCATATGCTGGGTTGCCTGTCAACACTGCCACCTTAGGTAGAAGAACTGAAGAGATCAGTCGCCCACAAGGAAGCACTGACTACCCTAAGTTGATGTCTGGCCTACGCTCCCGAACTGAAGCCAGAGGAGGTAGCTGTTGGTTATCCAGAATTGAAAGATGATGAGTCAGAGTTCACCGAAGAAGATTACCACTGGGTTGTGAAAGAGTCTAGCTTCGCGACGACTCAGCTAGCGGCCAGCTTGGACTTGAACAAATACCAGGCTTGGACTTGAACGACAGTAATAAAAAGGTGACTCCTCCTTCGTTTGAAGTTACCGGCCAGACTCCCCGCCGGGTAAGAACCCCTTCGACTTTGAAGCTGAAGATGAATTTGTCGCCTTGTCCAAGTGCAATTGGAAACTGGGCGACTTACAAATCGAAGATGGAGAGAGCTCAAGGCAGGGTGACCCGGAGGCGGCTTGAGTTTACTTAGCATGTAATCAATTCTTCAAAAACAAATTGATCTTTTTTCTGACCGGGAGATGACGCCCGGTATGGACTAGTGGGCCATGTAATAGTCTTTAGGTTTCAGGGAAACCATCTTCCACCCATGCCTTCTGCTTGACAGTTCTGAATTGTTATCCTTTTTGCGAATCATGAATCGCCCTTCCCAATCCTTATGCTCGATAGTTAGGAAGTGTCATAGTTTCTTCAACCTGTTTACCAGGGGAAACATCATAAGCTGACTCAATGAGTCGCGACAAGAGATAAACCAACCCAGTGGGTCATGGCGAGTTATAAATAAGGAACTAGCTCGGTGAGTCGCGGCAAGTTATGAACAAGGAGCCGTCTCAGTGAGTCGCGGCGAGTCATAAAAAGTTTTACGAAACCTTGCGGCAGTGCCACGAAGATAGTCATAAAAATTTGTCGGCTCGATGAGCTACGACAGGATAGCACGAGTTTGCAAAACTCTACTGCTACCCCAAGAAGGCTTTTGCAACAGCTCAAGTTATTTAGACCGGCTGATGAGGCGCGAGTAAAGTTTCAGTGAAGCAGGTTCAATGAACCAATGGTTTCTCTATTTTCCATGTGTGGCTCTGGCCGGTACCTTTAATGTTTTAACCAAGGCGACTTCAGGGTCCAAAAACCGGATTGACTCGCCAAGAGTACATGGGTCCATAAGGAGACTCGTCCAACACATAGTCCAGTATAACCATTTGTAATGCAGTAATTTTTCGCTAGCCAAGAGGGTAGTCAGGCTGAACTCAGTGAGTGGTAGCCCCCAAGTGACCTATGATTTGGGAAAAAGTCGGACAGAGGATTGCAGAAGCGTTTACGCTCTTACTGCAAAACAACTGGGGAACTAGTAGCCCCCATGTAAGCCGGCTTAATTCTCAAATTCATATAAGGCGCCCATGTTTGAACCGTGCAACGTGGCAACTTTGGTCCTCTTTGGCTTACGAGTACCCAGTTTTGAAATAAGTGTAGCATGGCGACTTATGCTCTTTGGTACTGATAGCGTCCATGCTTGGACAACTTATTGAACAATAAAGACTCATGCTTTCAAGAAGCTGAACCGGCAAAGGACCCCGAAGTTCGTGGGCGCCGGCTTTATTTCTTTATAAATAAAAGATTACAAGTTTTGAGATTGCAGAAAAGAAAGAAGAGCATGGCTCTAGGTGTAGTAAGGCCGCAAGTAGGAGATATTCCAAGGGCGAGTTGACTCAACCTCTGTCGTTGGCCTATCAGGGCGAAGATCCATCAAGTAGTATGAACGGTTCCGAAGATTCTTACTGATAACAAATGGTCCTTCCCATGGGGGTGATAACTTATGCATACCAATTTGGTCTTGAATCAACTGGAGCACTAAGTCGCCCTCTTGAAAAGTCCGGCTCTTGAGGCGGCGGTTGTGATAGCGTCGCAAGTCCTCTTGATAGATCGCCGATCACGATGCAGCCAAGTCTCGCTCTTCCTCCAAAGCATCCAACGAATCTTGACGTGCCAACTCATTGTCATGTTCCACATAAGAGGCGACTCGTGGTGAATCATGTCTGATGTCACTTGGCAATATTGGCTCTGCCTCGTAGACTAGGAAAAAGGGAGTAAACCCATAGAGCGATTTGGGGTGGTCCTGATACTCCATAAAACTGAGGACAATTCTTCAACCCAACATCCTGGGGTACGCTCCAGCGGCACCATAAGCTGGGGCTTGATTCCTTGCAATATTTATTGATTCGCCCTTTCTGCCGGCACATTAGACTGGGGGTGTGCGACTGCAGAAATTTCAAGCTGGACATGCTCTCTTTCGCAAAACTCTTGCATTGTGCCCTTTGATAGATTAGTACCATTATCAGTAATGATATTATGAGGGTATCCGAAATGGAAGATCAACTTTTTCCAGAATTTAACAGCCGTGTCTGCATCACAGCTACTAATTGGTTCTGCCTCAGGCAAGCCCTCAAGCTGTCCTTCGTGGAGAGGATAAATCGAATCCGTGTCGCCCATGGATTACTCGTCGTCCGAGTTGACACGGGTGTTCTCCTCGATTACAGGCTCATCCGGTAGGTTGATTCCCTGCGTAAAACCAGCGAAGGTGTGGCGTTTCCTGACCTGATGCTTGGCAGGATGGGCGTACCAGGCCGGCTCGACGGTTTCGGTGAAGATGTCTAACTCAGGTACGGGAGCCCCAAACTTTCTAATGAAGACATGGATCTTGCCGAAGGGGACCCTGTATCCAGACTCGATTGAATCGGCATAAGACCCCCACTAAGAGTTGCCAATGTAGTACTTTCCATGGCGGCTCTTAGTCATGAGGCCGACCGCGTAGCTCCCAAACCCTGGAAGGGCTCCCTTTGAGAACTCAACTCCGCCAAGCACAGGCCCCACGGTGGGCGCCAACCGTCGTGGTTTTGTCACGGAATATGTCCTCGTGAAAGGACTTAGTGATGGAGCCATCGCACCTTGGTGGCGACTTAAAGGGGTTGAGCGGAAGCGAGACTCAGGTTTGCCCAGGTTCGGCCCCTCAAGTGGAGGTAAAAGCCTACGTCCTGCTTTGTGTGTATTGATGGTGGAATCAATTACATGGAGGGCGTAACTCGCGTGACCTAGCTCTCGATGGATTGTAACTTAACCTATCTATCCTAGGGACTCACCTTTATATCTCTAAACCGTCGTGTCTCCTAGGCCCTAGGGTTTACAAAAGTCTAGGCCACATTACAAATTGCGGCCTGCCATATCTCTAAACCGTCGTGTCTTCGAAGCTAGGAAACTGCCACGACGACTTATATTCCCCGTAGATCTTGAACCGCCATCTGGGCTGATGGGCACAACCGGCTCTCTGTTGAAGTTCTCCTTGTACCTCTTAGACCCTGGGCCAAGGCCTATCTTGATTATGAATGTTGAATCGTCGTGCACCCGACCCGGCCCAATAGGGCGGGACATATCGCGGGTAATATCCCCAACATCTTGCGTGGTACTTCTTCTAAAGGATAAAACTCATGCTCTTCGGGAACGTTCTCAATGGGATCCTCACACACGTTCTCGGCACCCGGCACTACCCACAAGAAAATACAACATCCAATGAACACACAACCATGGCATGATGCTTAAACATATGATGCATGAATATGATGTGAATGAAGCATGGCAATGCTGCACTAGTCATCTAATGCAATTATTTAGTTGTTACCATTCTGGACAGAACCTCAAGATTAATTATTTGTACATGCATGAATGTGGAAAAAATGAATGCATCACGAGAAAATGACACAAATGCATATAAAGAACGTCGCAAACCGAGTTACGAATCTCTCGGAACTCTCTCTACAAGGTACGGAAGGCAACAAAGACAAAATAGAACTTGAGAGAGGCTACGGGAAATTCCATGGAATCCCAAATATGCATCGGAATTGTGCATGAAATTCTAGATGAAATAGACCAAAAGTTCATGCAAAACAAAGTGGTACAATTCTCATAAAGCACAAAACAAACCAACAAACAATGTGTCCAAAAGCAACAACGTGCCACTTTGTTCATATTAAAACTAGCAGCTACAGCCACCCATCAAGTTCAACCAAGATATGGATAATAAGCCAACAAAGAGTACTACAACCTCTAACAACCAGCAACATAGATGGTATCTGGATTAAATGGCAATCAAGCCCACAACTTGGCAAATTATAACAGATTACCACTTAGTGAAAATATCAGTTTTGCACA